>NC_057862.1:500145636-500458753 GCF_019393635.1 Dromiciops gliroides
TTCTTCTTGACCTCGGCAGGTTTATTTGCTTATTCCTTCCTTTTCCTGGGTACTTTGGATTGATAGGTTTTACTTTGGCCCAAATTCTGTGTAAAGACACTGGTGTTCTCTCTACCTAGCACATCACATTACGGTATTCAACACCATCCAGGAAAGAGATGCCACTTCTGCCTTCTCACAGGATGTTACAGAGATCCTAAACTTAGAGCTGGAAGGGATGTTAGAAGCCATCTGATCCAACCCCTTCAATTTACTGATGAAGAAACTGAGGCACAGGGAAATGAAGTGATCTAGTCAAGGGTTACACAAGTAATAAGTGGCAAATCTAGGGTTCCAATCCAGTGCTTCTAACTCTAGGTCCAGTTTTCTGTTCAAAGTACCACTCTGCCTCTTCCAACAAGTAACATAAAAGGAAAGGAGATTTGCATAACTCTGAAATGTCTACCGAGTTCATCAATTTGGCTTCAATAATTCATGTTTTATTACCCATAAGACCCTTTTTTTTGGCATCTCAGAGCTTTTTAACATCCATTTGTCATAGTTTGCATCTTCTCATCCCTTCTTGGGGTCTGAACTCAATAAGTTGAGATCCTGAAAATATAATTTGCAGCAATCACAAATTATTTTTTCTCTCTATCCAACATTAACATCCAAGAATACAAGAGTCCATGATTTTGTCAATACAGGAAGCATCTATCACAGGAACTCCTTTCAACATAGATCCAACTGACACAGATCCCAATCTATGACTTAATAGGTAAGGCCTACAAAATTGCTTCAGCTATGGAAAGGTTTGGTGAATTGCCCAGGGTCACACATCTAGTAAATATCTTCAGCAAGATTTGAATCCATATATTCCTGAAACAAAGTCCAACACTCTATCCACTCTAACACCCACTCTAACAGTAGCATAACAATAGTGAAGTCATATTTGAAATAAATATGACTAGATGTCTATGCTGACTAGAACTTTCAATTTAAACCGCTATTGCCACTAGGTCAAATAGTTTACACCATCCCCCAGGATCATAGAAGTATAAGGGACCTTAGAGATCACCAAGTCCAACCCCCTCATTTTACAGGGGAGGAAACTGAGGATGAAATAGAAGTGGCCTGGCCAAAGCTATATTTATATTAAGTAGTTCAACTGGAATTTGAACCTATGTGTCTGACCTATACATGACCATTTCTAAGAGACCAAAACACCAAAGCTATAACCAAATATTAAAAACTTTGTTTCAAAGCAAATTTTAACAAACTAGCATTCCTATAGAAAATAATGGGACCATTAACTACCTTTAGAACAATGATATGACTTTTTGTTTCTTTCCAGTTACTATCAAAATTTGAGGATCTTAAAACTCTTAAGATGGCAACCTGTGAGAAAAGAGGGGAAAAGTTATCTTTACTTCATACTTCAATAAATTATATTTTCAAAAGGTATAGCAGGTGCTCACTTTGGCAGCACATATACTAAAATTGGAACGATACAGAGAAGATTAGCATGGCCCCTGCGCAAGGATGACACGCAAATTCGTGAAGCATTCCATATTTTTTACATGTAATGGAAAAAATAAAATACCTTATATGTAAAAAAAAAAGGTATAGCAGTCCTTCTATTACCTAGTATTATTAATAGATGAACAGAAGAAGGGAAATCAATTCTTATTTCTTTTTAAAATATTTTAAAATAAATTTTATTGACATATTTGGTTTTTATGTAACCTTGATTTCCCCCTATATTTCTCCCCCTTAACTTCCCCCCAGAACCATCTCATAAAAAATAATTTGTTTTTTTAAAAGAAAAAAGGAAGAAGGAAAAATCAGTAGAGTGAATCAATATGTTGAAAAAAAACCTGATGTTGCATGTAATGTTCCATATCCATGGACCTCAACCCCTGCAAAGCAGCAGAATAATCTTTTCAGTTCTCTTCTTTGAAGTCAAGCTTATACTTCACAATTTTCCAGCATCTAGTTTCAATTGTTTTGAGGTTGATTCTCTTTCCATTTGCATTGTTATAGATGTGTGTATATTGTTTTCCTGGCTCTAGTTACTTTCTTTTGGATCCATTCATTTGAGTCTTGCCATGCATTTTTGTGTTCATCATATGTCATGTCTTACTGCACATAAGTAATTCCATCACATTCATATACTACAATTTGTTTAGCAATTACCAAATTGATGGATATCTACTTTCTTTCCAATTCTTTGCTGCCACAAAAGGTGATTCAGTAAGTATTTTGGCATATGTGAAGGTGATTCATTAAGTATTTCGGCATATATGGGGACTTTGTTTTTATCAATGATCTTAAGATATAAGTCTACTAATAACACCTCTGAGTCAAAGGGTAGGAACATGTTTAGTCTCTTTACATTATTCCAAATTGTTTCCTAGCATTTTGGGGCGGGGAGTGGGGCAATGAGGGTTAAGTGACTTGCTCAGGGTCACACAGCTAGTAAGTGTCAAGTGTCTGAATCTGGATTTGAACTCAGGTCCTCCTGAATCCAGGACGGGTGCTTTATCCACTGCACCACCTAGCTGCCCCCTGTTTCCTAGCATTTTAACCCTTATTTTTCTTTCATATTATATTTCCTTCATAGGAAAGTGATCAGACATATTCTTTTCTAAAGAACAATCCCAGTTTGTAAATTTTGGACTAGAAAAGAAAAACAATCACGGAGTGTCATGAGTACAGCACCACCAGGGAAAGAGATGGATGAAAAGAGAGGGTAACAGGTGCAAGTAGGTAAGAACATGGGGCTGGAAAGGAGGAAGAATGGTTGAGAATCCTCAGGTAACAGGATAGGTTTTGAGGGAAGGGGTCAGAGTTCCATGAAGAAGGAAATACCAACATTGAAACTTGAAGAAAAGGAGGATTAAACTATAACGTAGACTGTAAAACAGCATATAATTTAAAGCATTATTTTTAATAGTCTGTGATTTAATCAAGGGGATAAATTGGGTAAATAAGGACCTACTATGTAAAAGGTAAGAAGCAGGATGACAAAATGGATAGAGTACTGAACTTGAGTCAGGCTTCAAATCCTCTCTATGTAAACATGAGCAAGTAACATTGTCTCTGAGTCTCAGGCAACTGTGACTCTATGGAATGGTTTTGATTTTCATTAACAGAATTCCTACACCCCGGAATTGCCACAATAAAATCATTAGGTCTTAACATGTTGACGTGTGTGATGCACTGGGTAATATACAAAGATAGAATTTACAAATATTGTTCTCAAGGAGTTTACCATTTAATTTTCTCTTATAAAGAGGCAGGCTGGCCCAGCTTGGCTAGAATACAAACTACATGAAAAGAAGCAGTCAGCCAACAAACATTTATTAAGTGTCCTAACTGTATACCAGGCACTATGCTAAGTGTTTAAGATACAAAGAAAAGCAAAAATGTGGCCTTTAATCTCAGGAAATTCACATTCTATCAATGAATCAACAATCAATAAACATTTATTAAGTGTCTACTATGTGCAAGGCACTAATGGGGGTGGGAATATACATCATGAATATATGCAGATATATAAGAGATAGACAAAGGGGCAAAAATATCTTAGGGGGGAAAGGAACTAGTTCCTGAGGGAAGCAGGAAAGGAGACCTGCCTTTTTAGGGGCAGCTAGGGGTATAGTGAAATGAGCCCTGGGTCTGAAGCCAGGAAGATCTGAGTTCAAATACAGAATCAGATACTTACCAGCTGTGTGACCCTGGGCAACTCACTTAACTTCTGTTTGCCTTCATTTCCTCAACTGAAAATGGGAATGATAATAGTACCTACTTCCCAAGGTTGTTATGAAGCTCAAATGAGATAATATTTATAAAGTGCTTAGCATAGTGCCCATCACAGAATAGGCACTATATAAATGTTATTAGCCATTATTATTATTCTTGCAAATAATGGAATTTGAGCTGAAACTTAAAGGAAGCCAGAGAAACCATGTGACTGCTCCAGGACTAGGAGACAGCCAGTGCAAAAGGCTAGAGATAGGAAATTAAGTGTCATGTATAAGAAACAGTAATCAGACCAGTATTTCATCATCATAGAGCTCATAGCAAGGAACAAAGAATAAGAAAACTGGAAAGATAGGAAGGAGCCAAATTGTAAAGATCTTTAAAGGATAAACAGAGCACTTTCTATTTGATCCAAAGGGTAAGAGGAAGGACACTGAGTAGGGGAGGAGGGATAACATGAGCAAACCTACAGTTAAAGAAAATATTTTGGTAGCTGAATGGAGAATGGATTGCAGAAGGAAAAGATACCAGGCAAGAAAACCAATTAGGATGCTATTGTGATGATGAGTATCTGAGCCAAAGCAGAGGATAGAAAAGATAAGATTTGATGGCGGATTGGATATACAGACCAAGTGAGGATGATGAGTGAAAGATAGCACTGAGATTGAGAACCTAGGTGGACCAAGGAGATTGTTGGCACCCTAGACAGAAATAGGGAAGTTCAGACAAAAGGATAGGTTGAAGAGGAAAGATAATTAATTGTGTTTTGGATATGTTGAATTTGACCTGCCTTTGGAGCATCCAGTTCAAAAGTAGAAGATGAGTGTGAAAAAAAAGGCTGGAATAAGAATGTGGAAAGCTTTGAATGTGAGGGTTGTGACTACCCATCTTATCTGATTCCCAATGTGGAACCACTAAAGTTTTTTGCATAGTTGCATGGCAAAATGAAAGCACTATGTTAGGAGGATTACTCAGGTAGTCATTTGAAAGATGGATTGGAATGGGACTATCCTAGAAGCAAGAAGACCAATTAAGAAGCTATTAAGAATCTAAGAAAGAGGTAATGAGGGCCTGAACTAGAGTGGATACATCAGGAATGGGAAGTAGAGGATGGATTTGAGACATATTGCACAGCAGAATCAGTAAGACATTGCAATTGATTAGATGTGAGGACTGAGAAATGACTCTGAGCTTGTGAGAGTGGAAGACTACAAAGATGGATAGCGATGCCATCAATAGAAAGAAATTAGGGGGAGGGTCGGAGTTTAGGGAGAAAGGTAATGAGTTCAGTTTTGAGGATGCTGACCTTGACGTGCTAGTGGGTCACTTAATGGAGAGAACCAGCAAGCAGTTAAAAAACACAGACCTTGAAATTTCAGAAGGTAGCAGAGTATAGGAAAGAGCACTGGATTTGAAGTCAGAGGTTTTGGCCTTGGATCTCAGCTCTGCCATTTACTAACTGTCATAATTTGAGTTGCAATTAGTCATCTCACCTGAGGCTTAGTTTGCTCACCTATACAATAAATACAGTTGGACTAGTTGGTCTGTTCCATTTCTAAAACCTATAATCCTATGATATTATAGTCAAAGCCACAGGATTAAATGAGATTATAAAGGAAGACAAATGAAAAGAGAGAAAAGAACCATGGGCAAAACCATAGTACCCAGATATATTTAAGGGACAGGAGTTTAATTTAAAAAGAAAACTAGCAAAGGTGATGGAGAAGGTGTGGACGGTGAAACAGGAGAACAAAGAAAGCATAGTGTCACAGAGAAAAGAAATAGCAAGAAAGAACATCTAAGAAAGAAAGGGAAGCCAACACTTTCAAATGGTACAGAAAGGGAAATTCAATCCACTCTATGGAAACTTGTATTTTGCCCCACTATAAGGTCGAAAAGGTAATTCTGAATGGTTTGTAGAACAGGACTACATCAAACTTCTTATCCTAACAGCAGGCTCCTTACCCAAAAAAATTGGTGGAGAGGAAATAGTATGTGTAAACTGACAAGGACAAGCACACATGGAAACAGGGCAGACATTTCAGCCTGTCCCATTTTATAGCTGAGTACTGACTGAAAAACGGCAAGTGGGAGCAGTCAATGTTCTGTTGCTCTCAAGAACAGAGTGGACAGATTACAAGTCAGAGATAGGTGCTAAATCAGCATGGCTGCTCTATATCTGCTCATGCCCATGACCAGGACGTACCTCTTAACTATAACAGGGGTGGGAAAATAGAGCAGGGAAGTTGTTGTGATTGCTTAGTTTGGATGACCCATCACCACCTCTCTTTGGGGAGTTCACTGACTCTCAAGAATTAGCTTATAGGAGATCCAGTGTCACCAAGCAATAACTGTTTTAGTTATTACCTGAGCTAAGGTGAAAAATGTATCTGCTATGTAGTCAAAAAATTTTGTTTCTTACCCATGTTCCATTGGCAGCTAGGTGGTGCAGTGGATAGAGTACTGGGACAGTAGTCAACTCTGTCTGCCCCATTTTACCCATCTATAAAATGAGCTGGAGAAATGGCAAACCACTAGAGTAATTTTTCTAAGAAAACCTTGAATGAGGTCACGAAGAGTTGGACACAACTGAAGCAAAACTGAACAATCAACTAGTTCTGTCACCAGTTCATTGATTGACATTTGCCACCTCACCCTTCTCTGGTCTCCATTTCCCATCTATAAAATGGGGGGAGTTTATAATTTACCTTCTTTACTTAACCAGGATATTTTGAGGATAAAATTAGATAACTAGAATGCTTATTTAAAGAAAAAAAAATATTTGTAAATGTTAACCAAAATGGTAGGTGTTATACATGTATTATTGTAATACAGGTTTTATTAAAGGAAAAAAATTGGTTTGGTTTGGTTTGGTTGTTTGTCTGTTGCTCTTGAAGGAGACCATGACATCAGGAGATGAAGTGATAACTTGCAGTGATTTTTTTTTTTTGGCAGGGCAATGAGGGTTAAGTGACTTGCCCGGGGTCACACAGCTAGTAAATGTCAATTGTCTGAGGCCAGATTTGAACTCAGGTTCTCCTGAATTCAAGGCCAGTGCTTTATCTACTGTGCCACCTAGCTGCCCACAACTTGCAGTGAATTTGATTTAAATGAGGCAGGGCTGTGAAGTCACCAGCCTCACTCTCTCCTCCAGAGCCATCTGGGTCCAATGGCAAGATATGCATCAGAACAACTGGAAATGACCCCACATGGAATGAGGGAAAGCTTCCTCTGAGCAGTGATTTTCAGGCAACATAGATCAAAACTGGAAGCAATTTAAGTTGACATTTCATTCTGTTCTTGATCATCACATCTTTAAAATGAGAAAGATGGATATGAATGGATCAATCAATTAATTAATTAGTTAATTGATGAGAAATCATATTTTAAATGTTTATTAAGGTCCCTTCTGTCCTTTTATGGTTTGAACCAGTATCCACAAGGGCATTCTGGCAGCAGGGAAGGCCTTTGAGATGTTTTTCCATCCCTAATATAGATCTTGAGCCTCAGTTGACTTCCCTTTATTGATTATTCCCATTTATCTTGTATAAATCTTGTGTTTTCATGCTGTCTCTCCCATTAGACTGTGAGTTCCTTGAGAACAGGGATTGTTTTTTGCTTTTCTTTGTATCTCCAGCACTTGGCAAAGTGCCTGATACATAGTAGGCACTTAATAAATGTTTATTGACTGAGAAAATGACTGATGAAAAGCTGAAAAACACCAGGCCAAGCTACCCACTGCAACATATGCATTTTAAAGGAATGGACAAGTGACTATTTCTGAAAGATTTAAATTAAAAAAATAACAATAGTTTACATCCCAAAATATGTAATCATATTTTACATATCTTTAATTTATTTTTTTAAACCAGACTTGTGACTTCATCAATGTTTAGAACTCCCAAAGAAGAACTTCCTCTACCAACGTAGGCCTCCATCTTTGCAACTTTCATCAAGAGCTGTCTAAGGTACTAAGAAGCTGAGTGAATTAATTACCCAGGGTGACATGGTCATTATGTATCACAAGTAGGACTTAAACACAGGCCTTTTTCTGAGTCTTGAGTTCAGCTCTCTATCCACATCACATTGTTTTGTTTTGTTTTGTTTTTAGAATATCATGCTAGAGCCAATGTGTTGTGGAGGGCTAGCTTTAGAATTTAAAAGACCTAGGTTCAAATTCCACCTACAAAACCACTGACCAAAGTTCAGTTGATGAACCTCTCATTGACTCAAGTAGCTCTCTAAGACAACAAGTTAAAGAGAAGGTGCTGATCAGTATCAGCAGGGGAATTTCCACACAGGGAATTTCTCCACAACAGTGACACCACTGATCTAGAGAATATCTTACAAGGAGCTTAAAAAAAAAAACAGAAAGTACTTCCACGGCTATTATCTCATCTTTTACAACAACTTTGGATAGGAATTATCCATTTGACAGGTGAAGAAAATGGGGTTGAGAGGGTAAGTGAATTGCCTGAGGCCATGCAAACCATTTTTTTCCAATTTCATTGCACACAGTTCAGACAAGCTAAAATATGACAATTTACAACCCAAAACAAGCCAGAGTTGTCATTTGGATAATTAGTGTACCATTAGGTGCCACTTTTGCCTGTACTGCCTTAACACATGACCCAAGTCAAGTATTTCCCTCAGTGAAGTTTTCTGTATACAAAGTAGAAGCAATAATTCTTCATACCTCTTAATGTCTTAGTTTATTAAAACTAACATAACCAGTTTGGGGCTGTATGCTTAGGATGTCAAGTCTTGAGAATGAAAGAAGTTGTATTGGATGGCTATTTGGGTCCATCTAGTGGAATTTTCAGGGCACTTTTATAAAGCAGAGACCACACAACATAACGGTTCGTTATTTTATGTGTATGGGGGCAAGTTATGAGGGAAGGAACCCCAATCATACAATATTTTAAAGTTATCAGTGTCTTCAGGTTTTACACATAAAAATGAGGCATTATAAATATGCTAAGTTGTGAGCAAGACCTACAATTTCTCTTGAAAGTTCCAATGTTTCTTCTCAGTCAGAAAAAGGAGTAGGGTTTTTTTAGTTCATTAAGAAGATTTTCTGTATTTCCCAACAGAATATTAATGCCTTGAGGGCAAGGACTATGTTTTTTGTTTCCTTTTTTGAATCCTCAGAACATACCAGAGTGCTTTGCACATAATGAGCATTTAAATGCTGATTAGACTGATTTGAATTTGTTTAAGAATGGCTTGGTGTTTCTGCATGTCTAAAGGTTCTATAACTATACCTTCCATGCATTAAGTGAAATATCCAAGAATTTCAACCTAAGTTTAGCATAATAAAATAGTGATATTTGTCTCTAAAATCCTTCTAATATGCAATTGACTGGTCCACAGTTCTGATGTAGGAGGCAAAAAAGGGGTTAACAGAAAAACCTAAAACCCAAGCTCTAATTCAAATATGAGCTCTAAGAGGGATTTAGACCCCAGTTAATGGATAACTTACAAGTCAGGATGCTAAGTTCTCTTACCAACATAAATCTACCCATAACGGGAACGTGGTGAGGCAGGCCATGAAGACCTTAGACTATAACAATGATACACTGACAGGCTATAGAAAAATGAAGATGTTTTGAAACTAAGCATGGGAATCAGAAAGAGACATGTGCAGAAAAGGCCAAATTTGTCCCCAGATTCACCTTATGACATGTAAACCCCCAAAACACACCTCCACGGAAAAATGTACCCACCTCAGGGGTTGGTTTAGGACCCCAGGAACTCCAGATTAGGGTAAACCTTCCCCAAAGGTGTAGATTATTATAATGAGTAGGACAGACCCTCCTCTGTACCTCCCTAAAGTGGAGATTATGATAATGAGACTGATAATTTATCCATACTATAAATATAACTTTCTATCTTTCCTTGAGACACACCTTTCCACTATTCTGGTTCTCTCCCTGTGTTCACTCACAGTACTGCAATAAAACTTGGGAAACTGAGTCACTGAGTCTTGTAATTCTTTTGGGATGACTCACGATCAATTTAACCCTAATTTCATCCCACGTCAGTTCTTCTATGAGGAGAAATAAAAGGAAATGTATAGTCCTAGAGACACTAATCAAGAGATAACAGGATCAGGGGCAGCTAGATGGCGCAGTGGATAGAGCACCGGCCCTGGAGTCAGAAGTACCTGAGTTCAAATCCGGCCTCAGACACTTAACACTTACTAGTTGTGTGACCCTGGGCAAGTCACTTAACCCCAATTGCCTCACTAAAAAAAAAAAAAAGAGAGAGAGAGATAACAGGATCACACAACTGAAAGAGACCTTAGATGCGAACTATTCCAAACCCCTACCTAATACAGAAATTCCCTCTAAAATAAATATTGAGCATCAGATTTAGAATTGAAGGACCTAAAGTCAAATCATAGCTCTACTACTTGCTTTCTGTGCTGATTTCAACAAGTCACATTGCTTTTCTAGGTCTTGTTTTCCTCATGTATAAATTATTTCATTAAGTGACAAATTTGGTGATGTTTTCCATGATCATATATGTATAACCCACATCAGATTATTTATTGCCTCAGGGAGGTAACAGGGGAGGGGGCAAGGGAGGAATAAAGATTGGAATAGAAAAATATAAATAAAGGTGGGACAGGAGGATGCTGGGAAGAGTATAGGATGTATATATGTATTTATACACACACATACATATATATATGTTGTGTATTTATGGGTTATTTAGGTATCATTTATATAGTAGTTATATTTAAACAAATTTGTCATAAATTATTTATATAAATTGATATGTATTTGTTATGTATAAAATAGTTATTGAAGTAATTAAAATACTAAATTATATTATTAGAATATATCTAGGTATATCTAAATGTAATCATGTAGAAAATTTATATTATATATCATATATGTATCTATGTATATTATATCTATGTTTGATATATGTATAAAATATAATTATATATCACAAATAAAATTTTTTTTTAAATAAGGTTAGACTAGGTGATCCCTAAGATTCATCCTAGCCCTAAGTCTATACACCAACATCCCCAGCAAGTGGTCAATCATTCAGCCTCCCCTTGCAAGGGGGAAAATGAGGGGGAAATATGGGAATTTTTATCAGATAGAGAGACAGTCACTTTTTGAGAACTACAAGTTCTCACAATCGCAAAGAATAATATACTTACTTTATATGGCGTGGCTTTCGATGGAATGTTTGCCACCTAGAAGGCACAATCATGTCACTGTGCACAACTGGTCTGATCTGAAAAGGTGGAAAAGTACACAATCAGGGAACATTTCACATAGGGTTCATTTCTCTCAAAAGCTCCTGGTATCTTCAAAAACTCAGTATCTGAAGTAATACCACAAAGTAGAGTGGTCTTCATGTGCAGCTAAGGACATTGTAGAATCATAAATTTAAAGCTGATCGGGGTCCTACAGATCTAGTCCAATCTCCTCATTTTTCAGATAAGGAAACTGAGGCCCAGATATCCAAACTTGTTAAAATTCATATTGCTAGTTAGCAAGCAGAAGAGTCAGGATGCTATTCATAGCCCTGAGACTCCAAATCCACCCGCTTAGTACTGTTACATGGTTACCTTTATAGTTAAGCTACTGAGTTAAATTTCTCCTATTCTCGGAACTTAATATTTATTACGTTTAATGTTTTTGATGTGTTTCTTTTTGTCTCCTGGGTTTCATGAGATCCAGAATAACTCCAAAGAGTTTAACCCTACCATCCACAAAGGACAGGATTAGTAGCCATAGAATGGGCATCATCCAGATCACAATCTGCGTATGTAGAGGCAAATGATAGAGATTGCCCATCCGGGGATTTACTTGGGACCAATAGTAAAAATAGAGAAGTTAAGCCCAGAGTTGAACTTGTGAATTTTAGTGTAATACAAGGTAGGGAATGTTATGGTCAGCATTGTTAAAGGGAACTTCCCAATCCATGAGACAGCAGATTTGTTTGAATACTTGAGTAATGAACATGACATTGTGGATAGAGGTTCTAGCCTGGGATTCTGGAAGACCTTGGTTCCTGTCTTGGCTTTCTCATATACTAGCTATATGACCTTGATCAGTTCACTTAACTTCTTACTGTCCTAAGCAACTAAGACTGTAAGTTATCAATTAGTTGCTAATCTATATCTGTGAAGAGTTTTTGCGCACTAAAGAGTTCCCTCCGCTGATAAAATCCTAAGTCTTGACCACACTGTATCCTGCCCCCAACAACAACAACAATAACAAAATATTGTTTTGTTGTTATGTAGCATATCAACCACAGGCAAAGATGAAATTTTTTCTCCTCCTTAACTCCTATGGGCACAAGAGTAAGGAAAGAAATGTTTCTAATAAGGAACCAGAGAAGAATACAAGAGGCAAGAAAATGTTCCCAAGGCAGTCAGTAGCAGAACAAGGAAGCCATCACCCAGAAGAGAATCTGCAGTTAAGGGCATCTTCCTACATAATCACCTCTCTGTTCTAACACTGGGGTGCTTGTACTGATAATAAAAAAAAATCAGCTGGAGACACATTTCTGAGGCTCAGTTTTCTCTTTAGTGATACTCACCTACTTATAAAACTTTTCCTCTCTACTACCAAGATCATAGGAAGGAATCAGCTAAAAGGGTCCTTAGAAATCATCTACATCCTTCATTTTACAGATAAGAAAATAGAGACATGGGAAAGTGGCCCAAAATCACAAAGGCACTGAGAGGAAGAGCCAGCATCTAATTCTAAGTCCAGGTATCTGAACTCCAAGTCCAGAACTCTTTCCATTAAAAAAGAAGAGGAAGGAGGAGAAAGAGGAGAAGGAGGAAGGAGGAAAGAAGAAGAAGAAGAAGAAGAGGAAGAAGAGGAAGAAGAGGAAGAGGAGGAAGAGGAAGGAAGAAGAAAGAAGAAGGAAGAAGGAAGAAGGAAGAAGAAAGAAGAAGGAAGAAGAAAGATGAAAGAAGAAAGAAGAAGAAGAAGAAGAAAAGAAGAAGAAGAAGAAGAAAAGAAGAAGAAGAAGAAGAAAAGAAGAAGAAGAAGAAGAAAAGAAGAAGAAGAAGAAGAAGAAGAAGAAGAAGAAAGAAGAAAGAGTCATCCTAGAAAGTGCTCCCAAGTGCTGCCCTACTTCCACAAAACCTTTGACACTGTCTCACTCCTACTTCTTAAAATTCAACTTAGGAAAATAATTTTTTACCTTAAGGCTTTGCTTTTTTCCCTGTTAAAATGTGAATCCTGGGGGCAGCTAGGTGGCACTGTGGATAGAGCACTGGCCCTGGAGTCAGGAGTACCTGAGTTCATATCCGACCTCAGACACTTGATACCTACTGGCTGTGTGACCCTGGGCAAGTCACTTAATCCCCATGGCCCCGCAAAAAAAAAAAAAAAAAAAAAAAGAAGAAAAAAATTTGAATCCTGGGGAGTAGAGGCATCATCATATAAACAAGGTCTAGACATTTTTCCAGTGCTCTAAAACCCTCAAAATTCTTGAAAATAAGAAATACACTCAAGAAGCAAAATAATTACACCTATTTACATAGGCCTAGACACTGATGACCATAACAAGGTAATAAGCTGATATGGTTTCAGCAGAGAAGGCTAATCCCTAATGGTCAACTAAGTACCCTCTACCCCATAAGCTCCCTGACATGCTTTTGGGGCAGTACAACCTGTGGGTTAATGCTCTAGGATTCATTTAGCAAGTTCTTTACTGCTGTTGTAGTCTCAGTTAACACACCCAACTCCTACCTTCCCATCACCATTCTATGTCAACAAACAACAGAACACAACTACCTACCCTACTCCAGCAGAGAGGAGGGCACATACAGAAAAATGGACTCATGCTTTGTTTGGAGAGGCAGGAGGGTGGAAAGCAGTGTGCTAGAATAGCCTCTCAGGCAAAGACCTAACTAATGGAGAGAACCGGAGAAGGATGCCAGCATGTAGGGGGCCATACCAGGCCTAAAGAAAAGGCAACTGTGATCAAGCTGAGGCCAGTTCTGTCCCCACCCCTCTCCCCAGAAGTTAGTTAGGAAAGGAACTGAGAGCTATAAAAAATAAATTCCCCAACATAAGAAGAGGCTGAGACAGCTTTGAGGTCTAGTCCTCAGGGATATATCATCAAAGTGGGAGGAGTCAGAAAGTGAGCAATAGAGGAATATAAGAAAAAGGGATGAAAATTACAAAAGATCACAGAAAGAAGAAAACAGTTAAAAACATTGATCATGAGCAGACAAATTGACAGGGACTATATTAATAACAGAAAGGAAATGATATCTATATGAATCCAACTGTCTCTAAATAAATACTGTAAGACAAAGGAAATCAAACCAAAACCTGATGAGGGGGATGACCCTGAAGATTCTCTCTCTCTCTCTCTCTCTCTCTCTCTCTCTCTCACACACACACACACACACACACACACACACACACACACACACACATGCCCTTGTCCTGGTGAATCCATGATTTTAGTAGGAATAAAACCAAAGAATGGGAGCATAAAAGGTCAGAAGAAGAGGTAGAAGAAAATGTATATTATCTAATACCCTAATTAATTTAATGATAATGAGTAAAGGAAAAATCACTCATGTAGCCTCTTTGGAAAAAGAGAGGAACATCAGGAGAATAGGTGAAATGATAAAGAGAAAGGGATTGAAATGGGGAAACAAATGGGATAAATCTGAATTCAGCAGTGGGAGGATCCCTCTGAAGAGCAGTGTAATGAGAGGTGGGGGTGTTAAAATGGGTATAATTTGCAGCAATTTTGTGCTCAGAGTGACCCCTCCTTCAGGGAGTATTGTGCTTCCATGGATAGCACCTGCCTCAGAAGAGGAATGAGAGCTCCTAAGGGCAATCAGCATGCAGAAGGGTGGAAGGGCTTCTACCCAGAAAGGAGATGCCATAGTAAATAGAAAAGAAAATTATCATGGAGAAGGGAGAGGGGGGAGATGGAAGAAATATTAAAGACACAGGAAAATTTCTACAATAGGACAATACATCTCCTTATCTCCTCCAAGAATTGATACTTTGAAAAGTGAGGCACAATAGGAAAAAAGGGAAAAGTGGAAAGATCTATGAGGCAGTAACATAAAAAACTTGTTTAGAAAAGAAAACCCATAATATATACCTTGGCAGCTTTAATTCAATGAAGAAGATAGAGACTAAAGGAGGAACATAGACATTTAATAAGGACCACGAATCAAAGAACAAAAGTTTAGAACAGACATAAAGGGAAGGAAACTAATGAAGAGAACAAAATAGAAATTTTCAGAAGAAAAATGAAAAAACAAAAACAAAAAAGAAACATGAAAAACAAAAGTTGACCGAAAAGAGAAAAAATGAACATTTTAATTAACTGTTTAAATAAAATAAAAAAGAAGGGATGAATTATATAACTAGATAAAGTAAAAAGAAAAAGGAGTTAATATCTTAATAAAACTCCAGAAATAGGGAAAAGGGTGACAAATGGAGGGAGTTGGGGATTGGGAGTTGAGAATAAAAAGGTCTAAGGTCGAGGGGAAGGAAAACCTGAGGAAATAGGCTTGGCTTAAAATTGAATAGGCTAAAATAACTGAAGAAGCAAAGTACTGCCTTTAAAGAGTAAGAAGAATGAAACAAATCCTAAATTGAAAGGGTAAACAGAAATATTAGAGTCAAATGAAGAAAAATATAAACCTGACTCATAACTTTAAAGGTGAATGGATTAAATAATCAAATAAAATGAAAAAAAGTGACAGGTGGGATAAGAAAATAAAACCCCACAATCTCTTGCTTACAAGAAATGGATATGCAAAGCAAAGCCATACATAGAATAATGATAAGAATCTGAAAAAAAATTTAAAAACGGGAATTGGAATCATGCTATCAGACACCTAGTATGTTTTTTTAAAGACACAAAAGGTAAGGATTAATGAACTGAATATGCATTTTTAAAAATCAAAAATCCAACATAAATTTTAAGACTCAAGATAAGCACAGAAGAGATACTGAAAATTAGAGGTAGGGCAGCTAGGTGGCCCAGTGGATAAAGCACCGGCCCTGGATTCAGGAGAACCTGAGTTCAGATTCAACCTCAGACACTTGACACTTACTAGCCGTGTGACCGTGGGCAAGTCACTTAACTCTCATTGTCCTGGAAAAAAAAAAATAGAGGTGAAATAAACTGGAAGTCAAAAAAGACGATAGAAATTATAAACAAAACTAAAAGCTAGTTCTTTGAAAAAGCTAACAAAACTGATAAACCTTTAGCCAAATCTGACTTAAAAGAGGGCCAAAAAGAATCAACAAAATAGTGAATTAACAAGGTAAAATCACCAGAAAAAAAAATAATAAAAAGAAGTATCAGAACCTACTATCCACAGTTGTATGCTACCAAAACTGAGAATCGAAAAGAAATAGAGGAATACCTAAAAAAAATGTAAAATTCTCAGACTATCAGAAGACCAAATAGAGATCTTTTTTTTTTTTTACGGGGCAATGGGGTTAAGTGACTTGCCCAGGGTCACACAGCTAGTAAATGTTAAGTGTCTGAGGCCGGATTTGAATTCAGGAACTCCTGAATCCAGGGCTGGTGCTTTATCCACCGCGCCACCTAGCCGCCCCCCAAATAGAGATCTTAAACAATCAAATCTCAGAAAAGAAAATCGAATTGTAAGAAACTACCAAAGAGAGGGGCAGCTAGGTGGTACAGTGGATAAAGCACCAGCCCTGGATTCAAGAGGACCTGAGTTCAAATCCGACCTCAGACACTTGACATGTACTAGCTACCCTGAGCAAGTCACTTAACCCTCATTGCCCCACCAAAAAAAAAAAAAGAAAAGAAAAGAAACTACCAAAGAGAAATAATTTCTGCTCCTGATGAATCAACTCATAGGAGAATTCTATTGAATTATGAAAGAATAATTAATACTAATTCCGCACAAATTATTCTCAAAAATTGAGAAAGAAAACATTCTACCAGACTCTATTTATAAGACAAAAGTAGCATGAATATCTAAACAAGGAAAAGATAAAGCAAAGAAGGAAAATTATAGAACAATTTCATTAGTATAGACATAAGAGGATCTTTTTAAAAATTATAAAAAGTATCTACCTAAAACCAGTAGCTGACATCATATACCATGCAGATATACTGGTGGGTTTCCCAATAAATGCAGGAGTAAAAGACACACATTCTCACTGGTATTATTTTGTATAGTCCTAGAGATGCTAGCAAGAGTAATGAGAAAAAAGGGGGGGGGGGTAAATGATATAAAACAGGAAAAAGGAGATAAAAACTAACCCTCTGCTGATATACTGATGACATGATTTATGTAGAAAATCCAAGGGAATCAACAAATATATTAATTGAGATAAAGCTTTTGCAAAGTTTTATAGGCCATAATAAACCCTCAAAAATCAACAACATTGCTACGTAATAATAACAAAATCTTAAGTGGTAACAATTATATAAAGAAAAATGTGATTTAAAATGACTAAAAGAATGCATAAAATATTTGAGACTCAATCTATCAAAGCACACAAAATACTTGTATAAATTCAATTATAAAATGTTCATTAAATAAATAAATAACTTAAATAGCTGAAAGAATATTCAGTACTCATGGATGGGCCATGCCAAAATATTACTTTTAAGTGACAATATTATAAAAGCTAATTTGCAGTTTTAATGCAACAACAAACTGTCAAAGGGATACTTTATATAACTTAATAAAACAATAACAAAATTCATTTAGGGAAACAAGTCTAGATAATCAAGAGAAAATAATCAAAAAAGGTACAGATGAAGGGGGAATAGCACTCCTAAATACCAACTATGTTATAAAGCAGTAGTCAACAAAACCATTTGGTACTGGTTAAAAAACAGAGAGGTGGGAAAATGGAATAAATTAGACAAGACAAAATCGAAAAGCAATGGAAATGACTATCCCAATGTTCAATAAACCCCAAAATATAAATAACTTAGGGGGGAAACTCCCTGTTGATAAAAACTACTGAGAAAGCAATCTAAAAGGAATTAGGCTGAGAAAAACAGTTCATACCATATTCCACAATAAATTCTAAGTGGATAAGTGGCTTCAATATTAAAGATCATAGTATTTGTTTTAATATCAACGAGAAGTAGGTGTTATAGTTTTCATAACTATTGGTAGTAAGTGTATTCTTAACCAAACAAGAATTTTTTTTAATTATAAAGGGAAATGGGGGCAGCTAGGTGGCGCAGTGGATAAAGCACCGGCCCTGGAGTCAGGAGTACCTGAGTTCAAATCTGGCCTCAGACACTTAACACTTAACACTTAACTAGCTGTGTGACCCTGGGCAAGTCACTTAACCCCAATTGCCTCACTAAAAAAAAAATAAAATAAAATAAAATAATTTTTTTAAAAAAGGGGGCAGCTAGGTGGCACAGTGGATAGAGCACTGGCCCTGGAGTCAGGAGTACCTGAGTTCAAATCCGGCCTCAGATACTTAACACTTACTAGCTGTGTGACCCTGGACAAGTCACTTAACCCCAATTGCCTCACTAAAAAAAAAAAAAAAAAAAAAAAGGAAATGGATCCTTTTGATTACATGAAATTGAAAAGCTTCTGCACAAACAAAATTAATGCACCCAGGATAAGAAGGGAAGTAGCTGAATGGAGGAGAGTGGGAATCTTTGTATAAAAATTCTCAGATAAAGGTTTTATATCATATGATTGTGTTCATACATATACATGTGTATACATATATGTGTATGTGCATATTACATATGTGTAATTGTAATTCATTCCCCAATAGATAAGTAGTCAAAGAATATGAAGTTCTCAAAAGAATAATTTCAAACTATTAATGATCAGATGAAAGAAATTACCACATCACTAAGAATAAGATAAGCATAAATTAAGTAACCCTGAGACTTTATCTTATAGCCAGCAAATTACTTGACAAAAGACTGCGGGATTGTGGAATTATAAGCACACTACTGCATTGCTGGAAGACTTGTGAGTCAGTATAGCCATACTGGAAGACAATTTGGAATTATGCAAATTAAGTAACTAAAATGTCCATATGCTTTGCCTTGAGATTCCAATACTAGGCATATATCCTAAGGAGATCATTGATAAGAAGAAAGTCCCCATATACACTAAAACACTTACAACAGACTATTGTGATATTGTGATAGCAAAGATATTTATTGTGATGGCATAGAACTAGAAGCAAAGTAGATGTCTTTCCAAAGGGAGATGGCTAAGTAAATTACAGTACATGAATATAGTAGAATATTACTGTGCTATAAGATATAGTACATATGATGAATCCAGAGAAGCATGGAAAGATTTAGATGCAGAGCAAGTAAGCAGGACCAAGGAAACAATATACACAATGACCACAACAGTGTTATTGAAAAGAACAATCAGAAAACAATTGAAAGTGAATGTCACAGAATTATAAAGAACGATCATGATTCCAGACAAGCTATGAGAAGATGTCTCTCCTTACTCCTTTGCAGAAGTAGAAGGTCCTTGTGTGTAGATTATTGAATATATTTTTATACTTTGTCAATGTATTGACCATTTTTTCTGATTTTTTTTCTCTTCTTCCTCCTTTGCTTTCTTTTTTCCCCTAAAAATATCCTTTTCTATTAAGCCATCTCCCTGGGAGGAAGAGGAGGAGAGATGCTAGGAGAAATTTAAGTAATGTAAAAACAAAAGATATCAATAAAAATTCATTTTTAAATGTTTTTAAAACAATATTTTCTCTTGGATAGAAGAAATACAATGTGGTAGAAAAAGCATCTGGGTTCAAATTTGGTTCTGCTTCTTATCACCTACCTGAGTGACTTTGAGCAAGTCATTCAACCCCTCTTGGTCTATCTTTCTACTATAAATTGGGGTGGGGGTGGGATGTTGGCCTCAGTCCTCTCTAAGTGACTTAAGTTCTTCTGGTTATGATAGTTTACACATAAGGCACTTTATGGCAGTTCTGTGAGAAAGGTACCTCAGGCAGCTCTCCTACAATCCCTAAATTTTCGGATGAGGGAGATTCATAGAGGTGAAGTGACTTGCATAGAGGTTAAGTGATAACTGTTGTACACCAAAGGTGGGACTAAAAATAAGGTCTTCTCCTGTGTCTAAATCCAATAACCTAGTCTACCACATTGCTTAACTGACTTTGGAGGATAGGTTTGAGCCAGGAGTATGCTGTTAAATGTTTAACAACCAGGGGCAGCTAGGTGGTGCAGTGGATAGAGCACTGGCCCTGGAGTCAGGAGGACCTGAGTTCAAAGCCAGCCTCAGACACTTAATACTTACTAGCTGTGTGACCCTGGGCAAGTCACTTAACCCCAACTGCCTCACCAAAAAATAAAAAATGTTTAACAACCATTTCTCCAAAAAAAAAAAAAAGTATATACAACATACTTTTAAGTTTGATCTGCATTATAAACATCTTCTCCATCACTTAATTAACTCTAGATGATCAATAAAACAATCAAGTCCTAATTTAGAAGTATTTGCCAATTTCTCAAAGGTAAATGTTCGCAATGAAAATTTAATAATCAGTTTTTATAAGCCAGTTCAAGCTGGGACTGGTACACCTCTGGGTTTAAGTAAGAGAATCATAATATCATAGATTTAGAACCAGAAGGGACCTTGCAGTCCATCTTACCTAATCCCTTGTTTTGAAATGAAGAACTGAAGCCAAGATGGGTAAGTAATTTGTCCAAGGTCACACTGGTAGTAAAAGTAGCAGAACTGATATTTGAACCCGGGTCCTCTGACTCCAAAAGCAGCACGCTTTCCCTATACAATCATTCTGAATGATGGCAATTGTCACTTCAACCAATAATGGAGAGGGTAAAGAACTGAAAGATTGAAGGCTTCAATAACAAATCATTTACCTCTCTCCCCTCTCCAATTCGTCTCCTACATAGCTGCCAACTGATATTTCTAAAGAGTAGGTCTGAACATGGCACTCTTGATCATGTCACTAAAGCTCAAGAAAATTCAGGTTTTTTCCTTCCTGCCACTGAGATAAAATAAAACTCCTCCGTGGGACATTTAAAACTCTTTACACTCTGATTCCAACTCATCTTTCCCAAATTATTTTTCTGACCTATTTGCTGCTCTCCAAACAAAACATCCCATTCTCTCATTATGGTACCTTGTACAGTCTATCCCTTGCATGTGGAACTCTCTACTTCCTCATCTATCTTTTGGAATCACCAGCTTGATTCAAGGCTTAATCTGGGTCTTATTTTATGAAGCCCCCAAGAGTTGGTGCTCCCTCTCAAGGAATTATATGGTGTTTTGTTCTATATATAATTTATATTATTTATCTGAATAGATTTTTTCTTTTCCCCTAGTATAACTTAAGCTCTTTGAGGGCATGAATTGTTTCTCTGATTTTAAACTAATCCACCAGCCTCAACCACTCCAGCAGCATCACCACACCTGGCCAAAAATATATTCTATACCGAAAACCTTTTGGTTCAATTTATATCCTGTTTAACATAGTTATGTTTGTGTTTAAATGACCAAATAAAATAATTAATCAAATAACCTAAATTGTCCCAAAGGTATAAATAAATACCATTATTGTGGTAGGGCAGCTTATGTAAAAAACACTTCTTAAAGTGTTAAGTGGGGCAGCTAGGTGGTGCAGTGGATAAAGTACCAGCCCTGGATTCAGGAGGACCTGAGTTCAAATTTGGCCTCAGACACTTGACACTTACTAGCTGTGTGACCCTGGGCAAGTCACTTAACCTTCATGGCCCCGCAAAAAATAAATAAATGAAAAATAAAGTGTTAAGTGGTGTATGAGATTTCTTCCAATACTGATATTCTGAGACATTAGGAGCTATTTTTCTGACAGCATATTTTGATGGGAGATGGTGAGAAGAGAGCAGGGAAGTAGGATGAGGGGAAAGTGCCCCAGGGTATAGCTAGAACAACCCTAAAAGGGAAGGCTGGGCCTTTGAAGTATTCTGAGACAATACAATTTTACTTAGAGAGACCTCTGCTATTTTAGGAGCCATTAGTCACCAGGTAAACACCAGGTGAGAAACTACAAATGAAGAATTTTTTTAAATCATCATTACCAGTAATATATATAAATATATATGTATATTTACATATATATTACTTGAAGGGCATACTCTGATAAATGGGATAACAGCAACATCCTTTAGTAAAGATGATACATAGGACTTACACATCATCATCTAATCCAACTGCTTTATTTCACAGGTGAGGAAACAGGCCCATGACAGAAAGTTACTTAGGATCATAACAAGCATTAGGGCTTATAAAGGACCTCAAAAGTTTTCTAAACTTTCTTATTTTAAAGATGAGGCCCCAAGAGAGAATGCGACTAACCCAAGATAACACAGGGAATAGATAAGAAAGTTCCAATTCTAACCTAGGTTTTCTGAATCCATATCCACTGACTTTTCTATGATACCAATCACCCAATCTGGAACCTCAAACAGTAACATTAGTATCAGAGTATATATAAAGCGTGCTCATATAGTGAAAAACAATGCCAGTAAAATTTTCACAGGCTTAACTTAAAAGACAGAAATGCAGGGCCTATATTCTGGATGATCTGATTAAGGTATCCAAACATTAAGAAACTCCTTTCTACTTGATTGCCCAAAAATATGGAAACAATAAACTAATTGCTCTTTTGATGTGCTAATGAGTCATTAACCTCAAAATCATCTGTGTAATTAATACCTTCAGTAATTAGACACGAGATTCTTTGGCTCTTGTTTTCCTTCCTATTCCTTTACAGCTAGCTATTGGGAAATATCAAGACAATGCACTTTTCAAGCCACTTCCTGATGGGGATAAGGGTTTTATTTCACACCTGTCAAAGCAAAAGACTTATGTCATTGGTCTTCACCATGCGACTGAGTGATCTAATAGGCTTTAGGCCTCTTGTTCTAATAACCACGGGTGATTACTAAGTCAGGCTAAATCAGTATTAGCAGAACTTTCCCAGACACATACAGTGCTCTCAAACTGCTTTTTTATTCTCAGCTCTCCCCTTAAAAAACAAAGGTTGGGTACCCTCAGTGAACACCCAAAACTCCACATTTTTCCCATACCAAATTACACACCCAGAGGAAAACATGGCAACAAAAACAACTACCGCCTTACTCCCTCCTCCTTACTTCTGTCAATCTACTAGGATCAGTTTCAAATGCTGCTACATACCTTGAGCAAGTCACTTAATTTCCCTGAGCCTCCATTTTCTCATTTAGAAAATAATGGCGAGGGGGGAGGAGGAAGGTGTGGGTAAATAACATTTAATGTCCCTTTCAGTTCTAAATACTATGATGCTATGAGTTATTCTTAATTCCACTCCCTTAATGACCTCCCTCTTTCAACTCCTCCACGCCAACAGTAACAAGTCCTCCTAGAAATGTCTCTACCATTGGTATCCTCCCTCTCAATCCTCCCCCAACTCTAATTGAGACCCTCAGTATCTATCATGTAATCTATAACAATAATAAAAACTGCCATTTATATGCACTTTAAACCTTCAAAGAACTTTACATACATTCCCACTTGCTCCTTACAATAACCACGTGAGGTAGGTTCCATTATTATGATAGGGCAGCTTATGTGGGACAAAAAAAACATATCTTAAAGGTAGGAATGTGCCTAAGTAGGAGGAAGACAATGACATTTTGCCCTTTGATCTTAGCTTTTGTGCTAGCTCATATTCATTTTTATAGTAGGCCCATAGGCCCCCTAAAAAAATTGCAGTTGATCAGACAAAGCCCTGTAGGGACTTTTGAAAAAGTCATCAGAGAATGAATTAGGAGGGTGGGGGATTGAACAGTATCTCCATGAAGTAATTAGAGAGGTAAAAGTAACTTCTAACCCTAAATTAGAATGAGGCTTCTAACAAAGACCCTGTTCTTAATGAGCAGAAAGTCAAAGTTTGGGTTTTTTTAATAGATGTAAAGCTTATTGTCACTAGTTGGCTGTTCTATGTTTCAGAGAATTTAATTCCTGGAACAAGGAATTTCCTTTTGGAAAGGAAATGTTCATTTTTGTCAGCACTTAGAAAATAGCCCCTTTTTATGAAAGGAAAAATAATTTGAGAAATCTTCTTCCTAGCCTGATCATATGGTAAGTGAAGATCCTGCCTTTATAAAAGTATTAGGTAGGGGCAGCTAGGTGGTAGATACAGCACCAGCCCTGGATTCAGGGGACCTGAGTTCAAATCCCATCTCAGACCCTTGACATTTACTAGCTGTGTGACCCTGGGCAAGTCACTTAACCCCAATTGCCTCACCAAAAAAAAAAAGTATTAGGTGGATAAAGTGCTGGGCCTAGAGTCAGGAAGCCTCATCTTCCTGAGTTCAAATCTATTTTATATACTTACTAGCCGTGTGGCCCTGGACAAGTCACTTAACCTTGTTTGCCTCAGTTTCCTCATCCATAAAATAACCTGGAGAAGGAAATGGCAAACCATTCCATTATCTTTGTAAAGAAAGCCCCAAATGAAGTCATGAAGAGTCATACACAGCTGAAAATGACTAAACAACAATAAAAGGCAAAAAGGACTACTTTTAAGCTAAAAGTATAAGGACAGAGCCCACTCTTCTCTTATATAGAAAAGGCAGCACCTCAGCCAAGGACTCCAACTAAAACCGTAAGTTACACACAGAAAGAGGTTCCATAAATTTGTACCCAGTAGAGCCATGTCTGTATATAACTGCAGGACTAGAAAAACAATGTCGTGCAACTACCAAAAGAGAGGAACAAGAAACCATGCCTTAAAAAGGCTACAAACCACATCATAGGTCCAACAGAGACTACTCAGAAGTAACTATGCCATGCAAGTCCAGCAGGAAGCAGGTCTATCAGAATACAAGAGCAACATGAAAGTACTAGAAGTATGAGTTGCCCCTCTAGACAAGTCTCCCAGCCACTAATGTTTTCTTATCATGAGCACAGTGGACAAGAGCTCCAGGCCTGGAGTCAGGAAGGCACAACTAGCTGTGTGATCCTAGGCAAATCACTGAACTTCTATTTGCCTCAGCTTCCCTCATAGATCAAATAACAATTTTTAAGCATTTAGCTCAGTGCCTAGCACATAGCAAGCGCTATATAAATGTTAGCAACTATTTATTATTATTATTATTAATGTGTGTGTCTTTCCATGCCTTCCTTACTATTGATGCTATGTGTATCTATGGGGAAAATATCTGATTACTATTTTTCTTACTGTGGTGGTCCCTCTGGAAAACTCACATTTTTAGAATGGATCTCCCAGGGAATAAATACACCAGGTTCAAGGTATTTCATGGATCTGCATTCTTTAAACTAGGCTTCTGAACCCCTACTGATATGTTTATTTCCCAACTGTCAGCCAGAGGACACAATTAGATTAATGCAGTGGTATTTACTAAAATGACATTATAAGAACAATAGCAACAAAGAATCTTCCCTATAAACCAAGGGAACTGATTTACAAAAATACACTCCCTTTCAGCAGGGAATTGAAGATACACAGAAATGCCACATAAATAAGGAATAAATTCAGCCAAAGAATGTGTGAGAAGGAGTAACTCATGCCTCTGATGCTGCATGGTTACAGAGTTATTGATGTCCTTGAATGGTTCCCAATGACCTGCATCTCAGTCTCTCCCTGGCACAATTTCACCAGTTCCTTCTGGACACTGCTTGGCTATAGCCTCCTCCATCTTCAGCTTTCGGTTCAGTTATATCCATAGTGGTTTTATGCTCCAAGTAAGATGCTGACCTTCCAAAAACTGGAATGCAAAAGACACAAAGACTGTCTTCTCCCTTTAAGCAACAGGACACATAAGAAAATCTCTCTCTAGAAAATATACTACCTGAAACTCTTTAATATGGAGTTACTCATGAGGCAATTTGCAAATTTGGTATTGCCATGGAAATTTCCTTTCTCTGCTAGAAGCCTAGATTCCAGAATCATGATGCCTAGGAAGTTGAGAATCCCATTGCCTCTCCACAGAAGGCTTGGGTTCAGGAAGCAATGTGTTTGCATTCCCTTCTCATGCTACAATGTAAATACTATTGCTTGAAAGTTGATGGAAAGGCAATAACTGAAGACATAAATTCAGAACTGTTCACATCATACTTTGTTTCTATTTTCTCTACAAAGAAGAATGATCTTCAGGCTGAAAGGTATAGGAATCAGAAAATGGAAAAATAGGATAAATAAGGAAATAAGTGTTCAAGCAATTGGACTCAGAAGAACTGCCTCCCAGATAGTGAATGTGTTGGATATTACCATAAAAATGATTAGTGAATGTGTTGGATATTACCATAAAAATGATGAATATGAAGATTTCAGAGAAGTGTGCAGTCTTATGTGAACATATCAGCAAATGTAGACTGAAATAAACAGAAAAATAAGCAATCACTACACCAATGTAAACAGAAAGAACAAAAATTTTTAAACCAAAAACTGAATGTTGTATAATCATAATGACCATGTTTGTCCCCCAAAGAAGAGATGAGAAACTGTACCTTGCCCTCATCAATGGAATGGTGAGGAACTATGAGTGAGAAACATTTCATATCCTGTCAGACTCCAGTGATGTACTAGAAAGTTTTCCTGAACTGCTTTCTTTTGTTGTTGTTGTTGTTGTTAAAAGAGAAGACTCATTCATAAGCCCATAAAGAAAGGAGATAGAAAAAGTATCGATTTTTTAAATTACTTAAAAATTAACCCATGGAGAATAGTGTGATGCAAGACTGGACAAGGACAAAGAGTATTCCAGTTTTCACAATGAGGATGTCCCCAGATAATAAGAGCTTGATCAACTTCAATTCCTGACAATATTTTCAAACATATGTCAGAGGTGATTTTTAATGAATACACAGAAAGTGAAGGAAGCATGAACAAGCAAAGAACAAATCAAACCAAGCTAACCTCATCCCCTTCTATGGCAGTATTGGTAGACTGGTACATCAGAGAGGCACACTGACAAAATATACCTGGATTTCAGCAAAGAATTTGGCAAATTATCTCACACTATCCTCATGCACAAGATGGAGAAATGTGGACTAATAGAGAGTAGTTATGTGACTTTGGAACTGCCTGAATGACAAGTCTCAAAGAGCAGTGATTAGTGAATCAATGTCAGTGTGAAGAGAGATCTTTATAGTGGAAGCTACAGCGTCCTCACTGTCCTTGATCCTGCTTTGCTTGCTAGCTCTATCAATGACTTGGTTAAAAGAAAAACAATGTCGTGCAACTACCAAAAGAGAGGAACAAGAAGCCATGCCTTAAAAAGGCTACAAACCACATCATAGGTCCAACAGAGACTACTCAGAAGTAACTATGCCATGCAAGTCCAGCAGGAAGCAGGTCTATCAGAATACAAGAGCAACATGAAAGTACTAGAAGTATGAGTTGCCCCTCTAGACAAGTCTCCCAGCCACTAATGTTTTCTTATCATGAGCACAGTAATAGGCATATCAAGTTTGCTGATGCCTTGAGGCTGGAAAGAGGAGCTAACACATTGGAAGAGAGAATTGGTATCCAAAAATGTCTTCATAGCCTAGAATAATGAGGTGAATCTATTAAGATGACATTTAATAGGAATAAATTTAAAGTCTACACTTAAAGAAGATATGATTTTTGTTCGCATATATTTAAAGGTTGGTTGTCTTCATGAAGGATTAAGACATGCTCTGCCTAGATTCAGAGAACAAAACTAGAAGTCACTTATGAAAGTTATTAAAAAGCAAATTTTAGCTTGAGAACATAGAGATGACATTCTAGAAAGGATACATGGAGAGTAACATCACCAGGTAGTTCCAAAGCCCTAATCAAGGCATAAGTTGATATGGAACATCAGACCAGGATGCCTAATAAAGGTTAGGGGAAAACTAGTATAAATTTAGGAAACTTAGGAGTTGTCTAGGTAGTAACCAGATTATTTTCAAGTATTCTAGTTTCTGGTAAACTCCATGCTATTGATGGTGTCATGAAAAAAAAAAGAAAAAAAATCTTGGAATCAGAAGATCTTGGTTCAAGAACTTGCTCTTTCACTCATTACCTAAGTGATCACTGGTAAGTCACTGGGGCCCAAACCTAGTGCTGAGATTGGCAAACTAGGTTCCAGGTAATGGGAGGAGACAGGAACAAGGGTTGTCTTAGGGCTGCATCCCTTCAAAAATGTTCCTGGATTTTTATCCAGTATAACACTGGTCAATTTTAAGGATTGCAAGGATTCCAAGGGCAACCTCTAGATAAGAAAACTGAGGCTCAGAGAAACCAACCCAGCCATCTGGTAGCAAAACTAGACATAGAACACAAGTCTTATGTGTTGCTATACAATTGTGTGATGCTACACTCCCTGAAGAACATGAAAACCAATTCATGATAAATCAAATTGTTTTCTCACTGACTTGAATTATAAATCTGAAGATGTTTTCATCTATGTTCAGGTACTTTTTTAAATGACAATGGCACTTTTGATTTAAGCTTTTCTGTCCCTCCAGACATATCTTTTTTGCTATCTGTATCAACAAAGGCAACCCCTTAAATACAAAGAAATAAAACTGAAAGTCAGAGCTGTAAGGAACTTTAGACTCTATCGAATATCAGAACTGAAAGGGACCTTAAAAGATAAAACCTCAGAACTAGAAGAAAAAAACTTAAATAATATAGAGATGGAAGGACTCTTAGGACATAGAATATCAGTGCCAGAAGGAACCTTAGAGAATACAGACTTTTAGAACAAGAAGAGGCCCTTAGAGAACTGATGCTACTCCGGAGTTTTACAGATGCTCCAAAAGCTACCTTTTTAGTTAACCGACAAAAGCCAGAACAAGTATCTAAGTCTTCAGACCTCTGGACCAAGGTTCTTCCACTACATGGTAAGCCACACATTTCATGGTGGTACAATATTTCAAAGTGTCCTTCATTTAATCATCTATTTTAAAAGAGGGTAAATTTTTAATTAAAACATAATCACACTGGGGAAGCTAGGTGGTGCACTGGATAGAGCACCGGCCCTGGATTCAGGAGGACCTGAGTTCAAATCCAAACTCAGACACTTCACACTTACTAGCTGTGTGACCCTGGGCAAATCACTTAACCCTCATTGCCCCGCAAAAAGAAAAAAACAAAACCAAAAAATATAATCACACCAGAATCATCTATCTTATATTGGGCACCTATCTTATCAAAGTGCCATCTAGTATTATCAGTGATATCAAGTATTGAAAAGACAACTCAGAAGAAAGAAAACAGGATAAAACAAGAGGCTGCTATGTGGTGCTGTAAAAAGAGTGTGGGAGCTGAAGTCAGGAAGGCTTGAGTTTGAGCCCTGCCTCAGACACTTACTAGGTATCACAAGAACATTGTTGTATAGCCGACTGCAAGTATTATCCCATCAACAGCAATAAAGGAATTGAGATTCGGAGAGTTTAAATAATTTGTCTAAGATCAAACCCAGGTCCTGTAGCTCTATAGCTAACTAGAAAATGGTTTTTGTTCAGTTGCTTTTCAGTCATGTCCAACTCTGGAGTAGGTTTGCCATTTCCTTCTCCAGATCATTTTATAGATGAAGAAACTGAGGCAGAGTTAAGTGACTTGCCCAGGACCACAGAGCTAGTAAGTGTCTGAGGCCACATTTGAATTCAGGGACATGAGTCTTCTTGCCTCCAGGCCCAGTGCCACTTAGTGACCCAGTAAGTGATAGAGTTGGGATTCAACCCTCTCTGCCTCCATTTCCTCATCAGCAAAATGATGGTGTTGCCTGGACTATGTAATCTTTAAGATCCCTTCTACCTCTAAAATGTATGATGCTATGGAGAGGCAGAATGACAAAGTAATGGAGAGAAAGGGTCATCTTGCAGTCAAGATGATCAGGTTCACTTTCTACCTCTGATACTGTTTGACCCTGAGCAAGTACCTTGGGCAATACTATAAACTGCAGAATAGTTTTTGGTTTGGTTTGGTTTGGTTTTTTTAGTGAGGCAATTGTGGTTAAGTGACTTGCCCAGGGTCACACAGCTAGTGAGTGTTGTGTCTGAGGCCAGATTTGAACTCAGGTACTCCTGACTCCAGGGCCGGTGCTCTATCCACTGTGCCACCTAGCTGCCCCTGCAGAATAGTTTTTAATCTGCATAAGTAAAGGGAGTTTCCTAACCAGGAATCCTGAATAAGAAAATAAGAAGGAAGGAAGGAAGGAAGGAAGGAAGGAAGGAAGGAAGGAAGGAAGGAAGGAAGGAAGGAAGGAAGGAAGGAAGGAAGGAAGGAAGGAAGGAAGGAAGGAAGGAAGGAAGGAAGGAAGGAAGGAAGGAAGGAAGGAAGGAAGGAAGGAAGGAAGGAAGGAAGGAAACTATGACTCTTAATTTTATGCTTTCCCACTACTTCATATCTGCCAGGAAACAGCACAGAATTTTGAGCTGAATCTTGGGTTACAATCTTATCCCTGCTACTAATTTGTTCTGTGTCCCTAGAGACTTTTCCTCTCTGGTCTCCATTTGCTCAACTGAAAATGAAGGTGCTAGACTATACATTCCATATAAATAAGGTGCCTCCCAGGTCTGAGATTCTGTAATTCCACCTACTTGACCTCCAGAAAGTTTGAAAAATAATGCAAATATTTTGTTATTGTTGTTCAGTTGTTTCCTACTCTTTATGACCCTCTTTGGGGTTTTCTTGCAAAGATATTGGAGTGGTTTGCCATTTCCTTCTCCAACTCATGGAAATTGAAGCAAACAGAATTGAGTGATTTGCCTAATGGTCACATAGCTAGAATGTATATGAGGCTGAATTTGAATTCATGAAGATATATCTTCCTGATTCTAAGCCCAGTACTCTATTCACTGCACACCTAACTGTCCCTATGGAAGGAAGGAGAGGAAAAGGGGAGAGGAGGAAGGGGGAAAGAGGAAAAAACTGAAATAGAGGGAATCTCACCAAGGATAAACTTCTCCCACTTAACAATTCTGTCCAACTTAATTGTTGGAAGCTGGAGCTAAGAGACTGAATTCTTACACAGGCACACCTGAGAAAGTAGATGTTGTCAGGAATTCAATTGTTGCTGACCTTCTAACACAGAACTGTCACCACCAAATTGCTTTGTGTTCCTTGTGTCTTGGACTTCAAGCAGCCTGGCATCATGATCCTGGCACACTAGATTATCCCCTAAGGCATATACACATCACACAGGACAAAACACTCAAGACACAGAGAAAAATACCCCTAAGATACTTGAATCCCTTCCTTGTGCTATTATTGAATATTGAATCATAAGAGCTAATCTCAACCATTAGAGATGAAAATTCTATCTTTTGGCCCATCATGAGAGGGAGGGTTGTTGCCCTCTTCAGGCTTGTTGACCTTAACTCCCCTTTTGTTATACCCACAACTCAGCTATCTTCCTGACTACCATGCTAACTTTCCCCCTCCCCTTCATCCTTCAGACCAATCCAATCCTTCTTTAATTAAGGTTTTTTGACAGCAGATTTGGAGGTGGAATAAAACAAGAGTTGAAATGATTACCCAACCTTGTGAGCATCCCAGGAATTTTGTCCATGACTCCTACCCCAACCTGAGAAGATGAGATGAAATGATTATAAAGGGTTCTTGAGGGGCAGCTAGGTGGCACAGTAGATAAAGCACCAGGCCTGGATTCAGGAGGACATGAGTTCAAATCTGGCCTCAGACACTTGACACTTACTAGCTGTGTGACCCTGGGCAAGTCACTTAACCCTCACTGCCCCATCAAAAAAAAAATTAGGAGTTAAAATTTAAACAAAAAAAAACAAAAATGAGAGTTAGGCTCTCCCTCTTTTTTGCCATTATCACCCCTTCTTACAACACTGCTTTAAGATGGTGACTGATCTCTCCTTCATAGTAAAATAAACATAATCAAGGCTTACAATTACCCCTTCCACATCATGGGGGTTAGGAGCACAGTGGCCCCCTGATCTGGAAAATCCACCTAAAATTTTTGGCCCTGCCTTTGTACCCGAGAAGTCTGGTTTTTTTCCTTTTTCTTTGATGTATTATATGCAGTGCCTTATTGTAAAATTTGGGTCAAGTATTTGGGCAAAAACGATATATCGGTCAATGATAAGTAAAAATATCATATGAAAAAGAACTTTTTCTGTATCTGTTGGTCTCATGTCATCTGTAGCTTCCGAAAGACACCCCAAAAATTCCCATTTGATTTCTTATGCTAACTTACGATATGTTGAAACTGTGACAGGGAAAATCATGATGTAGAAGAGATGATTGGATCCAGTGCTTTAAAGTTTACAAGGTGCTCTCCTCCCAATAACCCTATGAGGTAGGTGATGGAAAGCAGTGGGGCAGAATCACAAGAGCACCAGATTGGGGGTGAGAATAAGGTTTAAATCCAACTTCTGACCTGTGGGACCTTGGGCAGTCACCTCATTTCTCTAGGCCGTGGTCTTCTCAACTGTAAAATGAGGAGTTTGGACTCATTGGCTTCTATTATAACCTATGACCTCCATTTTACAGGTAAGACACTGAATTTCCAAGAAGTGAAGTTATTGGTCAGTCTTTGAATCCATGTCCTCTAGCACTATGTACACACAGGATCAATGGAATGAATGACAAACGAAACTGGTACATTTTTTACTGAAAGAGGTGAGGAAGGGGATGCAAAAGTTTGGAGCATAAAGTTCCTTCCATGAGGCAGTTAGGTGGCACAGTGGATAGAGCAGTGGCCCTGGAGTCAGGAGGACCTGAGTTCAAATCCAGCCTCAGACACTTGACACTCACTAGCTGTGTGACCTTGGGCAAGTCACTTAACCATCATTGCCCAACCAAAAAAAAAAAAAAACACCCATAAAGTTCCTTCCAGGGAGATCATGTTTAGATTGAGGGACTCTTCCTTGGAGATCCAGGGCACTGAGATAAGAGCTGGCAGCAGCTTGAGGTTTGGGAGAGGGAAGTTAGACAAATGACTAGGAAGTATGAGAGCCAAAAATCAAAGCCAGCTCTCCCAACTCCAAATTCAACTTGATCAAAGTGGAATCTGCCCCTCAGAAGAGCTGAAAATCCTCTAGGAGAACAGTTCTAAAACTCCGTTGTGTTTTGTACATCCCTTAATGGTCTCCTGAAACCCACAGACCATTTCTCAGAATAACTTTTTGTCCACATTCATAATTGAAGGAGGGGCAGCTAGGTGGTGCAGTGGATAAAGCACCAGCCTTGGATTCAGGAGGACTTGAGTTCAAATCTGGCCTCAGACACTTGACACTTACTAGCTGTGTGACCCAGGGCAAGTCACTTAACCCCAATTGCCTCATTAAAAAAATTAAATAAATAAATTGGGGGCAGCTAGGTGGTGCAGTGGATAGAGAACTGGCCCTGGAGTCAGGAGTACCTGAGTTCAAATCCGGCCTCAGACACTTAACACTAGCTATGTGACCCTGGGCAAGTCACTTAACCCCAATTGCCTCACTAAAAAAAAAAACAAAATATAATTGAAGGAAATGCTACATTTCAATTGGAGATTGGTGAATATCTTTAAAAGAAGTAATATTTTTTCCTATACACCTTCACAAACTCCTTTGAAATCTATCCATGAACCCCATGGTTATTTGGGGAACCCAAATTAAAAACTCCTGGTCTACAGGAAGATTCAAAAGAGGTCCAAGCTTCTGGACTAGGCTGGATACTCAGCTGCGTGATAGCCATGTGTGTCAAAGAATAATTCCCCTATGTCCTGCATCCCACATTATAAAGTCACCTTCCACTGCAGAGATGGGGAAAAAGGGATTTATAGCTTGGAACTGACATTTTTAATGCTTCCACAAATGCTGAATCAGCTTGTCAAAGGGTAGCCAGGTAGAGAAACCATCAGTAGGAACAAGCTGCTGGGAGAGATTTATAGGGGCCTTCAGGCTATCCCGGCAAGTCCAGAGTATAAAGCCAATCCTCTACTGAAGTTATCAATCAGCCAGTAGGGAAGAACTGGAGAATTTTGACCCTAGATTTTTAAAAATTTGGGGGCATGTTTTGTGACCAAAGAGAGGCTGATCATATATGCAAGGGAGGCCCCATATTTCAGGGCCTTGCCCCATTTTCCACTTCACTAAGGACCCATAATGATCTTATATTCTATACTGTCATTTTGATGCCCTTTATTTTTTATATCAAAGTCATTTCCTAGTATACTCCCTGCCATAGATGACCCCCTCCTCCTTTCTAACAAAGAAAATGCTTAAAGCGAACCAACCTATACAGAGATTACATCTAATATTTTAGAAAGCCTTTCATACTTCCAATTGCCTACCTTTCTGCTGAGAGAAAGCATTTTTCATATGGAAGTGTGGAAATTTATTTTGATTTGGGGACCCTACCTTTAGGCTGAGATTAGAAAGCCTTAGGCCTTCAGGGTCTCTTCCCCTCCCCCTCTGCTTCAGCTGAGCCAAAAAGCCCCATGGGCTGTACAAGATGCCAGGTCAGACAGCTGGGGGGGAAAAAAGCCCCCAGCTCTCTCCAACCTGAGCGGAGCTATCTGAAAGATCCTGAATTGCCTGTGCTGAGGCACGGGATGCTTGAGTGTGCCCCCCCCTTCCCCCGCAGCAGCAGCCCTGGCTAGCAGATTAGCTTGGTGTGTGGGTACAAGAAGCCCCGAGATTTGAGTGGAGAGAAGAAAAGGTATATATAGCCCTGGGGGTTAGACTCAGGGGGGCGGACAAGGTACAGGCCGCTGACGAGATTAGAGAGGTTCGGATGGACGAGAGAGGCTGAGAAGGGAAGTGGATGAGAGAGGCTGAGAAGAGGTTCGGACGGACAAGAAGAGGCAGGTGAGGAGACGGCAAAGATTGGAGACTAGAGACGGGTCTACAAGGACACAGGAGAAGACGAGAAGAACTAGGAGCAGAGAAAAGAGAGACTGAAGGGCAGACTGACGGAGCAGACAGACAGAAGGTCGGTGAGAGAGAAACACAGGAGTTCAGTGGTGGCAGTAAGGAGAGGAAAGTTAGAAGCAAGGGGATTTACAAAGTGAAAGGGGCTCAGAGTTAGAATAAAGTGTAAAGTCCCCTGAGGCCAAAGGCGGCTAAGGCCCTTATTGTATTCAAAAAGTTTGAAGCGCAGCAGGTGGGAAAGAGATGCAGTGGAAAGAGACACACCGCAATGCAGTCAGGTTGTACATTTTATTTCCCTGTATTCTTAATTTGAAATAGTATCTCATAAATAAACTCTGCTTTGATTATTTAGCTAAGAGGATTCTTTTTTTTTTTTTTTAAGTGAGGCAATTGGGGTTAAGTGACTTGCCCGGGGTCACACAGCTAGTAAGTGTTAAGTGTCTGAGGCTGGATTTGAACCCAGGTACTCCTGACTCCAGGGCCAGTGCTCCATCCACTGCGCCACCTAGCTGCCCCAGCGAAGAGGATTCTTAATATTTTGCTTATCAATTTGAGAGTAGAGCAGTGTGGTGGAACTTTGTAAACGGCCCACATTAAATTAAATGCAGTCAGATAGCACAAATAGTCAACAGTCCCAGAATTAGTACCCCAATCAAATTAGCCCCCCAAATTTAGGCTAGTCATCAAAAATATTTTTACATTTTAATGGCGACTGCGCAGGACTTACAGCCCAATTATAATTTTTCATAAACTTATTATTTTTCATATAGTTATAATTTTTATAAATCCAATTATATAATTTTTAGACTAGATTAGCTAGTGAATATTTTTTTTTACAGAAGACATACATGTTCTCTGCCTCCTAACCTACAACTATAACCCCCCCAAAAAAAATGTCCATCTGCTTCTCTGAACATCCTTTAACCCATGGCTAACACCTTCTCCAATAAGACTATAGTATAAGATTACAGAATAAGACTACAGTAAAATTGATCAATTTTATCTCATTAAGTCAACTACTGGGTTTTGTGTTTAAATTCATACCATAATGTGCTTTTTATGTTTTTAGGACATGTTAATATCATTTTATGTGGTATGCTTCAGTTAATATGGATATTCTATTTAATGATGCATAGAATTGAATAAAAGGAAGAGAGTGTATGAGAAGGCATTTAGGAAATAAATAATGAATGATTTCAACAACCCCAAATTTATTGATGTGGGATCCCATCTTTTTATGAATCCAATAATGCTAAAAAAAAATATGGCTGAAAACTATAAAAGGCTACAAGCTTCAAAGAATTAATCAATAGTTTGGCTGTCAAAGACCAACTTAGAAAGGCATGAGTCATGTACTCATGCTACATCATGTGACAAAAACATGATGGAGAAGCTGTGTCATATGATGAGCATGTCTATCATATGATGAATATTCTGTGAACCACTGTGTCATATGACAAACCTGCTGTCATGTGACAAATATGCTATGCAACATGTTGTTGTTATAAGCATGTGGCATCATGTGGCAAACACAAGCAACATCCTCTATCATGTGACAAATATTATATCATGTGACCAACAAGATGGGACAGTGATAAACATGCTATGTAGTATGCTATGTAATGTAGCAAGCATGTCACGTGGTGAACATTTAATGTTATATAATGACATCATTGATTAACTTGTCACATATTATAAACTTTTCCATATGACAAACACCACACAACATGACATGTCAGGTGATGGACATACCATGTTATTGCTGAACATCATGATACACTCATAAGCATACCATGTAGTACACTATATAATATGTCATATGATGAACACACACATTGTATGAGGAGCACATTACATCATTAGTGGGGTATGCTGTGTCATTTGATACTGTTTTGTGATACACTGTACCATACGATAATCACACTGTGTCATGTGATGGACATGCTATGTCATATAACAGACTGCCACAGCATCTGGGCTGACATGCACATGTTATGTCATGTGATTGATATGCTGCAACAAGTGACAAACATGCTACTTCTTGTGGTTGATATACTATGTCATGTGGCAGACAGTGTATCATATGAAACAAACCACCTTATATGGTGATGTTATTTTGTGTGGGGAAAAACCATATCATGTAATGGGCATGTCATATCATGTGAAAAACTCACATTACACACTTTTGATCTTATGTTCAAATATGCTTCTGATCATACACTCACACATTTCTTGTCCTATCATTACCCAGACTTCTGAACACATAATCAATATCTCTCTCTCTCACACACACACACACATACACACACTTCTGATCCCATAATTATACGCACAATTCTGCTCCAACAGTTACACCCATATACATTTCTGATCCCACAATCAAACATGTTTATTATACAATATGCTATAACATGACATCATGTGAAAACATGCCATGCCATACAACTGGAATGCTATGTTGCATGGCAAACCTGCTACATCGTGTGACAAGCATGTTATAACATGTGATTGACACTGTAACATGCTATATTATATGGTGAACATGCTATGTAACACTTTTATGTCTTAAGTTTTATTGATGTGGGTTTTTTTACATTTCAGACATTTCCAGATTAGCCCCACTCTATGTGAGCTCTGTGGTTACAAAAGAGCATAAATCTGTTTCTTCTTCCTCCCACTACCCTGCACTATTGTGATGGTTCATACAAGTGTTCCCATGTTCCTATGGATTCTTCATATTCCTCATTCCTTACTGCTATAATATTCAATTACATACATATTCCTAAATGAGTTCTGCTATTCCCCAATTTAAAATCATTCCCTTTGTTTCCAGTTTCATATTATAACAAAAAGTGCTGCCCCCAGATAGCAAGATATCACAGTGAATAGGAGTGCTAGATCTGGAGTCAAGAAGATCTGAGTTCAGGGGCAGCTAGGTGGCACAGTGGATAAAGCACCAGCCCTGGATTCAGGAGGACCTGAGTTCAAATCCAGATTCAGACACTTGACACTTACTAGCTGTGTGACCCTGGGCAAGTCACTTAACCCTCATTGCCCCACAAAAATAAATAAATAAATAGATAATAGATAGGCAGGTAAATAAATAAATAGATAAATAAATGGGTGGAGAAAAAAAGAAAGAAAGAAAGAAAGAAAGAAAGAAAGAAAGAAAGAAAGAAAGAAAGAAAGAAAGAAAGAAAGAAAGAAAGAAAGAAAGAAAGAAAGAAAGAAGACCTGAGTTCAAATCGTGCCTCAAGCACTTACTATCCATGTAACCCTAAGCAAATTCACCCCTCTCTACCTCAGTTTCCTTGCCTGTGAAACAGGAATAATAATAGCAACTACCTCCCAACATTGTAAAAAAATAGATAATATTTTGAAGTATTTTGCAAACCCAAAAACCTTATATAAATGCTATTATTATCCTATTATTTATGTATTATTATTATAAATGCTATTATAATTATCATTACTAGTATTGTTATTATTAAGGTTATAAGCCTAGTAAATGAAATTGCTGGGTCAGATACAGTTAGATTAAGTATGGTTTAGTGATTTTTCTCAGATAATTCAAAATTGTTTTTTAATCTGTGTTAGTATCTTACACCTTACTACTAGACCATAAGCTGTATAAATTAAGGGTTGTGTCTTAGGTAAACCTCATATCTCCCATAGTTTTTAGCTTTTGATTCTGAATACAGTAGTCACCTAATAAGTATTTATTTAATGGCTGCCATCCATAGCATTTGTAACAACTTATATATAAAAGGTGCCACAAACAAGGGATAACAATTCCTCCACAATTACTGCACTGGAATCCACAATGAACCAAAGGAAGGTATCCAAGTAATTTGGAACTATGCCCAAAGGGCTATGGGACTGGGCATACCATTTGACCCAGCAATACCACTACTAAGTCTGTATCCCAAAGAGATCATAGAAAAGGGAAAAGGAAGGGGCAGGTAGGTGGTTCAGTGGATAAAGCACTGGCCCTGGATTCAGGAAGACCAGAGTTCAAATTCGGCTTCAGACACTTGACACTTACGAGCTGTGTGACCCTGGGCAAGTCACTTAACCTTTATTGTCCCAAAAAAGGGGAAAATATCTTATAAAAATAAATGTTAAAAACTATTGTGAGAAACAGTAATAGTTTGATACATGGTGTAATCTTCTCAGAAATAGCTTGATACATGAGGGGATCTTCTCAAGGGAACCATGCCCATATAGAGAACAGCAGGGCAATATTACCTAGTAAGTTACATCAACTAAAGAAAAAGTAAGTTTTTGAGGACTAGAGATAGAAACCAGTATTCTAGGAAAAGTAGGTAAAAGGTTAACCCTAGTCCCTACTGCACTTGCTTAATAGACTTATTAATATTAACTTCTCCCCTGTCTAAAATCTCCACCCCATTTTTGATCATGGGTCACATGAAGGTATATGTGTATTGGAGGGGTAATATATCTTTTTTTTTCTTTTTTTTTTTTTTTTGGTGAGGCAATTGGGGTTAAGTGTCTTGCCCAAGGTCACACAGCTACTAAGTGTAAAATGTCTGAGGCCAGATTTGAACTCAGGTCCTCCTGAATCCAGGACCAGTGCTCTATCCACTGCACCACCTAGCTGCCCCGGAGGGGTAATATATCAAGGAGGATTTAGCTAGAATTCTTCCAGGAAGATTGTGAACCTGTGCCTAGCAAGCTATGATGGCTCAGGGGAGGGATTGCAGCAAGGTGTAGGATAAATACAAGATGCTTGTTTTCAGCATTGGCTCTCATTGATTGGCTTTACTGTGGGTGCCCCATTCTCATGAGAATGCAATAAAGGCTTTTGTCATACCAAAGCTGTCTCTGAAAGAACTTATTTTGAGAAGTTGGTCTGCCCCTGTTTCTCACACTATCATTACATGTAACTGGAAAAAAATAAAATACTATTTTTAAAAAAAAGAAGAAAAAAGGAAGGTATTCAGAACATTAATAAATTTTCCATAGAGAATTGTGGAAAGACATGGACAGAAACTGCACAGGATTAGGAGGAGTAAATGCACCATCATGGAGAGCCACTGTGGCAAAGAGAACAAAGACCCATCAAAATTGAGTCTCTTCAACATTTCACAGGCATAAATATCCTCTTCTAAAAGTCGAAGGCTTTGTGTTTCTTAAGATGCCCAAGAGGTGGGGAGCACTTTACACTCAGCCCCATGGAAGTGGACAGCTAGAAAATGAACTCTGACTCAGATCTACTAGGAGAGCTGTCTCACTCAGGGGCTTACAGAAAACAATTTTAATTCATCGATTCCTGGCTATGTTATCGAGGGGACTAGCCTAGATCTCTAAGCCTAAACAAATCTTTATAGATATAAGCTGGAGCCTACTGAACTGTAGGAAGCCTCTGGAGTTCAAATGAGACTTTTCTCATTAAAACAAATGTGAAAAGCCAGCAATAAGCCAAGGCCCCAAGGGTGTTTACCTAAAGTCTTCCTCTACCTACCCACCCTAGTCCCCAATTAAATGAAATGGGATTGCAAATGTATTACACTACAATATTTTACAAATCATGTCTGTGAGCTTCATTAAGTGTATAGAATGGCTTTCTAATTAATTGTAAGTGAATTTCTATACTCAGTCGAGGTCTCTGGAGCTTTGTCTTCAATTTTTCCACTAATACATTTTTGCCCAAACAGAAAGTCAATGAAACTGAATGACTCCCATTCCCACTATGTTTCCTGAACTGCAAACTTCCTTTCTACAAACCCCTTGAGTGTTAATTGTTTGGTTTTAGCAAAATGTTGACAGACCACTGTGTTTAGATCATCTAACTTTTTTCCATTTAGATTCAAAATGGGTTGCTAAAATGCAAACTTCTAGGAGGCAAAGGCCATTTCACTTTAGTCTCTGAATCTCTATAGCACCTAGGACAGAGCCCCAAATATGGCAAGTGTTTAATAAATGATTTATTGGCTAGTTAGTGGCAGCTTGGTGGCCCAGTAGATAGAGGACTTTGCCTAGTATCAGGAAGACCTAGGTTCAAATCCAGCCTCAGACATTTACTAGCTGTGTGATCCAGGCAAGTCACTTAGCGTCAGTTTCCTTAACTGTAAAATGGGGATGATAATACCAAATGAGGTAACATTTCTAAAACACATAGCCCAGCACCTATCACATTATCAGATTGTTAGTTATGAAATCACAGCAAAATGGAAAGACTACTTACTATACATATAATCGGACCACCCCGATACTCACTAGCTTTCTCAGTATTGGACAAAGTCATTTTATCTCTCTGAGACTCAAATTCCCAAAATTATAAAATTGGGGCAATAATACATTATTTACCTCATGAGGTTCTTTTGAAGAAAAAAGTTTAGTAATGTAGAATCAGTATAATGTCTGTTATTGGAATCCAGATGAAGAGAACAAGTCATCAATGAGCTCTTTCTGGTATTTATACATACATACATACATATATATATATATATGTGTGTGTGTGTGTGTGTGTGTGCACATATGCATATGTATACACATATATACATGCATATTCATATATATGTGTACATGTTTATAGGTAATTCTTTATTGAGAAAGTAGCTGCAATATATACTAAGGCACTTCTCATATAAAAAATAGGCAGACTAATTTCTCTGTGACAGCTACTGGGACTTGATTTCAGAGCTTTTATGCATAATCTAGCTTTATATATTTTATGGTCTGTGGAGTTGATGGTGGGTTTTTTTAAGTTTTCTTTGCTTATAAGTAGGTAAGTCTGAATAATGCAGCACATACAATACAATTAAGAATACAGGTTGGGGGCAAGCTAGGTGACTCAGTGGATAAAGCACCAACCCTGGATTCAGGAGGACCTGAGTTCAAATATGGCTTCAGACACTTGACACTTACTAGCCGTGTGACCCTGGACAAGCTACTTAACCCTCATTGCCCCACAAAAAAAAAAAAAAAGTTAAGTCCAGAAACCAGTATATGATAGAAAAAAGACTACTCCCTAGAACAACAGTCCCAGTGAGGAGGCAGTGATAAAAACCTTTCTTTTATTCTTGAGAGAGAATTGCTAGTAACCAAACACATAGAGTTCAAAGTACTACTTTTAGCAGAATGTTTTCAATGAGGGTCTAGTATATAATTTTCTCTCGGGCATTTACTACTTGTGTGACCTTGGACTAGTCATTTGACTTCGTTAGGTTTGGGTTTTCTGTAAAATGAGGTGACAGGACTAAATGACTTCTGAAGTCACTTAGATCTATGATCGAATAGATAATCATCATTAAGTTCCTTTTAACATTAAAATCAAGTACACAGATTCAGAGTCCATCAGTATATCTTAGTATAGTGTCTGGCACATAGTAGGCACTATATAAATGCTTATTGCCTTCCCTTCCCCACCCCATCCCTACCCAGAGTATTCTTCTGCCCTAGCTTGTAACAACCTTACATTCCTAACCAAAGCCTCCAGGAGAGTTCCCATTCCCCTAGAAATGTGGATCCATCCACAGAAATGTGCTTCTCCTTGAAACTCTCAGACTGTATAAAGTCATGTCAATTATTTTAAAGGTGCATGAAGATGTTGCTCTTAGATCATCACAAAGAGACACATCCTTTAAGTGCCTGCCTGCCACTAACACTAAAGAATGTATTGGGAGTAAGGGTAATTTTGTCAGATTCCTAGAATCACAGAATCTCACAATTACAAAGGATATCAGATATCAACTAGTTCAATCTAGACCTCCATGGGAATGCCTTCTATGACATCCTTGATATCTAAGTCTCTGGCCTCTAAGGTCTCTTCCAGCTCTGACAGTCAGTGTTCTAAGGTCCTTCCAATTCTGACATTCTATATTCTCTTCTTTCATCCCTAATATTCTATGTTCTAATGTCTGTCTCTGTTCTTTCATCTCTAATATTATGAACTCCTTTCTAGTTCCCATAGAACATTCTAGGTTTTACAATTCCGAGCCACATAAAAGTCAGTGTCATTACTGCTTTTTTTTTTAACCTTGTAAACAATGTTTCCTGGCTACCCATCATATTCACTGAACTATGCTAAGAGTGATTTTTAACAGATTCTAAAAGTTAAATCCATCTTCAAAGGGCAAAGATTTGAAAATAGAAGATAAAATTGAAGTTATTCAAAAGAATGTGCTAAGGGCAGCTAGGTGACCCAGTAGATAAAACACCAGCCCTGGATTCAGGAGGACCTGAGTTCAAATCCAGCCTCAGACACTTGACACTTACTAGCTGTGTGACCCTGGGCAAGTCACTTAACCTCCATAGCCCCACAAAAAAAAAAGAATGTGATCTAAATAGTTAAGATAATTCCAAAAGAAGAGTCCTGAAATATTATATTATCAGTAATGATAATATCATAAAGTGTACTGCCTCATACAGTTCCCCTTGTCCCTTTCAAATGGACATATTCCAATACATATGGGTTAAACAATCGGGGAGTGACTTTGAAAAGTGCTATATAGCAAGAATTAAATTAGAGGACATCCCACGGAGCATCCGTGGATCTTATCTGATTCCCCCCACCCCAACCCCAGATATTTCTAGGGACACTTGTGCTCAGTGCTGAGGACTTCATGCTTTGGAAGGATGCAGCAATCCCTTGGTCCCCATGACTGCTGCAGAAGAAAGAGAATGTGTTAAAAGAGGATTGGAAGCTCTCAAACTCATGACACGATCTCCAAAAAACATCCAAATAATGCCATAGGAAAATGCCTGGAGCAGCAAAACTCATAGAAGAATGTGCTGAAATCATCTTCTAACCAAGAACAGCTTGGAAGGTCAGAAGGAGCAAGCTGCTGTGCTGATACAGGAGTTGAACCCAACCCCACACAGTCACCCTGACACAGATCCAGTCCCAGGAAGGCCTCACCAGAGGAGACCCTCAGAGCCTCTGAATCAGCTGAAGTGCCAGTGTCATCTGGAACTAAGCTCACAGTCTGGTGAGAGGGCTGAGCCCTGGGCAGGGGGGAGACTACAGGGGTCTACACTGGTGCTGAGGCAGAACTTGGATTTTCCACCCCCTGCTGGGAACCAGGAGGTAGGCTTGAGTAGCAGTGGCACAGGCTCATCATAGCTAACAACCACAACACACAAAGCTGGTTGATTAGCAAGTTGGTTTGGGCTCATCTACAGACCAGGGAACAGGCCAGGCGAGTGAAGAACCTGATCCTCCTTAAATCATACCACCTGGGACTTTTTAAGCTTGGGATACTGTAGCCTGGAAACAGTGCCCCACTTTAAGGAGCTAAAAGTCAAGTAAAAGAAAAGCAAGATGAGCAGAGAAAGGTGAGGACCATAGAAAGTTTCTTCAGTAACAAGGAAGACTGAAGTGCACCCTCAGAGGAAGAGGTCAACATCAGGGCCCCTATATCTAAAGCTTCCAAGAAAAATATGAATTGGTCTCAGGCCATAGAGGTGCTCAAAAAGGACTCTGAAGATAAAGTTAGAGAGGTAGAGATAAAAATGGAAATAGAAATGAAGGTGATGCAGGAAAGACATGAGGAAAAAAGTCAACAGCTTAAAAAGCCAAATGGAAAAGCTCTCTGATGAAAATAATTGCCTAAGAATTAGAATTGAATAAATGGAAGCCAGTGACTTTATGAGAAACCAAGACACAATAAAGCAAATAAAAATGAATAAAAAAAATAGAGGGCAATGTGAAATATCTTCTGTACACTCAATTGGGTGGAGTAATCTCTCTAACTCTGCAGGAAAATAGGAGGGGAAGGGGATAAAGAGAGAGGAACAAAAGAAGGAAGGGTAGAGTGGAGGAGGGAACAGACAGAAGCAAATCCCTTTTGAAGATTGATAGGATGAAAGAAGAGGGATAATAGAATAAATATTATGGGGAAGGGAATGGGATGGAAGAGAAACAGTTAACAATAGTAATTATGAAAAAGAGAAAAGGAGGGAAAATTGTACAAAAAATATTGATAACAACTCTTTGTGGAGACTAAGAATTGAGAATCAAGGGAATGTCCATCAATTGAGGAATGATGGAAGAAGCTGTGCTATATGATTGTGGTGGAATGGTCTTGTGCTATAGGAAATGACAAACAGGATGATCCCAGAAAAACCTGGAAAGACTAATGAACATTGATGTACAGTGAAGTGAGCAGAGCTGGGAGGACATTGTGCATAGTGACAGCAATATTGTTCAATGAGGACTTAAGTACTCTCAGCAATGCAATGATCCAAGACAATCCCAAGGAACTAATGAGGAAGCTTACTATCCACCCCCAAAGAAAGAACTGATAAAAAGAACACTTGTGGATTGTACATATATAACCTGGTTGCAATCTTGTGGAGGGAGGAGGAAAGGGAAGGAGGGAGGGAGAGAGAAGAATTTGGAACTCTAAATCTTAAGAAAATGAATGTTAAAAACTACCCTTACATGTAACTGGAAAAAATAAAATAAATGTTTGTTGCTAAAATAAATAAATAAATAAACAAACAAACAGAATTGGCCATTGCAATCGAAAAAAGCCAATCACTTACTCAAATGTCTTTAAGAAATATTTTCCTCAGGGTAGGTAGGTGGTGCAGTGGATAGAGCACTGCCCTGGAGTCAGGAGTACCTGAGTTCAAATCTGGCCTCAGACACTTAACACTTACTATCTGTGTGACCCTGGGCAAGTCACTTAATCCCAATTGCCTCATCAAAAATATATATATATATATTTTCCTCTCCTTCTATATTCTTCCTTTCCCCAGAATTTGAGAAATTAAACTCCTCCTTTTCTATCCTCTTCTCTCCTTTCTTCTCCTTCTCCCTCTTCTTTTTCCTCTTCTCCCTCTTCTTTTTCTTCTTCCTTTTCCTCTTCTTCTCCTTTTCTCTCTTTCTCCTCTCCTCTCCCCTCTCTCTCTCTTTCTCTCTCTCTTTCTTCTCTCTTTCTCCTCTCTCCTCTCTCTTTCTCCTCTCTCCTCTCTCTTTCTCCTCTCTCCTCTCTCTCTCTTTCTCCTTTCTCCTCTCTCCCACCTAGTCATTATCTCAAGGTCCTGCCTGAATCTTCTGCCTTATGTTTATTTCCCTGAACATAGGTAACTTAATACCAATCCCAAGATAGACATTCCCAGCCTAGGAGGTAATGAGTTTGAGAGATTGGAAGCTTCTGGCTCTCTCCATTACTGCCAGCTACAATGCAAGGAATGCTCCCCATTACTACCATAACACTTCTCAGAGGAAAAGATGACTACCAATGGGAAGATGAGCCCAAGCCCAAGCATGCCAAAAGGGATGGACTTTGAGGAAGGGATTTGCTCGAATGCTGCAGAGCTAAGGCAAAGGTAAAAACTCTTTGAACAGTCCCACTAAGTGTTCCATATTTTTAAGTATCAGCCTTTCAGGAGAATATAGTTATGAGCTACTATAGTATATTCTAAGTCTTTGTCAATGTGGGCTTATAAGTCTTTTGTGTTTTAAACATTTCTTTTGTGCTGAGGGAATAAATAACTAAATTACATTATATATTGGATAATTGAACCATGATCCAAAGTTGAGTCTTAAGTGATTTTTCCCAGGAGGTGACCTCATGCAAGCTTCGACAGCTGTAAAAAGGTCATCTCAGATGATCTCTAGGATCCCTTTGGATCTCTTACGTTACTATGATTCAGAATTAGTCACTTTATTCACCAGTTCAACATAACTTTTCCTGACATCCATTCTTCTGTATCTTGAATATCAAATTTTAATAATTAAGTTTTTATAAATAGTGGTATGCAGTGCCTGCCAGAGAGAGTTTTAGTAGCCATGGTAAGGCAGGGGTTTTTATTAACTCCCATTATCACAGTAACTTTGAAAAGTATGACAAGATTACAAAGCTAATTCTGATCTTGAACTTCAAACTTTTGCAAACATTACCTATAAAACAGTCAGTGCTTCTAAAAACATCAACGCATTTGATGCTGTGGTTAAACTTCTATAATAGTCCAATTCCACACTTATTAGTTAGCAATATACACTTACTTCCTTGACCTTTTTCGTCCTTGTAGGTTTTCGAGGAGCTATGTGGAAATAACTGCAAATAGAAATAAGTATAATTAGGAAATAATGTTTCAGCAGATGGACACAAACAAAGTAAGCACCCTACCTAACATGAAAATGATTGGATTTCTGTTTGTTGGGGTCTGTTTGTTTGATTTTCCCCAAGCTAATTAGCAAATTAAGGACAGAACTGAAACACAAACCCAAGTATTCTGATTCTTAGCTCACTGTTCTTTCTACTACACCAGGTCATTCTACATCCCTGTCATTTGCAAAACGTGCCACCTGCTTTGGGGCTCCTAATTCCCCTCTCCCAACAGAATCTTAGACCCTGTCCTGGGGATGCTGGGCACTGAAAGGTGAGTTTTCACCATATTATGCCCTTCAAGTAGGTCCCCAAGACATTTCCCAGACATATTCAAACCAAGCTACTAGGTGAGTATGTCACACATCCCCCTTTCTAGTTCTCCTTTATGTATGGTCTTCCCTCAATGGACTGTAAGTTCTTTGAGGGCAGGGACTGCCTAAATTGCTTGTTTGGTATCCCTATCACTTAGCACAGTGTCTGGAACAAAGGAAGTGCTGAATAGGGGCTTTATCAACATAATATTCATACATTCTATTGTTTGGGAATTTTTTTAAGTATTTACATCCCTTCAAACTCTGATCTGGGTTTTAAGGGCATAGCTAGTTTCCTTACCTAAAGAAAAAATTATAGGATTCTTGGAAAATGAAACTGCTACCAAAATAAATCATTATTATTATGAGCCTACAAGTTTTTTGGAAGGAGGAAAAAGCTTTTTCCTCATTATTTACCAATGATTTTCAAAGAAGTTCTCTACAATTAATTTAGTCTTGAGGATTTGGACAATGATTGGGTATTGTATAGATTTTTATAGTTTTTGTCTTTCAATGTATTGTTTTCAAACAAGTATTATTACAGAACCTCACTTCTAAGTCCATTTTCTGATCTAGCTATTATGATGAGATTTTCTGAAAAGTGACAAGTTATTTAAGCTGCTCAGTGACTTAGTAATTACAGATTTTCCATCCAAATGTGCCTTACTGATACAAGTAAAAATCAAGTCGAAAGAGTATTGGGGGGCAGCTAGGTGGCACAGTGGATAGAACACCGGCCTTGGATTCAGGAGGACCTGAGTTCAAATCCGACCCTCATTGCCCTGCAAAAAAACAAAACAAAACAAAACAAAAGAGTATGCAGGGCTTTTTTCAGAAAGATAGAATTTCAGATATTATTTACATGATAAAAAAATTAAGGAAACATTGAAATACAAATTACTATAAATGCTGGTGTTCTTCCTCAAGTTCACTATTGTTTGCTCACAAAGAATGGAAGCAAACTGTGGTGTAAAGAGCTCTGGACCAGGAATCAAGAGACCTGGGTTCAAATCCCAAATCTGTCAAGCATACAAATATTATGATGCTATGAGTCTATGAAACAGGCTCCAAGGTCATGCATCTCATCCAGAAACAAGGTTCTGTTTCTCTTTCCATGAAATCACAGAATGTTAGACCTAGACAGTGCTTTTGAAATCACTTGGTCCAGCATGTTTTCAGATGAGGAAAAATGAGGCACAGAGAGGTCAGTTTGAGTTGCCTATGATACTGAGTCCTCACATCTCAAATTGCCACTATTTAAAATTTATGGCATTTATCTAGTTTCCCTACTAATAGCATCTTTGTTTCCATTCACAACTTCTCTTGGCTGAATTTTGCATTCCATCACCACCTCTAGGCAGATCATCTCCAGTGTCTGCACTTTGTCTCTTCACTACCTCTTCAAATCTAGTTTCCCCCTAATGGTTAGTGCCCTCTCCCACCTCCTTGGACTATTATGTATATTTTCACTGAGTTAGATGTATTACCCCAGTAGAATGTAATCTCCTTGAGGGCAGAAACTTTTTCATTTTGTCTTTTTTACCATCAGCACCTACCTAGTACAGTGCCTTGGACATAATAGGCACTTAAGACCCTAGATTTAGAGTTGTAAGAGTCTTAGAGGTCATCTGAACCCAACCACCCTCCTTTTGTAGATAAGGAAACTGAGGCCAGAGAATTTAAGTCATTTGTCCAGGTTTATACAGATACTAAGTGGTAGAACTAGGTTTTGAACCTAGGTCCTCTGACTTCAAATCCATCACTCTTTCCACCATGCCATGTTGCATCTCCCAATAAATGTATATTAAATTGGGTTGGATTAAATGGAACAAAGGGACATTAACATAATTTCACTTACAACTGAATAAATGACTGGGATGGGGGAGAAGGTTTCAGCTTGAAACACTGCCATTAGATCCCATTTTCTCCTTACCTGGAAAACATTTTTGGAAGGATGAGAAAATTCCCTTCAGTCTTTTCATATCAAGCATAAAGGCCCCCCAAAAAAGTGAACCATGAAAAAACCATCAGGAAGTAAGGCAGTAACAAAAATCAGCTGAAACAGCTTAGGATAAAGTGGGAAGAATTGTATTAATATAGTAAAAGACAATTTATTAAGTTGCCTAGTTAATGAATTCTTACTGATAGAGGATTTCAGTTTATACCCTTTTCATTGAACTGCTTTATAGTTTTCTAAGCAACACACACACATACTCACTCACTCACTCACTCACTCACTCATTCACCAACTTGGTGAAGTGAATTGTAGCAAGAAGTATATTCAATTTACAGATGAGGAAAGGAAAAGTAACTTGTCCAAGATCAACTGAATTATAAACAGCAGAACCAAGATTCCAACTCAGGTCTAATTCAAGTCCAGTTCACTTTCCTTAGGCTATGCTATTCACTGGTTAGACTCACAGAATGTTAAAGGTAAATGGGATTTAGAATATTGAATGTCAAAGCTGTAAGAGACCTTTGAAAATAGGATGTACAAGGTAGGGGACCCTGGCAATCTAGTCCAACCTCATATTTTACAGATGAGGAAAATTAGGATTCTTGATGGTCAGAAAAGGTCCGAACCTGTGGAACACTGTAGAAGGAAGTGGAATGATTCCCGGCTTTATAGTCCAATGGAAGAGATTTTACATGGCACCATTATGCTGCAGTCTATTTATCAATATATGCTGAGCAGTCATGAGAGAGGAGTCAGAATAATGAGGGAAGATTCTGGGTAAGTTTTGAGCAGTATTTTGAAGGATTGTAATGAGAAAAGCACTTTATGAAGCACTACATAAATGAGAACTATTATTATCATGAAAAAGGAGACAAAGAGAATAGAGAGGAAAATATTTGGGAGGGCTAGAAATCCCTTCCCACCCCCAACAACCCCCACCACTTAAAGAATTCAAATAGTAAAAAGAAAAAAAAAGAAAGAAAAAAAAGAAATTTGATGGCTTCAGATTTACCAAGAAGGTGGCTCAGTGGATAGTGTGTCAGGACTGGAGTTAGGAAGATTCATCTGCCTGAGTTCAAAACTTGCCTCAAACACTTACTAGCTGTGTGACCCTAGGCAAGTCATTTAACCCTGTTTGCCTCAGTTTCCTCATCTGTAAAATGAGCTGGAGAGAGAAACAGCATGATTGAACAAGAAGAACAAAATAAATTGACAGAGACTACAATCTTCATTACTATTGAGTAACTAAATATGAGCAATAGTCATCATAGAATATTAAGAGAAAAATCAAGGGATCCAGCATCAGAAGACCTTGGCTCAAATTCCAATCTGGCTTCCTAGCTACAAGTCACTTCTTTCTGGGCTTCATTTTTCCTCATCTGTTAAATGGGCTCAAATCCCAACCCTGCTTGCTGCCACTTTTCATCTCTAGAGCCTCATTTTTCAGATGTGTTCAAGGAGAGGGTTGAACTAGGTGACCTCTAAAGTCTCTTCCAGCTCTTAATCCTACCTCAATAGTGTATTTTTGACATATAATCCAGGTGCTTCAATATTTTCCCCTAAGCAGTTCCTTTACTGAGGAACAAAGCCGAAGCTGGTAATGATGTCTAGACTCTTTTTCAATCCCCAGGACCCTGCTGATCAATTTTTGATCCAATCATTCTCACCTCTCTACTTTCCCTCCCCCCACCCCTCAAGCCCCAGGCACACTTACTCCAGTTTCCTGAACTTTTCTCTCCCAGCTGCTACATATTTGCCCCCTTGCTGCAGCTCCTCCAGCTCGTGGACCAGGTGTCCGTGACAGGGTGTGTAGAGCCGCCTCACTCCAAAGGGCACTGACACCTTTTCATTCAACTGAGTCATCAAGGCTTCAAAGCTGGGGACCCGTTTGCGATTGATCACAAACTTCTTACCCACGTAGAACTGGTCTCCGTTGCGATACACCAGGATGGTCCTGGCTGGAGTGATGTCCACCAGGTTGTGAGAGCAGCAGGGTCCTTGGGTGCCCATGGTGGCTGGGGAAGGGGAGGCCAACTATCCAATCAACTAAGAGACATATACCTCGAGAGGGGCCCCTTCTGCTGCCGTGCACCCCGCCCCCAGCCCTCCAAAGTTCCAACCCCCGTCGGGGCAGAAGAGCAGGGAGGGGTAAGGTTCTGAGTGCGGGGCGGCAGTGAAGGCAACTCTCCCCGAGAAGCGTTTTGGAGAAGTTGGTTTGGGCTTCGACTTTTCTTTGCCTTCCCTTCCCTTCTCTCTCTAGGTGGACTGGGCGTCAGAGAGCAGGAGACTAGGCTATCTAGCAGCAGGAGCAGCGCCTGAGACTCTGGTCCCTGGAGCATCACTACATGACTGCGGCCGTGGGGTGAGCCCCCAGGACTGGGGAGGACTCTCTCTTGCCTGCAAATCTGCCCCCCCCCCCACTCCCGGCCGCAGCAGCTGCGCAGGATGCCGCCGCCAGCGGGGATCTCGGGTGGTAACAGGTCTGGCGGTCAGGCTAGATTAGGGGCCGCTCTACCTAGGCTCCCACCTGTCCCCGCCCCGGGGGGCGGGCATTGACGCGTGCTGGGAGCGATTGTGACCGCTCGCTCGGGTGGGACAGCCTAGGCAAAGAAAGAGAAAGGAGCGGCACCCTGCGAGGGGGTGGAGAGAGATGAAGGGGGCGGGGGGCGCTCAGGTGGTGGGATTTAGCACACGATAGTTCTCGTAGGTCGTCTGGTCCAATCCCCTACGGCCCCACTAGGTGGGGATACTGAGGCCCGCAGTGGATATGTGGCTTGCTCATGGTCACACTGCTGGATGGTGACGGAGTCAGGATTCGAACTGGAGGAAGTCAGGAAGGCGCAGTGTAAAGAGCACTGAACTTGGAAATCCTAGATCGTTGTTCGAATCTTGACAGCCACCTAACACCCGCCTGACCCTGAGCAAATCAGTTCTCTCTGGACCTCGGTTTCCTCATCTGTAAAAGGAGAGGCAGCTAAGTGGTACAGTGGATAGGGTGCTTAGCCTTGCCTCAAGAAAACCTGAGTTCAAATTTTACCTCAGACACTAGTACTAGCTGTGTGACCTTGGGCAAGTCATTTAACCCTAACCCTGTTTGCCTCAATTTCCTCATCTGTAAAAGGGGAAAGGAAATAGAGAACCACTCCAGTATCTTAGCCAAAAAAAAAAAAATCTCAATGGGGTCGAGAAGAGTCGGACATGACTGAAAAAAAAAAAACGAACGAACAACAATAACAACAACAACAACAAAAAAAACAGAGGGTTGATTTCTAAGGTCCCTTTCAGTTTTGCATCAGGGATTATTTGAGCCAGACAGTGTTAGTGCACAGGGAAGCAAACTCGATTTGGAATCAAATAAGCCCATGTTTGGAAACCTGCTTCTGCCAGGTAGTCTGAGACTTTGGGCAAGTCTGTCCTCCCTATGGAAGAAATTTTTTAAATCAATATATTTAATCCAATTTCCCTAACCCTCTGAGGTACAGAGAAATTAAATGACTTGCCATGGTCAAATCAGTATCAAGTGCCCAGACTTTTTGCCCCTTAAGACCAGTGCTCCTTTCCTTGTACTGCCTGGGGAAGAACAAAAGCTGTCAAAGAGAGGAAATCTGAGGCTTCTGGGAAATCAGCAGAACGACTGTCAAGACCTGGAATGAGTCCAGAGGAAGAAAGAAGAGGCTCTGAACTTGGTTCACAGTGATGACAAAGACAAATGCAGTTCACCAATTTTAAACTTCCCTTTCATTCATACTTGAGCCAGGATCATCCCTGTCTCAGCCAACTAGGGCACTGGGCATAGTGACTTTGCTGAGACAGAAAAATGGCCTGATGCCTCTAAACTGGCTTCTTGAAGTCCGTTTCTGATTCATCACTCATTTTCTTCAGTGACTTTGAACGAGTCACTTGCTCTTTCTGTGCCTCAATTTCCTTTTATGTAGAATGGAGGGTCCAGATTAGATAACCTCTAGGATTCCTTAGAGTTCTAGAATCAGATTCAGAGGATCATAGATTTAGAGATGGAAAAGACCTAAAAATTTGTCTAATCCCACCCCTCATCTGAAGCTCAGAGAGAGAAAATCACTTTCCCAAGGCCTCTCACATATGTTAAGGAATGTTAAGGAGTCCCCTAAACTTGTCTTTTTGAATTGCTATATTTTCTAGAAACACCAGACCCAAACTATACAGGGGGCCTTAAGTGTGTCAAGGACAAAGCCACCCCCTCCCCCGGCTGACATAATTTGTTGTTTGCATCCCAAACTGGACTCCCTGTGGGTCCTTGGAAGTCAAGATCAACCTTCACTAGGCTGAGAAATCACTTGTGTGCCTGGGACCCTTGTAGATAAGCAGACCATCCTATCATAGTCTAACAGTTTCCAAAGGAAAAGAATGCAACTTTTGCCATCACCTTGCTGCTCCCCTTCCTTAGAAGTTTTGTCCTTTTCTCACCTTTACTGAATGCTTTGCCCCTCCCATGTCATGCCTCTTTAGATGGAGATTTGTTTTTTCTCCTCCTCCCGTTGTCCTACTATCATAAATATGCAAACTTTTGTATGGATTTTGAACTCTTTGGGTTCCACATGCATGTTCATTTCTCTTGTAATAAACCTACTTTTCACATTAAGTTTCATGAAGTTGTAAAATGATGCATAGTAAGTACCAAAGCCAGAATTCAAATCCTTTTCACCTCTGCCCAGAGATAACATCTCTTTAGGAATAAGTGGACAATAGTCATTCTCATTTTACTTTTTAAAATAGAAAGCAGGGCAGCGAGGTGGTGCAGTGGATAAAGCACCGGTCCTCGATTAGGAAGACCTGAGTTCAAATCCAGCCTCACACACTTCACACTTACTAGCTGTGTGACCCTGTGCAAGTCATTTAACCTTCATTGCCCCACCCCCCAAAAAAATAGGATGCACACTTCTTGTAGCAGGGAATGTTTGGATGTGATTGTCATTGTATCTCTCTAGCACCTAACATGATGACTTGCACGTAGGTAGATAATGAATTGTTAAGGGCTAAAATTCTAGCTAAACTGTGTAAAATATCTAATGAGTGGTCGCCAATAAATTATAAGCTTTAGCAAGAGTTAGACTTTAAGCATTTATTAAGGAGAATAAGAATTTGGTAAAGAGAGAGAGAAAGGCCTAGATTCCTATCTATTAAAGGGAGAGCACATTTCTAGCTCCGCTCTCCACCAGAGTCCAAAGGAAAAAGAGTGAGACTGAGTGCCAGGCTCCCCACTTCTTCCTCCCACTAGCCCGCGTCACTTCCTGACGCCAAAGAAAAGACTCCTGGTCTTGCCCTCAAAGACCTTCGCTTCATGGGCGGAACTCTTCTACAGTAAGTCTCCAGCAGGTGGCGTTATTCCAATCGTTACAGCATGATGTTTGTTGTTTTAAAACAAATAAAGCATTTTCCATAGGCTAAATTGAATTCAAAGAACAGATTCTTCAAAACTGAATTCTAAAGAAAAAGAATTATGGATAAAGGAGAGAGTAATGGAAAGGATGTGATGGGATTGAGTAAATTTCAGGATGTTGTCTATTATGAAAAATGTTTTTTGTCCTTCGTTCCTGAAAAGGGCCATGACATCAGGGTGATGTCATGATTTGCACTGAAGAAGATTTAAGTGAGGGAGGGCTGTGCAAGATCACCAACCTCACTCTCTCTTCCAGAGCCATCTGGGTCCAATGGCAAGATATGTATCAGGACAACTGGAGCTGGCCCTGGATGTTTAAGACAATTGGGGTTAAGTGACTTGCCCAGGGTCACACAGTTAGTGTCTGAGAACAGATTTGAACTTAAATCCTCCCAACTTCAGGGCCAGTTCTCTGACCACTGCAGCACCTGGCTGCCCCCTATCCACAATAAATAGCATGAGGAATAGTATCTAGGAAGTGGATTGTCAGAACAGGCAGTAGGCTGATCATATATTGAGACATAGGAGTAACAGATTAATAGCTCAAGTGGCAATGGAACGTCAACACAATATTAAAGTCCTTGATGGGAAGGAAACCTTCAGTGAGAGATGTTACTAGAGCCAGCTCCAACCAGCTCATGAGTGCTAACTGTTAAATTTTCCCTGTGAGCATTTATACGAACCTGCTTCCAGCACATTGGGTAAATGCTTTGTGGAGGCTCCATGGGAAAAGGTATGGGTGGGTTGTGTTCTGTCCCACAGGAAGAAATAAATACTACCATTTAAGACATCTTGGTTCCATTGGAGTAGTTCATAGTTCATAAGCAGTAGTACTTCAATAGTCACCTGAGATGTCACAAAGCTTAGTAGAGCAATACCTTACTCCTATTTCTATAGCACATTAACGTTTTACAAATACTTTTCTTATCAGTTGAATGAGAGCTCCCACCTCTATATGGCAGAGAGTGTTGAATTTTTTTTGTCTTTGTATCCCAGTGCCTAGAACAGTGACTCACATATCATGTAGACTCTTAATAAATGGTGAGTGAAAAATAAATAAGTAAATGGTGAGTGAAGGAGCGAATTAATGATGACCCTGTGAGGCACAAAAAATTAAGAATTATTGCCCCCATTTTATGGATGAGCAAACTGAAGTTCAGAGAGTCCCTTGCCCAGGGTTACATAGCTTCTACATATCAAAATTGGGATTTTTATCTTCAGCTACCAAGGTGTGGAGTTCTCACTGGTTTTCTTGCTTCAGCTATAACTATTTTCTTCACTAAGCTACTTAAAGGAAAAGGGTCTACCTAGCCTTCTAGGCAACTAGGATGGATCAGTGGATAGAGTACAAGATGTGAAGTGAGGAAGACCTGTGTTTGAATCCTGCCTCAGATATCTTACTAGCTGTGTGACCTGGACAAGTCACTTAAGTTCTCTGTGTTAACTGATCTCTAAAATGGATATAATAAACATCTACTCCATTGGGGTTTTGTGAGGAACAAATGAGTTAATACATGACAAGTGCTTTGCAAACCTTAAAGCACTTGTCATCATCATCATCATTTTCTTCCATGAACTAAAGTGCCAAAAGTGTTTTACAGACAATTGGATTCATAGTTTCATAGGCTTAGAGTTAGAAGGGACCTGAGAGTCCATCTATTCCAGCTCCCGCATTTTAAAGATGAGGAAACTCAGATCCATAGGAGTCAAATGACTTGTCCACAAGTCATACAGGTAGCAAGTGACAAGGGCAGGATTTGAACCTAGGCCTTCTGTTTCCAAATCCATGCCTTCTCACTGGGTTTGCTAAATCAAAAATAAACTCAACCATACTACTTTTGACCATAAGCTCCATGAAGATCTGTGCCAGAAGAATGTTAGAACCAGAACTTGGACCCAGGTCCTCTGTCTCCAGACTATACTTAATGTTTGTTGAATGACTTTATACATACACATGCATGTACATGTGTATATATGTGTGTGTACACATACACATACAGATATATATATAAATATATATAAAAATACATATATAAAATTGTGGAATGAAAGTATTCCATTATTATTTCCTACAGGTAAAAAAGAGGCGGTTAGGTAACTCAGTGGCCTGGAGTCAGAAAAACCTGAGTCAAATCTGGCCTCAGATGCTTACTAGCTATGTGACCCTGGGCAAACCACTCTGTTTGCCTCAATCCACTGAGAAGGAAATGACAAACCACTCCATTATCTCATGGACGGTATTGGCATGCTATGATCCATGGGGTCATGGAAAGTTAGATACTACTGAACAACTACAATAAGTGACAAAGAAAACTCCCTCACAGAGCCTTGTATTACATTTCCATTTGCACAAGAACAACTTCATTCCAATATAGCCAAAGTTTACACACCCATCCAGAAAACATGAATCTCTTGGAGGTGGGGGAGGAAATGTTTTATTATGTCACCAGGAATCATCTCGATCTCAAAGAGATAAAAACGCAAATGTTTCTAAAGGTCCAGATGTTCAAAATGTTCCAAGAAAGCATGTTACCGCGATGCTTAACATTTAACTACTATGTCAATTTCAGGTGATTTTGAAGGTAGAATTCATTGCTCTCAAAGGCACGATCACAGGGAATCGTCGGGAGGACATCACCCTTTCACTGGGCCGTAGGAGGCAGATGGAGCTGGGGAAGCCCCGCAAACGAAGCCGACTCAGTCCCCCATCCGGAGCAATGGTAATTTTCACATGTGTGATGACATTCTGAAGCTGGAGGGCAACACTATCGAAGAAATGCTTCTTGTGGGACGACAGCTGAGGAAGAGAATCAAGGGCAAGAGAAACCCTGGTGAGAACATAACTGGTGGTTTGGGGGATCTGGAACTTGTAATGGTGATGTTTCTAGGCAGGGGCTTGAGGTGTGTAATGTCCTTTCATGACATTTTTCTCATTCAAACCTCACAGCACCCCCTTGGAGGTAAAAACTACAGATAAGGAAACTAAGGCTCAGAGATTTACCCAGATCACACCTCTACCAAGTGTTAGGGGGAGGATTCAAAGCCAGGTCTCACCGGATCCGAAGTCCAGCACTCGATTAGATTGTCAGCTCCATGAGGGCAGGGGCTGTCTTTTCCCTCTCTTTGTATCTCCAGCACTTAGTACAGTTCTTGGCCCATTAATAGGAGCTAAATAAATGTCTACTGACTGACTGACTGTTATGTCATTATCATAGGATTTATAGCTAGAAGGGCCCTTAGTGATCACCTAGTGAAGTCAACAAGCATTTGCTAAATGCCTACTATATGCCAAGATCATCTCACCTCCTCATTTTATAGAGAAGGAAACTGAGGCTCAGAGAGAGCTTGGTCTCATGACTATTACATGACTTAGATGGAGGAAGATAAGAAAAGAGGGTTGGATGGATATAAAGAACCAGGAGATATGGCATTTACCCTCATCTATTTGGGAAGGGGCCACTGGGTGGCGCTATGAATAGAGCAGCAGTCAGGAGAACCCGAATTCATAGCTAGCCTCAGACATATATTAGCTGTGTGATCCTGGGAAGGTCACTCAACTAACACCAATTGCTTCAAATGTATGTGTGTGTACATATATATTTGTATGTATATGGAAACCAAGAGTAAGGGGAGAGTAAGGGAAATTTGAAAACAGGCTATAATTAAGATCTATGTATCTGGGAGTTTAGTTGTGTGGCACATACTAAGCACTTCCTTCTCTGGAGAAACTGAAGAACTATGTCCTTCAAAAAGTGGGGGGGGGGGGGCGCGTGCAGGGGAGGAACCCTCTAGAAAAAGCTTGGTATGACACTGTATAAGGCAAGCATTATTAGTCCTATCCCCTGACTGAAGCACTCCAGGGGCTTTCCCATGGAGTTTTGCTTTATTATTGTAAAATAAGAAGAAGCAGCTTGGAGTAATTTTACAAGGACTTCATTGGGAATCAAAGGTCCTAGGTTCAATCCTAGTTTTGCCACTCATTAGTGATTTAGACCAACTTACTTGTCCTCTTGGAACTTCAGTCTCCTCCTCATCATCATCATTAAATTTATATGGTGTTTTGAGGTTTTCAGGCACTTTATACATATTCATTCATTTAATCCTCACCACAACCCTGTTATTATTATCCCTGCTATTATCACCCCCAATTTACAGATGGGGTAACAGACACAGAAAGATCAAGTGACTTGCCCACAGTCACATAATGTCTAAGGCAGAATTTTAACTCAGATCTTCCTGACACTATCCACTGCATCATCTGGCTGCCTATTGAGATGTAAAATGAGGCAACTGGACTAAGAAGTGTTTGAAGATCCCTTCCAGCTGTGATATCCCATAATAATTATAAGAACAACTAACATTTCCATAATGTTCCAAAATTTATGAATTAGTTTCCTTGAATCAGCCCTCTGAGATAGTTTATTAGTTTACAGGGTTACACACCCAATGGCAGAGCAGAGATTTATACTTGAACTTCCTGAATTTAAGACCCACTGGGAATGTTCTTTCCCTTAATCCATAATTATTAATACAGAAAAAGATACTGATGAATAAAACTCTGGCAAGGAAGACAGATAATACTAATTTCATTAACTTTGACCACCAGCCCCTTCCCACCTCCTCACCCCCACCCCTGGAAAAAATACATACATGTATATATATGTGTGTGTGTGTATACATATATACACATACACACACATATATATACATAATATATATATATATATGAGACAGAAAAGGAAACAATTGTCCTTGGCTTTCTGCAGTTCAAGGCTCTCCTTGAGATCCCACCCTCCCTTTTTAGAGAGTAGGGCTATGTGATAGTACAGGAAATGTAAGCAGGGGAGTGAGGCCTTTATTCATAGCAAAGAAAAAAGTTTTTAATTCTTAGGATAATAAATGTAGAGCTACTTAGAATGTTGAGATTATCCAATTCATTTTTACCACATGGCATCCAAGAGTATATTTTTCAAATGCCTACCAGATCTAAGGTCTGGTTAAATTCCAACTAAGCTCATGAGAAAAACTACTGAACCTCCAAGTAGTGGTCAGAGGAGCTATCCACTAGATGGGGGTGGGATGGAGAGAGGAAGGATTAAAGGGCAGCATTCTCAGAGCCCCTGTTGGTTGCAGAGGCATGGAGAGAGGGAAGAGAGGGGAAAGGGAGGAGAAGGAGAAGGGGAAGGGGAAGGGGGAGGGAGAGGAGAAAGAGGAGAAGGAGGAGGAGGAGAAAGGGAAGAAACATTTATTAAGCACCGAGCACTTGACAAATATTAACTAATTTGATCCTTACAATAATTCTGGGAGGCAGGTGCTATTATTTTCCCCAATTTACAGTTAAAGCACTGAAGCAGACAGACAGTATTTGACTTGCCCAGGTCACACAGCTAGTAAGTATCTGAATCCAGATTTGAACTCAGGTCTTTCTGACTCCAGATGCAGCACTCTATCCACTTCACTATGTAGCTGCCTCTAGGGGAGGAGAGTCCCCACTTATGAGATCACAAATCTATTGAAGATGAACCTATGACTTGTTTGTATGTACTAACTTTCAAAATAAAAGCAATTATTAAGAAACACAAAAGAATAGAAATCCAGAACCTACTACATGCTCATCTATCACATACATTTTCAAATGAACATTGCTATTCAAAATTAGTCTAAGAAACTCCCTACCCATTTATTCTCTTTACATTATTTTATTTAAGAGACAGCAGCTAGGTGGCACCATGAATAGATCATCACACCTGGAGTCAGGAAGACCTGATCTCAAAACTATAAGTAGACACCCACTAGCTAGATGACCTTGGGCAAGTCACTTAACTTCTATTTGCCTCAGTTTCCTCTACTATAAAATGGGGAGGATAATAGTATCTGCCTGCCAGGGTTGTCAGGATCAAATAAGATATTTGTAAATTGCTTAACATAATGGTAGGTACATGGTAGATGTTTAATAAATGCTTGTTCCATTCCTTCTTTATTATTTTTATTATTATTATTATGATATATGTCTGTGTGTCTCCCATTAGAATGTAAGCTTCTTAAAATCGGGGATTGTTTCATTATTTGTAAATAATTCCTCCCTAAAACAGTGTTTAATGTCCTTAATAAATGCTTATTGGTTGATTAATGTTCAACTTCACTCCCCAGGAGAAATCTCTGGTCATCATAATTTCTCCCCAAATTGGCATTTTGACCAACTACTCACCTAGTGTTATCCTACCCAAAAAAAAATAGGGCAGTCACTCACCTTTGTGACAGAAAGCAGTGGTTTCCACTTGACACTTGGTAAATGCCACTTTTGCAAAATACCTTCTTCTTCCTCTGGAGTCGTTAGAACACACCCATCAAGTTTGCAGGTATCTGGGTAATTACCTAATAGAAGAGAATGGAGACATAGACAATAGCCTACTTAGCCATAAGTGCAGGGTTCTTGCTGATGTCAGACACAAAACTTTTTGCTGCAAGGCAAGGGAGGGGTAATCTATTTTTCCAAGGCTTGAATTTTAGAGATAGAGAGTACACAGATAATTGTGAAAGTGGGTCGCCAAGTATATGCCCAGGTTGCCATTGCCTTGAAGAATAAATGAGGATATGTTCTTCTAAGGCATGAGGGATGGCCTGACATATGTTAATTGTCAGGCACATTAAGTTTAAATGAATAATATTCTATCCTTGAAGGTGGAATGTGTTTGATAAACTTCCTAGCCTACAAATTTAATCACTCGGCATACTGCTATTTGGCACATCTGGAATTATCATGAAGCTGGGAAAAATATTTTCATGGTGGCATCATATTTTCTAATGTGACAATAAAATAAGATATATAGGGCTGTGATAACAAATATTCTGCATAAACAAAGCACACTGTAGTCAAGAGTTTCACAGTGTTCTGCTACAGGCTACATTTGTCCAGAACATCTCTCCATTGCTAAGGCTTTAGTGGGAGCTGTTTATGTAGGAGAAGAGGACCTAGGAAAGAGGACCCAAATATTTTGTGGGAAGCACCATCTTTTGATTATTCTCAAGGTCTTGGAGGAAAGAAGTGAGGATAAGGGGAGTAGTGATGATGATGTGGTCCTAGAAGTGTTGGGGGAAGAGAATGTTAGGGGTATATTTCCATCATCCCAATATATCCATTGGGTACGGAAATGGAAATCAAGGGACTTGAGGAAAGAGAGTATGTTGTAGGCATTTGGTGATGAGGTAGGACTGGAGCTAAGAAGAGAGACTTGGTCTGGATATATATGTATATGTATATGTATATATACACACATCTATATATATACATATGTATATACATGTATGAGTCATTTGAATAGATATTACAAACCCACAGAAGGTGATAACATCACCAAATATAGAAAGAAGGGGAAAAAAGGGCCCAGGATAGAGAATCCAGTATTTTTTCAATGATATTTCAAATTGGTTGTTTCACAGACATCTCAAACTCAGTGTGGCCATATCTTTCCATTAAAAAACAAACAAACAAAACTCTCCCCTCTACGAAACTTACCTATTTTGTCTAGGACACTACCATTCCTCCAGTTACCCAGGATCACAACCAATGTCATCCTCAATTCTTCACCCTCACTCATCCCACATAACCAAGCCATTGCCAAATCTTGTCATTTTTCCCTTCATCACATCTTTTGTAAATGCCCCCTTCTTTCCATTCACATAGCTACCACCCTAGTTCAAGCCCTCATTACCTCTTACTTGGATGACTGCAATAGCCTTCAAATTGGTCTCCAGCCTCAAGTCTCTCTCTATACCAACCCATCCTGTAGCCAGCTGCCAAAGTGATTTTCCTTAAGCACAGGTCTAACTGACATTTCCCTGCTCTATAAACTCTAGTGGCTCCCTAGAGTTTCCAGGAAGAATAGTGGGAACTCACAGGACCACAAATTTAGAGCTCAAAGAAACTTTAGAGATTATCTAGTCTAACCCTCTCATTTTCACAGATAAGGAAACAGAGGCCCAGAAAGGTTACTTGATTTTCCCAAGGTCACACAGGGAGTGAGTGACAATGCTGGGATTTGCACCCAGAGCCTCTGATTCTAGATGCAGCAATTGTCCCATTGTACCATGATGAGGATTCACGGTATCTCCAACCTGGGCTTCTTGTTGTTCAGGAAAGAACAATCAAGATGTTGAAAGGACTGAAGAACATGCCATGAGAACCCTTTTTGAATGAATTGTAATGTTTATACTGGAGAGAGAAGGGCATGATAATAATCTTCAACTATCAGTAGAGAGATTAGACTTGTCCTGCTTATTCCCAGAGGCTACAACCATTAAGCAGCATAGAAGGTGCAGAGAGGTAGATTTTGACGTTAAAAAAAAAAACTTCCTAACAATTAGAGCTATCCCAAAATGAAATGGGCTACCTTGGGAAGTCGTGGGTTCCTCCTCATTGGAGGACCTAGAGGCTGGCCACTTGTTTTTTTCAGTATTGATAAGTCTATATGGCCTCTGTGGTCCCTACGAACCCTGAGACTGTGGTTTTCTTGTGCATTATTAGGTCCATCTCAGAAGGAAGGCTTGAAGTAGGAATTGTGGTTTTCCCAGAGTCCTTCAGAAGTCAAAGAGTCAGAGAATTCCTTGAAGATCAGAGACTGACCCTTTCATTTTACATAAAGGGAAACTAAAAAGTAAGTTACACAATTAAAAAGTAACAAAACTGGGATATAAATCCAAGTGTATAGGAGATGGTTAGGAATCATACGATTCAGACCTGAAAGGATCCTTAGAAATCATCCAATCCAATTTCCCCACTTTACAGATGAGGAAACTAAGGCTCAAAGAAGTTAAGGAATATGTCCAAGGTCATCCATGCAATAAATTATAGATCTAGGATTCAAATCCAAGTCTTATGATAACAAATTCAATACTCTTTCCATTACTGCCTGAATCTGGGAAATCCAGCTCCTTATAAAGCAAGGCCCTGGTATGCTCTCAGAGAGACTTCAAAGAAAAATAATAGGAAGTCCCACCACTCCTTAACCTGCCTCCAGGCCCTCCAACCTCAGGAAGCCAAATAATAATTCTGTGCTAATGGATAATGCTGGGGCTGAGAGTCTGGCAAATTAGAACAGTGGGGCTGACAGAAAAATAAAAGTTTAGAAGGGATCGAGGGGGGCAGCTAGGTGGCGCAGTGGAGAGAGCACCGGCCCTGGATTCAGGGGGACCTGAGTTCAAATCCGGCCTCAGACACTTAATACTTACTAGCTGTGTGACCCTGGGCAAGTCACTTAACCCCAATTGCCTCACTAAAAAAAAAAAAAGAAAAAGGATGGAAGGAAGTTGGAAAGTTGGACAGAAAGATGAAGGGAAGCCAAGTCAAAAGATCATGAATTGTGTTCTGGGTATGTTGAATTTGAAATGGCTATAGGTTATCCAACATGAAATGGTGGAGGGGCTTCCCTGACTGCTGTCAAAATACCTTCTTTTCCCAAATCTCCACTGATGCCTGAGATCCTTTTATCAAGTAAGATGAGTCCTTTTATTCCACAACTGGAGATAAGATTTAAAACGTATATATGCTTTGGAGGGAGAACACAGTGACTTATATTTTCAGTAAGGAATAAATGGCTGATAGGAGGTCCTTTGTGAATTTCCACTTCTATAGGGACAGGGTCCTAGCTAGTTGGAGGGGGTTACCCCAGAGAAAGAGGAGTCTGTAACAACCTCATCCATTTGATTCCTAGGGTCTGGTGTTGGAAGGGGGCAGGGAGGAGGATCAGACTGTCCTATAGTTCTTCCCACAGTACTGAAGACCACCAAAAGTCACAGTGGGGCAAGAAGAATTATAGACATGTCAGATTTGGGGTTTTCTCCCCCATTAGACATGAAATTCCATAAGTACTAGGAAGAAAGCCCAGTCACTAAACTCCTGATATAGAAACTCCCTCCACCAAAGCACATCCATAGAAAGTTGACTGAGACACTGAAAGATTAAGTGATTTTTCCCATTCCCTGGGTCACAGAGTCAGGATGTCAGAGATGAGACTTGAATCCAACTCTCTAGCTACTTCTCTGTTGATACACATATTATTAATACCATAAAATTTCATCCTTCATACAGGCATTCATTTTGAGAGCCTCTATGTCTTAATTACAAGGAATACCAACCCTCCTATGAACAGTCACAAGGAGATTACAATTTTCATGCTTTGCCTGGAATACACAAACAGATCATCCTGAATTTTTGTCCAGAAGATCATTGATAATGCTTATGTGTTGTGGCAGGTGAACCGTGAAATAACTAAGGAAACAAAGGTTTGAGTTCCCAAACATTTTGATTTATTAAGCAATGCATGTCAATTGCCTAATAAGTCAAGACTAGGTCCCTTCCTCAGCTTAGGACTGGACCCCAAATACAGGGGAAGACAGATTTTTGTATATTAAAAATAATTCATCAAATAAGACCAATTAATTAAAAGGAAACAATCCAACATGGGTAATCTGATTTCTAATAGGAGGAAAGATTAGGGACTTTCCAAGTTGGAAGGGAGAGAGCAAGCAGGTACAATTAATTCGCTGAATTCAGAAAAAGAGGTATCCCACTCCCTCCCAACCCACGTGTCTATAAAAAACCAAAGGAACATAGAAATAGTAACTTACTGATCAATATGGGGCCAGTTTTCAGATAAAACATATGAGTTGCTTGAGACAATAGTGAGAAAAAACCTTGCAGCAATCTTTGGATGTGACTGAGTTTCTAGTTAACATAACTTAAGTTCTTGGTTAAGGGTCTCCAAGCAACAAGCAGAGGTAGTCCCGCTTCCCAGTCACATAGAGCTCAGTTCAAACAATGCAATGGTTTTCCCATGAAATCCATAATTGAATAAGTTTTCTCATAAGACAGAATTTAGACTAAAATCTTAATTGAATAGAAAGGGAACTGAGCTATCTCCACAACTGAGTCACAAGATGGAGTCAGTGTGATTCACTCATTTCCCACAATTAACCATTTGCTGTCCTAATCCCCTCAGTTGCTTCAGTGTATATGTTTATTCATATTCATATTCATTATGCATATTCAGTGCATAAACTTCATTTACCTTTAAAATGATGTGTGTCTATCTCTATTTGAGTGATTACACCAGGATGTGCCAGTCTGAAAATCGCCCATTCACCACCAGGTACCAGGAGAATGCCTTCTTTATCTGTCTGTAATTTGAAAAGTAGAACAGACACATTTGAAACCTTCTTAAGAAACTAACCATAAAAATAAGCAGGAGAAAGTAAAGATTCTATTTCAAAATTTGAGTATTTTCCTATGTGGTTCTCTTAGTTTTAAATCATGGAAATCTCAGAGTATCAAAGAATATTTCCATCCAATGATTTTCTATATTTTAATGTATCTGTAATTTCATCAATATAGGTGTTGCTTCCAACAACATAGATGGAAATTCCTACATATTTTTTCATACTGTTCAGTATCCTTATTCATGTCTTTTCATAAAGTGATATAACCAATTCTTTGAAAGTTTCATTTTAAAACTAAGGCATAGGGGCAACTAGATGGCGCAGTGGATAAAGCACCAGCCCTGGATGCAGGAGGACCTGAGTTCAAATCTGGCCTCAGACACTTAACACTTACTAGCTGTGTGACCCTGGGCAAATCACTTAACCCCAGTTGCCTCAGCAAAAAAAAAACCAACAAAAACAAAACTAAGGCATACCTGAGAAGTTTTGCTTTGAACTTGATTGGAAATTACTTGGAATGGAGGGATATTTCTTTGATAGATGACCCCCCCCCTCAATTCCCTAATTCATGGTCATGACTGAGCCATGGTTGAATTCGGTAAATATCCATGATGATTTTCTTACAAGTCATATGTAAACCTCCTCCCACATGGCAAGCTTTTTCCTATTTAAATCTATACACTTTAACAGCCTGTCCTCCTGCTGATTTGCTGCCATATAGAAGAGACATAGAAGAGACCATGTGAAATAATTAAGATAAAGCCTATCCTAGAAAGGTATAGGGAAGAGTAGGTGTCAGACCAAACAAAATGTGAACATTTATCTTGGCATTATAAATATAGAAAACAGTTGTTTTATTTTGTTTTTCTAAGTTTTTTTCAGATCTCTGGAGCAGTCCTCCAGATCCTCAACACACTAGGGAGATGATCCTGACAAATTTACCAGCAAAGTACAGTCTCTAGCAGATACTATGAAGCTGAAAAGTGTTCAGGTAGAGACCAAAAGATTGATTGGTATATAGTCCAACTAAGCTCAACCACATAGAATGGACCACCAAGGAATGTGGAGTATTTGTGGTTTGATTTTCAGTCACAATTTTTAGGTATAGAGGCACTGGAATCTTTATCAGTGGAAAGAATCTTTATCAGAGACACAAAAAATGAAATCACAGATTCCTTATAATAGAAAAGAATATTTTTCAATTCAAAGATCTTCTCTATTTCAATACATCTAGAATGTCATCAATGTGAGCACTGCCTCCAAAAATAAATATGGCCACTCCACATTTTCCCATATAGTTAATTCAATATCCTTGCTCATATCTTTCCATAAAGAAAGGTACATGTCCAACTCTTTGAAGGTCTTCCTCCATCCAACAATTTGAATGAATTCTAGCCTCTACCACTGCCACACCCTTTAAGTTGTAAATGTCCATACTATGTATCCTTTCCCCGAGCCTGTCCAGACATGTGATGTCATAGATATAAGGAACTCACAGTATGGAAACTCCCTCCACAATGCAAATTAGCCCCCCCAAAAAAAAAAACACCTTGTAATTTTTATCCTTGGGATCATTTCTTCTCACACTGAGATCATTGACTTGTCTACAGTCACAGAGAGAACATGTATCAGAGGACTTGAGTCCAAACATCCCTAACTATAAGGCCTACTCTCTATACCTCACTCTCAGATGTGTCATTTATACATCTGCAAACACAAACAATATTGTAGGGACTTCTCCCCAAATCTGACAAGTACATTTTGTTATCATTAAATTGCAACCTACTTAAAAGTTGATTTCAGAAGCGATAGCATAGAATAAGAAAGCTAGTTCCCTGAGGGCAAAAATGCTTTTGGTTTTTCTAACCCCAGAGCTCAGCACACTGCTTAGAACATGGCAAGCATTTGATTGATTCCTGATGATTAAATATTCCAAGAGTGTAGTAATACTATCAATTGTTTGTTTGCCATTGTTCAGTTGTGTCCAACTCTTTGTGACTCCACATTTGGGGTTTTCTTGGCATATACTGAAGTGGTTTGCCATTCCTTTCTCCAGCACATTTTAGAGATGAGGAAACTGAGGCAAACAGGGTTAAGTGACTTGCCCAGGGTCACCCAGCTAGTAAGTACCTGTACCAGATTCAAACTCACAAAGATAAGTCTTCCTGACTGCAGGCCCAGCACTCTATCCACTGCACCACCATTAAGAGTAACCTGCATATCTGGGTTCAGAGTTCTTCCAAGTATTACTCAAAATCCGTGAATATTTTGGAATCCCTAAATTTCTACAAATAGCATTTATAGCAACTTTGGACAGAATTAAGAGTTTCTTTAAAGTTTTTTAGAAAAAAGCTTATTGAGGCAGCTAGGTGGCACAGTGGATACCAGCCCTAGATTCAGGAAGATCTGAGTTCAAATCCGGCCTCAGACACTTGGCACGCACTAGCTGTGTGACCCTGGGCAAGTCACATAACCCCCGTTGCCACACCAAAAAAAAAAAAGAAAAAAAGCTTATTGTGATTTTTTCAACTTCTTGTACACTACTTACTCCTTTTCACACAGACTACATTCCAACAAAACTGGCCTACTTGCTATTCCCTTAAATTTGGCATTCTACCTCCCACCTTCCAGCCTTTACATAGGCTGGTCCCTATTCTTGGACTTCATTCTTTCATCATTGATACCTTTCCAGAGTCTTATTTTTCTTTGGGGTTTAGTTCAGGTGCCACACACCTCTTAGAGGAAACTTTTCCTGATATAGTTATAGTTGCTTTCTTCTTACTCAAAATATATTGTATTTTCATTTTTTATAAAACATTTATGTATCTGTGTAAATGTTGTATGCTCTCTCAGAACCTTCTCTCTTTATATCCCCAGGGCCTAGTCCAAGGTCTCACACATTATAGGTGCTTGGGGGCAGCTAGGTGATGCAGTGGATAAAGCACCGGTCCTGGATTCAGAAGGACCTGAGTTCAAATTCGACCTCAGACACTTGATACTACTAGCTGTGTGACCCTGAGCAAGTCACCTAACCCTCATTGCCATAAAAACACAAATCCCCCTCCCCCCAAAAAAACATATTATAGATGCTTAACATATTTGTTGAATTGAATCACATTTACAAATCACAATCACATTTCATCTCCTTACTTCTATTATTGGTGGCCTGTCCAATCTTCTTGCAGTTTCCCAACCATCAGCCATGGACTTTGCCTTTCCTATACCTTATTAAAAAATAATATACAGCAGCATGTTATATGATTTTCTTTCAAAGGTAACAAGGCATTCATAAGGGATAATTTAATTAGAAGCTCTACCTACCTAATAATTCCAGCATATATTATTTGAATCAGTTAATGAACCTGCAAATTCAGGCATAACTATGGGGCTAATAAATGTTATTTGATCTTTTAGTTCAATGACCTATGCCAAAAATTAGGAGTGTTACCACCATTGATCTGCTTCATATCATAAAATCACCCCAAATGGTCCCCTAGGTCAATAACCACCTACCCTCTCATACCTCACATGGGACTTTGAACCTCTCTAGAATGCTTATCATGCAATATTGTATATTGTAGTTACCTGTATTGGTGTTATAACCCCTGTTAAGTTCAATAACTGTAGAGGCCTTGTCTCATCTAAGCTTTATATCTTCTTCAGTGCTTAGTTCAATATCCTGAACACCCAAGGTGTTTAATAAATGTTTGTTGAATGAGTGGGAAAGTGAATCTGAAAGTTTATAATTACAGAAGGGTTCCACTCTAGTACATCTCCACACTTGGAGAAGGTGATCATCACAGTCTATTTCAACTAGGGACAAACATCCACCAAAACCTGGGTCTTTGCTGGTTAGAATAGCCCTGGAATATCCTATTCAGCCTTAGGAGTCACAGCAATTACCAGGACCCTCCAACTAATAGAATGAAAGCTCCTTGAAGGCAGGGACAGCCTCAGTTGTGTTTTTGTGTTCTCAGTACTTGGCAAAGTGCCTGGAACATAGTAGACATTTGGAAAAACCTAATCATCTGGATGATTATTGAGTGACTATAGAAACTGGTGACTCAGGCAGGCAGCTAGATGAGAAGAAGCAACTCTGCTTGGTGCTCAGAGAAGACCCAAAGCCCATAGACATACAATCAGTGAGGTAAACTCACTATTGGACTATTCCCTCCCCCTTTCCACACACACCCCTGCCAAGACAGGATACCCTATTTTGGCTCTTCTCTACATGCACACATGTGCATGCATGCGCGCGCGCACACACACACACACACACGGCTGTTCATAATTTCGCACAAAAAACTGTTGGGTAAGAACTAGGAATTAACAGATTAATTTATTCCAGTCCTAGCATTTTCCCTAAGCATAGCCCTGTGTTCAGGAGATTTTAAAATAGATGTTTAAATGCTAGAACAGATAAAACTAGTTAGAAGAATTAAAAATGTTTATTCTGATGAAGTTTTATTAGGGAGGACCCAAAATCTGTCTTTCAGATGCTTAAAAGGCTCTTTGCCTGTCCTATTGCAAAAAGCTAACCAATCTCTCAGCCTCCCATTTGACTCTTTCCAATCCATCATGATCATAAATATAAGAGGAAGTAGAATCATCCTGTTCTGTCATCAAAAGGATGGATCTAGGGTCAGTGGGTAAAATTTACATGGATGAATATTTTGGTAAACCTCAACAATAACTTTCTACCAGTTCTTTACAATAATGGAACAGACTACCTTGGAAATAGTGAACTGATCATTTTGAGAAGTGTTCAGACAGAAGCTAGATGACCATCTGTCAATAAGCTAGTATAGGAGTATACAGGAAAGATTCTGGTATAAGGGTTAGACTATACAACCTTCAAGGTTTCTTCCAATCCGAAGATTCTATGGGTCTGTTAAAAAAAATGGGCCATGCAATTGCCCCCAGGTTCATGAAAGTATACCTGATCTACTGACAGACATATTTAATTACCATGTCAAAAGGGGACTGGAGAATTATACCCAATCTTCATATAGTAACTATAATGGAATTCTCAATTCCCCAGTATTGTTCACTACCTGTCAGAGAGCTAGATGCTCAGAACCACATTCTCAGGTACAAATGAGCCAAACTAGTCTGAGACCAATTTTCATTAACAAATATTAGCCCTGGGAACTTTGGCGAGTCGACCAGGAGTTGATTAACCTAGTGAATTTACCTTTCCATAACATTTTCAGGTGTCATCATGGACACATAACTAAATTTGGCCTTGATCCAGACATATAGTGGTAAAAAGTGTTAGTAATGTCATAAATGTCTCAATTTTGTATTGTGTATGGATATGAGTATCCTCTGAAGGGGGGGGACTCCAATATGCTGTATATATATATCAAGTTTAAACTTGTTTTGTATATTTTGAAGAACTTTCATTCTTTAATTTGAACATTTTTGGACAATGCTATGCTAAAGATTAATGAAAATCCAGCAGTTTCAGAGACAACCAGAATCCAGAGACAACCAGAATCCAGACCAGAGTCCAGTTCCCCTGATGACATCTCAACCCTCCTTCGAAGACAAGATTTTAAGGACTTTAAATGGACATTTTTGTTTTTCCTTCTGTTACTATATACATCATCTGTAATATGTATTTTCCCTTTCCTATATTGTTATTAGTATATTGTTTGTTAGCATTGGTTATATTCTGTTATTTTTTAAAATTTATTTATTGTTTATTGTTCCATCAAGGAAACACCCCATGTTTCTTGACTAAACAAAGGGGGGAATGTAAAGAATTGTTATTTGAGGTTTTTATGCCTTGGCGCACACTGGCCTGGGGCTCCGCAAACCTCACGGTGCTCCACCCACTGGTTGTAGCCGTTGCCAGGGCTCTGGCACCTCACGTCATCACCACTAACCGATGCCTACATGAGCCTGGCAAAATTATAATGATTGGAAGCCTAGTGAGGGCAGTCATGTGACTGTCAGAGCGGCCATCCCATTGGCTGGGGCTGTGTGGGGTGTTTCTAGGTTTGGAGGAGGAGAATTGGGCATTCTAGGTGGAAGCTAGAAAGTGACAGGCATTCTGCTGCGTATTTTCAGCTGATTCCTAGGCAGTAGTATTTTTTCAGGTATTATAATTTCCCTTTCCCCATTTTATTTCCTTTCCCTTGATCCTACTGATTCTGTGTTGGGTTTTTTTTTAAGTTCGTTCTTGTTAAAATAAATCTTGTTCTGTTTTGAGGGAGGCTGCCGGTCTCCTTCCTTGCCCCAATATTGCAGCAAGCTGCTTAGCTAGCACTCCCCAATTAAAAATTGGTCCCCACAGAACAGAAGCCAAATGTGTTGACCCTTAGGGAATCCTCCCCACCACACATACATGCACACACACACACGCATTTATATGTGTGTGTATAATTTATCTCAAATGGTTGTTGTATGGAATAAATGTGATAATACATGAAAAGTGTTTTTCAAATAATAAAGGGCCATACAAATGTCAGCTATTGTTAAAGTGCTATATAAATGTCTCTTGTCTTTTGTCTCTAGTCATATTATCCCTAGAAGGAACAGTAGAAATTATCTGATCTAATCCCCTCACTATACTAAGGTCCAAAGAGTTGAAGCAACTTACTCAGCATCGCACTGCTAAAGTTACTAATGACCAGAAGAACCTCATCTGTGGTCACAATCAGAGCTTTGATTTGTAGAACCATAGCTAGGGGAGGGTGACTAAAACTTTTCCCTAGAGTACTGAAATTCAGAGGGTACTGACATCACTTACATTCTTTTATCACCCAAAAATAATTCAATTTTGCAGTTAACTCTCTTATCAATAAGCTAAAATATGAAGCTACCAGATGACCTCTCTCTGGCAGCAGCACCCTAAGTGAGCCCCTTACAATGGAGCCATGCTCAAGATATCTCTTCCTTGATGGGGGGGGAGCTCTCCCAGAATGGCCTCATAATATTTAAGGGATCTCTGTTTTCAATCCATGAAACAGTCTCCCTGCCCACCCCCAAGGAATTTGTCTTGAAAAGGATATTGGAGGGCATGGTTCATGCTATTTACCTCAATGCCAAAATGGTTCGTTTGGGCTCTGGATCTGTGGCAGGCAGTTTCCAACTGTGCCAGTTCTGTGTTCCTGATCCCTGGCATAGCCACAGAGCTTCAAATAGCTATGAGCCTCTGAGCCACTAACAACCCTTAATGTATATTGTTATGAAATTAAAGGATTCAAAACAGGAAAGGACCTTAAAGATTGTCTTGTCCACTGATGTCAAATTCAAATAGAAAAGGGATTTTTTTTTTGAGGGGGGGAAGGAAAGATTAAACCATATATAAGGATCCCTAAAAGTCACATTGACTTAGTTTTAAATGTAATGTTATCTAGGGGGTTTTGTATTTTTATTTTGTTATATATTTCCCAATTGCATTTTAATCTAATTCCAGCAGTTGGCTGCCCTTGTTTGAACACCTGATCTAGCCTAACTTCCTAATTTTAGGAAACAAAAAACAAAGGGCTCAGAAAGAAAAGGCAACTTGCTTGTGGTAACAAAGGTAGGAAAGGGCAGAACTAGGATGGGAAAACAGTTTCTAGGCCTCCCAAACTTGCTGCTATGGGTTTTTTTTTTCTGTATTCTAATTTTTTAATTAAAAAAAACAGAACTATTTACCTATAATATTTTTTGGATGTCCAAAATGGGCATTGCTGTAGCCCACACAAACCCCTCCATGTACCATTGACACAAGATCAATCAATTCTTTGGGATCAGCTGCAGACCAGTCTTTTTGTCCAGTACCATAGACCCGCAGGCGTGCAAGCCCACCATCTGAAAGAGAAGGGGGGAAAAACACAAATCACTTTGTTTCTTGGGGGGGTTGTAATCCCAAATTTTAGTTAATAACTACCCCAACCAGTACCAATTTCTCAGCCTTCGCACCTTGTATTTGTATTCTCAGGGCTTTAGTGCACCAGGTTTGGAACACGGTGATATTTAGTCATATTTAAACTATCTTCCATATATGTATAACCTATAGCTGATTGCTTACTGCCTCAGGGAGGCAAGAAGGAAATGAAGGGGAAGGAGGGAGGGAGAGAGACATAGAATTTGGAATTCAAAACTTTAAATTAAAATGTTCAAACTTTAAAAAAAACTATCTTCCCTAACACCTAGTACAGACAACAAGAATTTAATGTTTGCTGAATGTATGAAAAATACCATAAAAGCTTACATTTGCAGGGCCCCCTTTATGGTTTACAAAGTGCTTTCCTCACAACAAGAACCTGCTGCTGGATATTAATCTTCCTTATGCACAGATCTGATCACACTGGCCCCTGCTCAAAACTCTTTTTTTTTTGGTAGGACAATAACAGTTAAGTGACTTGCCCAGGGTCACAAAGCTAGTGTGTCAAGTGTCTGAGGCCAGATTTGAACTCAGGTCCTCCTGAATCCAGAGCCAGTACTTTATCCACTGTGTTACCTAGCTGCCCCCCAAAACACTTTAAAGGTTCCCTATAGATTGGTATAGACCTGTGATTTTTAATCAATCAGTGTAAGAATTCCCAGTGTGGAAATTCTCATTTCTATGCAGAGCAGCAAATCAATTGTATATCATAGGCGTATACTGAGCTTCCTGGAGTGCTGAGAGAAAACTTTGAAAAGTTAAGTGATTTGCCCATATCATGAAACTGGACAAGACTTGAGACCAGACTTGAACTCAGGTATTCCTGATTACAAGACTGGACCTCCTTCCACCAAGCATCAATGTTCCTTCTTCTTGTTTAGTTATTTTCCAATTGTGGCCAACTCTTTGTGACCCCTTAGGGCATTTTCATGTCAAAGCTATTGAAGTTGTTTGCTGTTTCCTTCTCCAACTCATTTTGCAGATGAAGAAACAGGCAAACAGGGTTAAGTACCTTGCCCAGGCTCACACAACTGGTTAAGTGTCTGAGGATGGATTTTAACTTAAGAAAAAGAATCTTCCTAACTCCAGGCCCAGCACTCTAACTACTGTGCAACCTACCTGTTCCTTATTCTATATTAAATAAAATGCAAACTCCTTCACTTAGCATTCTGGCCCTCCACAGCCTGGTGCTGCCCCACCCTTCCAGTCTAATCTACTCCCACACCCCCACTAGCTGCTTTCTACATCTTGTTCTAGGCACAGTGATCAAATCAATAGTACTATTACATGTGGAAATGGCATGCCAGTTGACATGCCCCAACAAAATTTCACCATATCTGTGACCTTCCCAATCAAAACACCCTTCCCAACCACCATTCCCCTAGATGTGTTGTCTTCTGTTAGAATGTAAACTCATGGAGGTCAGGGACTATCTCTTTTTTATATTTCTATCCCCAGTACTCAATACAGGACCTAGAAAGTAGTCAATGCTTCATAAATGCTTTTTCCCAGGGGGGCAGCTAGGTGACACAGTGGATAAAGCACCAGCCCTAGATTCAGGAGGACCTAAGTTCAAATCTGACCTCAGACACTTGACACTTACTAGCTGTGTGACCCTGGGCAAGTCACTTAACCCTCATTGCCCCGCAAAAATAATAAATAATAATAATAATAAAAAAACAAAATAAATGTTTTTTCCTTTCATTCACTCATTCAGTCATACAATATTCTTCTCTGTGCCCAGACAAATTAGACTTAACATTTCCCAAATATGACCAGTGATTTCTTATTTCCATGCCTTTTTTCACACTATTCCTTATACCCAGAATGCTCCCAATTTTTCGAGCTCCTTTTCAAATGCCACCCCTCATGAAATTTTCCAATAATTCTAATTAGAAATCCTCAAATAGAACTTGTTAGCACCTCTGTCATCCTTTTATATTTTATTCAGTATTATATTTATTTGTTTGTCTATTCCTTTTACTAAATGATGAGCTATATATCATTTACATTTGTATGTTTAGCACATAAGTACTTTCTGTTGAATTTGAATTCCTATTTCATTTAAATGTCCCCTACAGTTGCCACCATGAATTTTGATATGAGTCCTCAATAAAATTTCCCTGATATATATTCTTTATACCTGCTTCTCCTGCAATAGTCTTCATTTATAATTCATTGCAGCTTACTCATGCTCATCATATATCTCTCCACTTGCCTTTGGACAATCCTCAATTTTAGCTTCTCAGAAACTCCTAAAGTGTTCCATGACTTGCCATATAAACCCGTCCAAAGAATGTTAATTTTATGAAAAAAAATTTATCTTTCTTTGAGGCTATCATAGTTAACACTTATATAGCACCTATTACATGCCAGGTACTATGCTAAACATTTCACAAATATTATCTCATTTTATCCTCATAACAACTCTAGGAAGTAGGTGCTATTATTCTCCTCATTCTACGGATGAGGAAACTGAGGTAAACAAAGCCTAAGTAATTTGCCCAGGGTTCCACAGCTAGTAAATGGTGTCTGAGGTCAGGTCTTCCTGACTCCTGGACCAGCACTCTATTAACTGTGCCACTTAGCTGCCATTAGACAGAAAAAAGAAAAAAACACCATGGGATGGACACAGAGACAGCAATGATAACTGATATATGTGCTATATATTCCATTGGGATCCTTGCAATGTCAAGAAAAAGAGAGGAAAACACCTCCCCTGCCCCCGCCCCCGCCCCACCAGGGATCCTCCTACATACTAGTTGAAAGTCCCTATAGAAGATTGTTGAGAGGACATAGACATGAGTTGCTCAGGATGGGCACATCTGGATGGATATAACTGGTGGGACTACCCATATCCATAGACGTCCAAAGCCACTAAAATATTAGGTACTAAAAATAAAAATGAGGAAACTCCCTTATATAGTCAAATTCTTCTCTAGACACTAGAAACTAAATATGTAAAAAAGAAAAATTCAATCAAACTGGACCTGAATATTGGCAAGTGGAATTATGAAAGCCCTGCTACTCACAACATATGAAACTAAACAGTATTGGCTTGAAGCACAGAAAAATATGGTATAAGTAAATTAGCAAGAGAGAGACTATAGAAGTAATATCAATGTTCTGGATCATTGAACATTATGACTGGTCCTAATGTTAGAAAAGAGATTCCCTTGCTAAACATAGAGATACTATCATGTAACTTTAGCAAGTTAATATCCTCCCTCATTTTTTAATCAAAACTATCAAGGACCCCCAAATAACTCTTGGATATCATTCCATTAGCAAATTCAGTATTGTGTCATGTTATGATTGCCCCCTGTCCTTTCTCACCTTTAATACTTTATTCATACTGTCCCCACAAATCACTGCCTTTGTAATCCTTCCTTCTCTTTTAGGCACAAATCAGATGCTACCTCCTCCATCAAAGTTTTCCCTGACCTCTTCAGAGGAAAGAGATTACTCCCTGATCAGATTTCTCATAGAAAGTTCCCTGGAACTTCTCTTGTAGCTTATTGTACTGTCTTTCCTTATAGCTATTTGTAAATGTGTCCTTCCTGTTGGTGTAGTTCAGTCATTTCCATCATATACATCTCTTCAAGACCCTATATAGGGTTTTCTTGGCAAAGATACTGGAATAGTTTGCCGTTTTCCTTCTCTAGTTCATTTTACAGGTGAGAAAAGTGAGGCAGACAGAAGTTAAATGACTTGCCAAGGATCACACAGCTATATTAAGTATCTGAGGCCATATCTGAACTGAGATCTTCCTGATTTCAGACCTAGAACTCTGGCCACTCACTGATCCACCTACCTGCCTCCTATTACAACCAAATTAGCTGCCACCCCTGGTTTGGCTATAACATAAAAGTGAAAGAAAAGAAGTGATAAGATAAATTATGAAATGCCAATTCAATGATAATACAAACTGTTTCACCTTATGATATTTGAGCCTCAACCTCCAAAGAAAGTATAATAGTAGTTACATTATTGACAGCTTGTTTAATTTTTTTGTAATGTGCTTCAGTGGGCCTTAAAAGTATTTATCATATCTTTTATGTAGAGGAAATAATTAGCTGTCCTATGCCTGATTTGAACTGTGCAATGAATACGTTTCTACTCCCCATTCCTTGAGAGATGCTAGATATAGGTAAACCTAAATTTTAGACAATTTTTCCAAGGACTTCAGGGAGGAGGCTTATAGAGCCAAAGAGGTTAAGAAAAAAAAAAGATACTGCTCCTTCCTTTTGAAGGCTAGAATCCTTTAGAACTGAACCCAGTCCAAGCATACATAGATCTAGAGTTGAGAAAGACCCCTTAATGGGCTCAAGGAGAGGGTAAACACCCGCATTCACCCTGGACCCAAAAAGCAGTTTGATTCTTTAATATTACACAGGCATTGCCATTAAGGACTAAAACTCCCAAATGGAGATCCTGGTGCGTGGTGGTGGTTCAATTCAATCTAAAAATTAAATGCCTGCTACAGGTAAGTGAGGTAGCTCCAATGTGAAATCAGCCTTAAAATCTAAAAAAAAAGATATAGAAAATAGCCAATTCTCTCTTTTTTTTCTTCCACACATAAAGAAACCATAGAAATAAAAATGAGTGCCAGTGTTACCTGGAAAGATGTTGAGCCTTAGATGAGTCCATCTTTGGTGAGAAGAGATAGGAAAATAATTGTGATTGCTGCCAGAATATCCTGGTTTGAGTTCTTCCATGGGAACCAGACAATGCCAATTCTCCGACTCCAGCTAATGATAAATATCAGTATGTTAAAGGCCTGGTCTTCGGTAAAAACAAATTTCTCCATCTTACTGACTTGGTGGGACATGAGAAAAAGGAAAATTTAATTATAAAAATTGGAATTCAAATGCCTAGAGGAATAGTTGAATAGAAATCAGTAATCAAGATTCCAAGGGTTTATTAATAATAAATGGGATAGGGGCAGCTAGATGGCACAGTGGATAGAGCACCGGCCCTGGAGTCAGGAGTACCTGAGTTCAAATCCGGCCTCAGACACTTAACACTTACTAGCTGTGTGACCCTGGGCAAGTCACTTAACCCCAATTGCCTCACAAAAAAATAATAATAATAATAAATGGGATAAGATATAGTGACTGAACCTCTGATTTCATTGTTGTAGAGAGTTTCCAGTGAGGAATTTCCTCTACCAATGTGGATCAGGGTGTTCTCTCCAACTTAAGAGTCTTAGAAAGTTGCCTGGCACACTGAGACTTGCCCAAGATCATACAGTCAATATGTGTCAGAAGTGGGACTTAAACTCGGGTTTTGCAGGCTTTAAGGCCAATACTCTATTTGCTACATCATGCTGCCTCTAAATGGGATAAACAGAGCTATAATTGACAATATTTGCACCCGGTAAAGCAGTATTAAATATGCCCTCATTTCAAGCATTGTGGAGAGAGAGCCAATGGGGTGGGGGCAGGGGGCAGGGGAGAACAACCAAGTCAAGACTGTACAGAAGACCTTGGAACATGATACCATGACTTTGATGTCCAACAATTAAGGTAGGTACAGGAAGGGTCCAGAAATTCATATGTTGTAAATTTTTGTACCATCTAAATTTCAAGGCAAAATTCCAGTTGCCCCCTACCTTAATTACCACTCTGGAGATAAAATAGGAAAATAGGCAGGGGCCTAGTTCTTTCACACTGACTATGCATCCACTAAAGTATGGCATCTTCTTAATACACTTATTTTATAATACTGTGTATTATAGCCGGGTGTGCTGGAGCTAGGTGGAACTGTCTAATTTTCAGTGTGAAAATGTATACCTCAAAAATAATCAGATCAGGGCTTGATCGTTGTTTTGTTGATTTCAAGAGTTAAGAAAGTAATGGAGAAAATGTTAATAATGCAGATTAAACTGAAAAAGTGTCCTTAGTACATTTGGAGAGGGGGGCAGTCAATTGTTAAACATCTACTCCTGGTAGTAATAATGTCTTATTACCCCTAGTAAACTATAAGCTCTATGAGGACAAGCATAACGTCTTTTCTAAACTTTGTATTCCCCCACCCCCAACCCAGCTCCTCTCAATGCTCTGCTTATTATTAAGTACAATAGGTGCTTAATAAATTTTGGCATATGTGTATTGATATTCCATGAGGTTCTCTCAATTTAAAGTCTTTTCAAGAATAGAACCCTGACTAGGTGGTGCAGTGGATAGAGCATCAGCCCTGGAGTCAGGAGGACCTGAGTTCAAATCCAACCTCAGACACTTAACATTTACTAGCTGTGTGACCCTGGGCAAGTCACTTAACCCCAATTGCCTCACTAAAAAAATTTTAATTTAATTTTTTAAAAAAGAATAGAACCCTGAAACAGAAATGAAGAATTACATCTTTTGTGGCTATTTCCATGAGCCTGCCCATAAAACCTAGGGAAGGTTAGCTGATCTCTCTGTAACATTTTCCTCTTATTTTAAAGAGAAGATCATGAAACTGCATCAGGTGGGTATTATAGGGAGGATTTAATGAAATAATGATGAATTTATAAAACATCCCAGAGACTATTCATTTCTTTGGTAATGTACCTTCTCAATGGCTTCAAATTCTTCAGCAGTGGCTGCACATCCTAATTTTGTCCCTCTTGCTGGTAGATCTGGTATCTCCTCTGAAAGAAACGGAACCAAAAGGCAATGGTGATCTTTATCTTGTGGCCAAATAACAGAAATTTTAAAAAATATTTTAAATGTACAACCTCAAATAAATGGTCAACTCAGATATCATTGTTTTAGTGTAAGAGGAGACATCAAAGATCATCTACTTCAATTTTACAGATGAAACTGACACTCAGATGTGTAACTTAACTTACCCTACATCACACAGTTAGCTAACAGCTAAGTCAGAATTCAAACCCAATTCCTTTAACTCCAAATGCAGTGTTTTTTCTACTATGCCATGCTCCCTATAAGGTGACACCCACATTGACTAAATACTTGCGGTAGCCATGGTATGGTGAAAGCTCCTTTTGTCTTGGACTTAGAAGATCTTGGTTTAATTCCTGCCTTTGACATTAACTAGCTGGGTTACCCCTGAGCAAGACTTGTCACCTCTATGGAACTCAGTTTCCTTATCTTTTAAAGATTAGACAAATAGATGTCTAAAATTCCTTCTAAATCTAAATCCTGTAGTCTTTCTTCATTGTTAAAATATATGCTTATGACAAAACGAGCTAATAAAGTATGTTGTGCAGTGCATTGCTTGTCAGATATATTTAGTATTGTTTCTTAGCTGTGTCTCAGTTATAACAAATCTTCACACAGACAGCACTCTCCAGGTTTTGATAGACCAAGATTTTGTATACCGGAAGGTGAATTACAGAAACAAAGTCTTCCCAGTGAAATATTTCTAGAATACCTGTCAGTAGCCAAAGCCTCATTCATAGATGGATTTTTCAACATAAACCATTTGCTTGAAACTTCAACACATCACTTCCTATCTCTTGGCCTCAATTTCCTCATCCATAATAGAAGAGGGTTGGGCTAGATTATTGCTAAGATCTTTTCCAGTTCTAAATTTTATGAAGCAGCAATTGGGACTAGCCTCCAAGTTTCAAAACTTCCTTGAATAAAGCTCTCTCATTAGTACATTCTCTGCCTCTACTTTCTATCACCTTTGGCCCACTTACTTCTGTACCCACTATTACTCAGACCATGATTAATCTCAGGAATAAAATCATACTATCAAAGGAAACCTAAGGAATAAAAGGAATAGGAAATTTGCCTTAGGTAGAAAATTCTTCATCTAAAAGTTCTAAAGAGAAGGAAGGAAACCTGGACTCTTGGACTGGTTCTGCTGCTGACTGTGTGACTATGAACAAGTCATTTCACCTCAGTTTCCTCATTTGTTAAATTAGGAAATTGTGCAAAAGGCCAGGAAACATGAACCCTAGCACTGGGTATACCACTAACTTTGTGACCTTTGTGGGCCAGTCATTTCACCTCAGTTTCTTTCCTCATTTGTAAAATGAGGAAGCTGGACTAAAGAATCTCTATGATCCTTTCCATATCTTCAATTCTATGAGACAGTTTCCAATTGGATACCATTTTGTAAGCATGCTGCCTGTATTGATAATCTGGGAGCGTGGTTTCCAGTGAAGAAAGCAGTGTCTGCATCAAAGCCTCGAATAATCCCGTGTATTCCTAGTTGTATGATACACCAGTCATGACCTATGAAACACAAACCCAAAATATATGTTGTTTACATCAAGTGCAGAAAGTAAAAGCTTTTTTTTTCTCCAAATATTTTTTTCAATTAACAAGCATTTGTTTTCTCTCCCTCCCAGCTCCCCACCATTGGGAGAAAAACAATAAAACCTTTGTAACAAATATGCATAGCTAAGCAAATTCTTACATTGACCATGTCTAAAAATGTAAAACTTTCAATTCAATCCAGATCATCAAATATTTATTAAGCCCATTTGTTAAATGCCAGAAGACAAAAATTATGCATCCTCTCCTCTCAAGCAGTTTATGTTTTTACAAGGGGATACAACATGTGCACAGGTAAATATAATAAAAGGTAATTTGCAGAGGGAGAGCACCAGTTTCAGAGAGAAATGTGAGAGAGAGTTTCATATAGGAAGTGACACTTGAGGTAAACCTTAAAGGAAGATAAAGATTCAAAGATTCAAAAAGGAAAATTTGAAGAGAGGGTCCTTAGAAGTCATGGGATAGGGGCAGCTAGATGGCGCAGTGGATAGAGCACCGGCCCTGGAGTCAGGAGTACCTGAGTTCAAATCTGGCCTCAGACACTTAACACTTACTAGCTGTGTGACCCTGGGCAAGTCACTTAACCCCAATTGCCTCACTAAAAAAAAAAAAAAAAAAAAAAAAAAGAAGTCATGGGATACAATTTTAGTGCATACGTAGAGATATGAGAGGAAATATCTATCTAGATCAGGAAACAATGACATTTCCAATAGAAAATAGAGCTTGGAGGCAGCTAGGTGGGGCAGTGGATAGAGCATCAGCCCTGGAGTCAAGAGGACCTGAGTTCAAATCTGGCCTCAGACACTTAACAGTAGCTGTGTAACCTTGGGCAAGTCACTTAACCCTCATTGCCCAACCAAAAAACAAACAAAATGGAGCTTATTAAAAAAGGAATGTTGATAAAATAAAATCAGAAAGTTTGGAATGAGCCTATTTAGAGTCTTTAATGGCAGTCTGGGAAGTTTACACTCTGTCCTAGAAGCAATCAAGAGTCAATTAAGGAAAATAATAAATGTTGGAGAAGCTGTGGAAAAATTGGAACACTAATGCATTGTTGGTGGAGCTGTGAACTGATCCAACCATTCTGAAGAGCAATTTGGAACTGTGCCCAAAGGGTTATAAAGCTGTACATACCCTTTGACACAGCAATACCACTATTAGGTCTTTTTCCCAAAGAGATCATAAAAGAGGGAAAAGGACCCACATGTACAAAAATATTTATAGCTGCTCTTTTTGTGGTGGAAGGAATTGGAAATTGAGGGGCTGCCCATCAATTGGGGAATGGCTGAACAAATTCTGGTATATGAATGTAATGGAATTCTATTGTGCTGTAAGAAACGATGAGAGGCAGATTTCAGAGAAACCTGGAAGGACTCACATGAACTGATGATGAGAAAGATGAGAAGAACCAGGAGAACATTGTACACAGTATCAACAACATTGTGTGTTGATCAACTGTGATAGACTTGACTCTCCTCAGCAATATAATGGTCCAAGATACTTCTAAAGGACTCATAATGGAAAATGCTCTCCAAATCCAGAAAAAAGGAACTGTGACATCTAGATGCAGATTGAACCATACTATTTCTATTTTTTGTTTGTTTTTCTTTTTTGAGGCTTTTTCCTTTTGCTCTAATTCTTCTTTCACAGCATGACTAATGTAGAAATATGTTTAATGTGATTGTACAAATAAAACCTGTATCAGATTGCTTGCTGTCTTGAGGAGGGGCTAGGAAGGAGAAGGAGGGAGAAAATTTGGAACTAGAAATCTTACAAAGACAAATGTTGAAAACTATCTCTACATGTAACTAGAAAATAATAAAATAATTTTATAATTAAAAAAGAATCATACATATTCTTTCTGGAACCACAGAGAAGGATTAGAAGCAAGGGGTGGAAGTTTTAGAGTCGGATTTCATCCTCATGTAAGAAAAAAACTACCTAACAAATGAGAGGCATATAGGATGTTCTTTGTGGAATTAGGACACCTTAATTCAAATCCTAGTTCTGGATAGGATCCAAACCCACTTACTTTGTATCTGCACAAGTCAGTTTTCCTTTTTTTGCCTCATTCTTCACATTTGTAAAATGAGGTTGGACTAGATCACCTCCAAAGTCTTTTCCTGACTTTCTGCTAAAAATCTACAGTCCTAAGAATTTGACCTATCCAGATGCGGTGGACAACATCAGGAAATAATAAATTTCTTATTATAACAGTATCTTCAAATAAATACTATATTAATGGGGAAAAAGAGTCAATTAAGGGGTTTTGAATAGGGCATTGTCATAAGAAGATTTTTTGACAGCAGTGAAAAGAGGAGAAAGAAAAGACAAGAAACATGGAGAGCAATTAGAAGGAGAATATTCTTAAAAGAGTTTGAGGGCTTGACCTTGGATGGCAGTAGGGTCAGTGGAGAGATGATGATGGTTTCAAAAGATGCTGTAGTAGAACCAATCGGACTTGACCATTACTAGGATGAGTGGGGTGAAAGAAAATCAGAAGACAAGAATGATTCCAGTAGAAACAAAGAAGTTTGGAAGAAGGAGGGATTCCATGGGGAAAGAGGATGATTTTGGTTTTGGACACATTGAACTTCATTCTGATACACAAAGAAAGCAAGCATTTACTTCCTTGAGTTTAATGACAAGGATTCTCTCTAGCTCCTATTTTTGTTGTTGTTCACTCATTTCAGTCATGTCTGACTCTCCATGACGCCATTTGGGGTTTTCTTAGAAGAGGAATTGCAGTGGTTTGCCATTTCCTTCTCCAGCTCATTTTACAGATGAGAAAACTGAGGCAAAACAGGGTTACGTGATTTGCCCAGGGTCACATAGCTATAGTAAGATTTATGTAAAATGACTATAATCTTTTTCTCCACTGTGAGATAAAAGAATAACCTGTTAAAGTAATGGACTCTTCTAAGGGAAAAGCATGCCCATATAAGAAACAGCAAGGCAATATCATCTAATGAATTATGTAAATTCAAGAATTTGAGAAAAGTAAGTTTTTCAGGGTTAGAGGAAGAAGTGGTGAAAACTAGTTTGAATTTTCTCTCACCAGCGTTCTATAAGAGTAGGTAAAAGTTCAAACTTAGACACTGCTGTGTTTGCTTAATAGATTTATTAATATTAATTTCTCCACTTATGCCTAAAATATCCACCCTATTTTCAATCATATATTGAATAAAGGCATATGTGGTTGGGAGGGGCAACATATCAATGAGAATTTAGTTAGAACTCTTCTGGGAAGATTGTGAACCCAACATAACCTACCTTTGGTGACTCAGGGGAGGTACTGTGTTAAGGCTTAGGATAAATAACTTGCACTAGCTAATTGTTTTTTCTGTGGGTGCCCATTCTCATGAGAATGTAATAAAAGGCTTTTGTCATACCAAAGTTGCCTCTGAATTTATTTTGGGGTGGTCAGCACCTGTTTTCTCACATCCACCTTTTATGACCATGCATAATCTGGTGATACACTGCAAGACTTCTGCAACTTATTATCTAGAGAGCAACTTATTATCTAGAGAGGGGCACCAAAAACATAAGTGATTTGCCCAGAGTCACGCAGATAAAATGTTAGAGGTAGGATTTGAACCCAGGTTATCCTGGGTCCTCTAGAACAGGGCTTCTTAAACTTTTTCCACTCACGACCCCTTTATGCCCGAGAAATTTGACATTTCCCTCCCCACATATAGGCATATAAAATAGGTATACATAACCTTTTACTGTTGCCAAATTTTTCATGACCCCCCCACATTGTTATGCAACCCCATATGAGGTCACTACTCACAGTTTAAGAAGCTTTGTTCTAGTGCTCACTTTGGCAGCACATCTACTAAAATTGGAATGATACAGAGAAGGTTAGCATGGCCCCTGCACAAGGATGACATGCAAATTCATAAAGAAGTTTTGCTCTAGAATATATTGACCAGGGCCCTAAAAATGCTAACTTCTGGGGTCTCAGGGCTTCTGACACACAAGTCCTGGCAAGGATGCTCATGGTGCTGACTTTATAACAAAATCATCTCTTTGCTGATGCCTTGGGCATTTCAAAAAATGTCACAATATCTGGGTCATCCCTAGGGATACATATACCACAGGGGGATATAAACTCTAACCCACAGGGTAAACTCCCCAAAAAAAGTGGACATCCTGCCATTTTTTAAAAAATACTCCTCCTGCAAACACAGGAAGCTCTCCTCCCAGAGTTTAAGAAAAGACCAGTTAAGAAACAATTCTGCAAGAATAAAAACTCACTAGAGGAAGAGGTGGGTGGCCAGTGTTCATGAGTGGTATAGCCCAGAATCAGGCATCCACACCATTTCCTAGTCATCACAATAGCAGGCTTCCACTTCCATCTCCATTCTTCTTTCTAGTTCCCCTTGATGTATTTATTGTCTTTCCCCCTCAGAGTATGTTTTTTGACAACAGGTTGCATTTTAATTTCCAGCAATAGCAGTGTTCCTAGTACACAGTAAGCACTTAATAAATGCTTTATCCTTCTAACAAATATTATCAATTAGTTGACTGATTAAACACTGAATATGTGCCAGGCACTGTGCTAGGCCCTGGGAATCCAAAGACAAAAATAAAACATTTCTTGCCCTCAAGGAGCTTATAATATACTGGTTAAGCTAGGCCCCAAATTAAATTGAAGGAAACACCTGGATCATATTTGGGAAATCACACAGTGCTTTCAGCAATCCCAAGTTGCTCCTTGGTACAAAAACCCATCTTTTTAACCTGGTAAAACTGTGTAGTGTTGAATCTTGGGATACTGCAATCTCTGAAAAGTCAAAGTTGAAGTGAACCAGAGGATATAACCTACTTCCAATGATCTGTCCACAAAGAGTAGCATGGGGGGGGGTGTCAAGAAAATATTTGATCGGAAAAGGAAATGGACTAGTCATATAGCAAGAGAGAAAAGTAACAGATGGACAGCCCAAATGTTACATTTTGCAATATCCATAAAAGATAAGAAAACCTACAAGGAGAATTTTACCTGGATACATAAAACCTCCTTGAAGAACCCATCAGATAAAATAAGTAAGAATCTCACAGGATGAGAAGGAATTTGTACCAATGTAGGGAATATCTACATCAGTGAGGTTGCAGAAACACTGAAATATTAAAGTATTAAGAAAACAGTAGGGGCAGCTAGATGGCACAGTGGATAGAGCACCGGCCCTGGAGTCAGGAGTACCTGAGTTCAAATCTGGCCTCAGACACTTAACACTTACTAGCTGTGTGACCCTGGGCAAGTCACTTAACCCCAATTGCCCTGCAAACAAAACAAAACAAAAAAAACCAAACAAACAAACAAAAAAAGAAAACAGTAAACCAGAGGCCTGGATTCTACCTTTTTATCTGCTATCAGAGAAATATAGATATTCTCTGTTGCCCTTGAGAATATTGGCAACAGCTGCTGCCTTTCTGGTCCAACAGCTCAATTGCCCTGCCTTCCTTCCTCCCTCCCTCCCCAGTTAGAGACAAGACAGTTAGACATACAGACACATGCACATTATAATAACAAAATTGTGCTTATTGTAACTTCTGTGTTCTGTCCCTAACTTTGACCCAGAATGCCTTTAAATAGTGAAGAAGGGGTCCCAGATGAGTCAGATATTCAGCTTCCATTGACGCCAATACATACCATACACCTCTACACGTGCGCGCGCGCACACACACACACACACACATACATATATCCTGTCTGTGTTCAGACTCTGGAACTGAAAAAACACAGCTGTAAGTACATAAAATGTGTGGAAAGACACACCACTCATTCTTTTGCTCATTTTCCAAAGAGGGCCAGTCAATAAACAGAACACAGAAATGCACAGCATCCAAGGACTAACAGACTGAACATTGCTGAACTGTGCATAAAAATCTTACCTGATCCTGTCTTTTATCAGCTCTTTACATGAAATCATTCCTCAACAACAGGTTCCTGTGGGTTAGCAGCACCAACAATATTGATAGCTCCCCAGGGCCTGACTACACTTGACTATAGTGCCCAGGAATTCTCCCCTCTGAAAAGGCTGTGGCCCCTGGGCTCCTGTACCAATAGCACTCCTTTCCCTGTTACAGAGGTTCTCTGTACCTGTGTGGATGCTGTCCAAAATATCTGTCATGTTTCCCCCTTTCTCCCTTCTACCTGTCCTAATCCTATTCATCCTATTCGGGCCCTATTTAGGTCTCCTCTTTCTTGACTACTCCAGCCCTTGTTGTGCTTTGGAGATACATCACAATGTAACAGTTACCCAGGTAAAAACCCATTTTAAAGTGTTACAGATTCGTTGGAATTATCCAGTGCAATTTTTTTAATGTAGATATTCAATAGTTCAGACAGCAATAAAGAGACTAGAATGTAAGTAAACATATTTCTATAACATAAATATTTGTCACAACTTTAAATGAAATCATTTCCTTAAAGATTGGTGAGAAACAATAGTGAATGGAATATTATTGTGCTACATATGAAGATTATGATGAATTCAGAGAATAATAGGATTTGTATGAAGAGTGAAATAAGCAGAAACAAAGGAAGTTCATTTCTGAATAATATACTTAACAGATAATAACTATTTTTTGGTCCAGGAGAACAACAAAACATTGTTTTGGTACAAAGGTAGGGGATTATGGGAATAAAGTGTTATATAACACATCAGACTAAATCACTGTAATAATTTACTTAATTGTTTTTCTTTCTTACCAGAAGGCTCAGTTTGGGAAAGGAGGCATGAGATATAGATAATAGATAGCTAGATAGAGAAATGGATGTGTGTATGTATATGTGTATATGTGTACATATGCATATGTACGCATATATACACATGTATATGTGTCCATCCCAATCAGTCTGCCAAATTCCATTATTTTACTACATTAGGTATACATGTATATCTAGGAATAACTGTGACGTAAAAGCAAAAGGCATCAATCAAACTCATTCTAGAATATAATTTTAAAATTCCAATAGAACAAGTTCTTTTCTAAAAATGATTTCTCAAAATGAATAGATGGGGGGTGGTAAAAGGATTTAAATATTTCAGAGTGTCTGAGATTTATTTCATCATTGTGAGCACTGCACTGATGTGATACAAATCACAACCTTTCTGTGGTTTTGTGGATGGCATCCAGTGCTACCGTGGCCAAAAACATAAAATCCTCACTAAGTTGAGGCTCTCCACACTTAGCTGATCTGGCTCTGGGACAGTCCATTTACTAGCCAGCATTTGAAGCCTTCCCAGCTTAGCAGGGCCTGGCAAAGCTTGCCCATGACTATTAGTCAATAAACATTTATTAAGCTTCTATTATGTGCCAGGCACTGTGCTAAGGACTAGAGATACAAAGAGACACAAAAGACAGTCCCTGCCTTCAAGGAGCTCACAATCTAAAGGAGGGCCAAGGGGGACAATGAGCAAACAAATACATACAAACAAGCATATAGAGAATAAATATGAAATAACTGACAGAGTGAAGGGACTAGAATTAAGAGGGATTGGGAAGGGCTTCCTGTAGAAGATGGGAATTTTAATTGAGACTTGGAGGAAGCCAGTGGAGCCAAAAGGCAGAGATGAGGACAGAGAGTATACCTGGAATGGAGGACAGCCAGAGCCTTAAGAGAGAACTGGTTTGACTTGCTTGTGGAACAGAAAGGAGACCAGTGCCACTGAAATGAAAAGTTTTCTTTTGTTTGTGAGGAGAGGGGAGGGAGGGAAGAGTAGGGAATGTGATGTGAAGGTATAAGAAAACTAGAAAGGTAGGAGGTGGTGTGTTATGTTATGAAGAGCTTTCAATGTCAAATAGAGGGTTTTTGATTTGCTCATGGAGGCAATAAGGAGTTACTGGAGTTTATTTAGTGGAAGGTGATGTGGTCTGAACTGAGCTTCACTTTGACAGCTGAATAGAGGGTGGATTGGAATAGGGAGAGATTTGGATCAAGCAAACCCAACATCAGGATATTACAAAAATCTAGGCATGAGATGAAGGGAGCCTGCACCAGAGTAGTGGCAGTATCAGAGTTGGGGGAGCAGCAGGGAAGGAGACTACTTTAGAGATAATGCAAAGATGAAATTGACATAGATAGATGAACTGGGAGGGTGTTGGTTTCCTTGACAATAAAAGTGAGATTTGTAAGAAGGGAGGGTTCAATGGGGGAAGATGAGTTCAGTTCTGGATATGTTGAGTTTAAGATGCTTGCTGGACGTCCAATTTGAGATGTCTGAAAGGCAGTTGGATGTGAGAGACCAGAAAATTGCAGAGAGGTTAGGGCATGATAGATCAGAGAATCATCAGCAGAGGTGGCATACAGTTTGTGAACACAGTAACCTCAGTGCCACAGTACGGTGTAGAAGGACTTTATTTAAAACACACATACACTAAATAACTCCAGCCTCTTGGGCGCCCAGGAACAGGATTCAGTAGAGGGACAAAATCAACACACTGATAAAATATGAAGTCGGATTCTAATTTAAACGATGTCTAGTCCTAGGTCTAAGCCTTATTCAGAGGTAACACATTCTACTTTCACATTAACTTTCTTAGCTTTCAACTCAGATGGCAAGTAAACAAACAAAAACCACCTTGGAAAATACCAGTCAAAATGAACACCATTCTATGCCAGTAAAACAGACTTGTTCAAATTGATTTGGAACACACCTAGACCTTACTTTTAAAGCTACAGAACACTGGCCATTTCTATTCCTATTTCTCTCTCAAATGCATGACAGCCTAGCAGTTTCAAGAACCTTAATTAGCCTAAAGATGATTTTGTTACCTGGAATTCTCTTCCTTCTGGTCTCCCATCCATCCATCCATTTTCCAAACTCTGTGTATTCCTTTGGTTTATAGCTTGGTCTGTGTTTCTAAAGCAAATGTGTAAAAAAAAATTTTCAGAATTTATATTCATGATGTTAAGGGCTAAAATTCTAGCTAAACTGTCTAAAATATCTAATGAGTGATCGCCAATAAATTATAAGCTTTAGCAAGAGTTAGACTTTTAAGCATTTATTAAGGAGAATAAGAATTTGGTAAAGAGAGAGAGAAAGGCCTAGATTCCTATCTATTAAAGGGAGAGCACATTTCTAGCTCCCTTCTCCGCCAGCATATTATTAGTCAGCAAAAGTTATTATATTCTTTTTACTGTTCCATCAAGGAAACATTCCATTTCTTGAGGAAGCAAAGGGGGGAAATGTGGTAAAATATGAAAGTTTTTTTAACAGTCGGTTAGGATAACTGAAAGACGCCAGTTTTTCAAGGACCACCCTTTTGGGGAGGAGATGAACAGTCCGCCTGCTGCGCATGTCAGACTGCCTGCCGGGTTTTTTGACTTCCGGGGGGGGAGAGAAGGGGAGTAGCCTTTTTTGCCTGCTTGGCGGGACTCCTGACGGCGCGGCACAGACTCTCTCTCCAAAGGTGGCCTTGTCGGTTTGGTGAGTTTTTATAAGGAATATAGACTAAGCTTAGACTTAAGACGATTTGTATTGTGTTTCTACTTTCCTATCCTAATCAACATCACCTTGTGACTATCATAACTATAAATAAAAAGGTCTATCTAGAAAACCAAAAGCTGCTTCCATTTACTAGTTTGGGAGATAAATTAAGGGAAAGGTTAAGTAGGGGAGATTTATGATCTAATATCCAATTTTAAATCTCACAATGAGTTCCTAGCCATGGGGAAGCAATATGGTGCTAGAGAAAGAACCAATCACAATGAGACTAAGGAGACTTATTCCCTAGTCCCAGCTTTATAACTAGGCAACAGTGTGATCTTGACCATGTCCTTTGATCCCTATAAATTACAGGGTCCTGATTATAAAATGAAGGGATTAAATTAAATAGTCTCCAAAATTCTAACTTTATCACACTGTTAGTCCATGACTAACTTTTGTAGTACAGGAAGAGACAGAGGATATAAACATAAAAACAGAACTAGAAGGGTCCTCTGAAAGTTATTTAGTCCATGCTCTTACCTTTAGGACTATCTACTATACTATAATACAATGTAGTACAGTAGACTACCATATATTTTTAAATATCCAGAGAAGAAAATTTTACTTTTTTTAAAATCATAGCCTCTGGGTTTTAACCCCTATTGGCACTTGTTAATAGAAATAAAATCTCCTTATAATTAATTCCACAGGATCTTCAAATTGCTTTATAGTCAGTCCCCAGCTGCCATTTTAGTTGTTCCTTCCAACCTTGAGAAGAAGGTAGAACAGATATTATTATCCCCATTTTGACAGACTAAGAAACTGTAGATCAGAAATGTTAAGTCATTTTCTCATAGTCCCACAACAAATAACAGAGCTGTATCTGAAACCCAGGTCATTTATCACCAAGTCCAGTTTCTTTCCAATCCACTATGACTTATCTTGGAAATTAAATATAGATTCCTTAAGGATTTTCTGTGGTCTTGGTTTTCAATTGAAAATTTTATTATTTTTGATTATCTTGGTTTTTTTCAAAATTATAGATTCTTTTCATAATAGAAAATTTTTAAGTAGCCCATTGATAAGAAGGTAGAAAATGGATGAGAAGTTCAATATTTTTCTCCCAGCAAGGGATATACCCACAACAAAAATTGTGTTGAGAAATTAGGGTATTCATGTAAATAAAGCAAGAAAAAGTTCTGTGTTTTAGCAAGAAAAAAATGCAGATGTTCATATCTGCTTCTGATGTTCTGACATTCTCACTCACTGGCATACATAGTCCCCATCACAAATGAACTAGTAGATTTTAATTAACATGTCTCCATAGATCACTTCCATGCCAACCCTCCAAATTGCAGGATGTCAATTTACTATACCTTTAAAAGGTTTTCCGCAGGAGCAAAAAAGTCATCTGTTGCAAATAAAACCTAGACAAATAAAAAAAGAAGTAAAGATAAAATAACCATAAATTAAAAACCATTTTATTTCACTCCCCAGTGAAACATTAGGAACCGCAGTAAAAAGAAGATGTGAAATTGCCCTAGGGGAGAGAAACAATCTGCAGTTAAGAGATGGTGCTTTTTAAATGTTGAGATTGCTTTGCCAGCAGACAGACACATCCTAATCTCTCCTCTCCCACCCTTTGTTCACAATTCCCCTTAACCATCTGGATGCAGAGGAGATAACTTCTCACCCTTTGCAAAAAGAATGAGAAAAGCCTGGTGGAGGGGACCCACCTTTTCAAGAAGCAAAGGCTTTCCAGAAAAGTGATAAATGTGGCCCTGGGTCAAACCCACAGCTAGCCAGGCCCAATTACACTTCTAACAGTGGCATTAAACTCAAGTCATGAGAAAGTGACCTCACTTTTCTACAGGGGCCTTACCATGGACTAAGATGTATTTCCTCTTAGTCCTTTGAGATACGAGGAGCACATATTATTTATCCCCATTTTATTAGTGAGGAAACAGGCTCAGAGTACAGCTAGTAATTAGATCTCTAACCCAGATCTAAGTCCAGGGTCCAGAATACTCTACAAAACATAATACCAACTTTCTTTTTGAAGTTCATTTTTTTAATTTATTTTATTTTAAATTTGTGGAATAAAACAAGCATTTCCATAATATAGTATAATTAAAAAGATGATTGCACATGAAACTGTTAATCTTCTATGTACAACTTGCTACTCTTTTAAAATATACAACAAAGTTAACATGTAAATTTCTTTTTTTCCTTTTTTTCCTTCCCTTTCCTGCCCCCCTCCCCAGCCCTCAAAGATGGCCACCATTAGACACAAATAGGCACGTGTGTGTGTGTGTGTGTGTGTGTGTGTGTGTGTGTGTGTGTGTAAAACTATTCTATACATACTCCTATTTACTAGTTCTTTCTCTGGATGCAGATGGCATCTTTCTTCATATAGGTCTATTTCCAAAGATGATTAGGAAAAAAAAAAAAGAACCTATATGCTCTAAAATGTTTATAGCAGCTTCTCTTTATGGTGGCAAAGAACTGGAAATTATAGGGATGCCTATCAATTGGGAAATGGCTGAACAAGTTATGGTATATGACTGTGATGGAATACTACTGTGCTATAAGAAATGATGAGCTCAGTGGTCTTAGAAAAACATGGAAAGACTTGCACAAAATAATGAAGAGCAAAATGACCAGAACCAAGAGAACATTGTATATGGTGCAGCGATATTTTTAATAATACTATCTTTAAGAGGTATTATTTTTAAAATAATAAAGGAGACCCAACATGGAATTTCCATCAGTTATTATTACACACTTTGTGAAACTTATGCTAAATAAAACACGCTACACATCTTTATGCAATTATGTCATAATTGAATCTGTACCTATGTGAAAGTGACAGTGTGGCTCAGGTGGGTTCAATAGTATGGTAGAGTGCAAAACTTCTTAAACTGTAGGTCACCACCTCATATGGGGTCATGTAATTGAATGTGGGGGTTGAGAAAAATTTGGCAACAGTAAAAGGTTACGTATACATTTTTATATACCTAAATACCTGGGGTCACATAAAAATTTCTCTGACAAAAAGGGGTCACAAGTGGAAAAAATTTTAAGAAGCCCTGGTACAGTGAATAATACACAAGGGCAACTAGATGGCACCATAGTGAATCGAGTGCTAGGCCTGAAGTTAGGAAGACTCATCTTCCCAAGTTCAAGTTCAACCTCAGACATTTAACTGGGTGACCCTGGGCAAGTCACTTAACCCTGTTTGCCTCAGTTCTCCATCTATAAAATGAGCTGGAGAAGGAAATGGCAAGCAAACCATTCCTGTATCTTTGCCAAGAAAACCCCAAATGGGGTCACAAAGAGTCAAACTTGACTGAACATTACTTACTCTCTGGAGTTGTTCACTCATTTCAACTCTTCGTGACTACATTTGGAGTTTCCTTGGCAAAGATACTGGAGTATTTTGCCATTTCCTTCTCCAACTCATTTGACAGATGAGGAAACTGAAACAAACAGGGTTAAGTGTCTTACCTAGAGACACAAAGCAAGTAAGTGTCTGAGGCTAGATTTGAACTCAGGTCCCTCCTGACTCCAGGCCTAGCTCTCTATCCACTGTACCACCTAGCTGCCCCAGAGTCAGAGCAGCTGGGTTCAAATCCAACTTCCTCCTGAGGTTGTTGTGAGGCTCAAATGAGAAACGATTATTAAGTTCTTAGCACAGAGCCTTGCACACACTAAGTATTTAATAAATATGTGTTTGTTTTCTTGATTCCTGTCTTCCACTGACTATTGATGTGACCTTGGACAAGGTTCTTCCTGGGCCTCAGTTTCTTCATTTGTAAAAATGAGGTTGAATTAGATAGCTTTTATGGTCCCTTCTACCTCTCTAGATCTACAAGCTCCAGGGTCTTACAACTTTTATTTCTTCATATTGCTTTCCCAATTGGTCACTTTATGTATTACAGTTTACAAAATGCTTTCCTCACTTTCAGGTGACCCAAAGGCCAAGCCTTCCACTTGCATCCCAATGCCTCCCCTATTCTGGGTATGCTAATCCCATCTCCTCATAAATTATGTGGACCAATCAAGAGTTGAAACAGCACTGACTCCTCCTCATTTGAAACATGGAACGATCAAGATTATCTTTCTGTTATATGGAAATTACTTATTCCTGTCTATAAAAAGCAGAACACAGATTGAATTCTGGCTGGTCTACCAACTCCTGCTGCCTAGGTGGGCTAATAAGTTCTTTTTGTCTTACTTCCTGTTTGCCTTAATTGATCAGGGTGAGGCCCTAACCTAGGTTTCTCTCAACACCCTCCCCTTATGTGGTCATAAATTTAGAGCCAGAAAGGACCTTAGAGATCATGAGTCTATTTCATCATTTTACAAATAAGGAAACTAAGGCTCAGAGCGGTTGCGACCCTCTCAGAGTCACACAGCTATTAAGTGTTTTGAGGCAGAATTTGAACCCAAGCCTTCCTTGCTCTAGTTCCAGCACTCTATTCATTTATACCATACTGCCTCTCAAGTGATTCTGAGCTTCATTCCAGACTGCTAAAAGAAAAAAAAAAGGCAGCTACCAGGGCTGTGGACAGAAGCCCATGACTGTACCAGCACATCCAATAGGGAAATACCAACCCATTCTTCCCCTTCCTCACTTTGCCCATTCCCACATGCCAGGTCCTGGAAACCAAGGCTTAGCTTTCTCCTGGATGAGGTTCAGGGCTGTCCTTGAGTGGCACAAGAGGTCCTGCCCATGCCCCTATCATCCTACGTGGGACCTCCCAGAGTACACTGCCTCAATCCACCCCCAAGGAGACTCTCTCAGGAGCATGCCATGGGTGAGTGGTCCTCAGGCTATTGCTCCCCTAAGTCAACCTGTCCTTAACACCTGTCATTGACAAATATTTACATGAGAGTTGAACTGTGAAGACTAGCTAGTCACTTCTGAAAGGCTGCCAACCCCACCCCTAGTTTATTCTGCGTGTCCTATTAATGAAGCATCATTCGGTGTTTGACAATCACTTGTTTTACGTCATGCATCGCTAAGGCTTTGTTGGTTTCAGGCGGGTTAAGAACAGATGTTCCCTTCTACTATTGCTTAGGAAGGACGTGTGACAGTTAGTGGGCAGAGTTCAGGATTTGGAGATAAGAAGACCTGGGATTAAATCTCATCTCTTGATATTGTGTGGCCATGAGCAAGTCACTGAACCTCTCTGAGCCTCAGTTTCCTATGACCACCTACCTCATAGGGTTGTTGTGGGATCTTAACAACAACAGTAATAGATAGCATTCATGTAATACCTACTATGTACCAGGTGCTGTGCTAAGCACTTTATAAATATTGTCATAAACTGAATAATAACAATAATAATAGCTAGCATTTATTTAGCACCTACTATATGCTAGGCACTGTGCTAAGCATTTTACAAATATTATCTTATTTGATCCTCACAACAACCCTGGAAGGTAGATGTTGTTATTATTCTCATTTTATAGTTGAAGAAACTGAGGCAAACAGGTTAAGTGACTTGCTCCGGGCCATACAGCTAGTGAATGTCTGAGGCTAGATTTGAGTGCATCCCTGCCCAGCACTCTAATCACTGAACCACCTGTTTCTGAATAAGATAACAAATAAGATAGTGTATGTAAAACACTATATAAATGAAGGTTCTTCTCATTACTACTCTATATAGAACCACCCCACACCCAGGACAGCAGGTATCCAACCAATGAGCACGCATATCTCCCCCATGTTTCTTGTGTGCATGGGCTGTTTCACTTCTACCTTTGTATTCCCAGTGCCTGTATCATAGTTTCAGATTATGTGTTTAATAAATATTTGTTCATGGATTAATTGATTCACCAGAAGAAATAACGGGTAATAATAGTTTCTTGTAACCAAGCGAGGTTTCCTGATAATTTGTCCAAACCAATCCTGTCCCACCTCTCCTCTCCCCTTCTCTGAGCTTCCCTCCATAACCAATAGACCTATGACCCCTCCACCAGCACCAATTACATTCTAGCCATGCCTTCATGTCACATTCAATTCTTAATCTGCGTCTTTCAGAGGATCAATAGAAAGTAGTGGCAGCTTTCCTTTAGCTTCTTGAATAGTTCATAGATACCATAGCAGCCCTCAGGCTGTCCATCTGTTCTCCTTGCCTTTTTCTACCTAAGCAGACCACTTCCTTGTCAGGCCATGTACAGCCTCCATGACTTCTTTGAGACCACTTAACTTGCTGAAACTTGATAGAAAAATGTTGCAGCCTACCCTGAGCCTTCTCCACTGCCCTCCAGCTCACCCACATTTGTGATTCTTCTGACATCATTGTGGCCACGTTTCATAACCACAAAGTATCACCAGGAGAATATCATTCTTAAAGAAACGGGCTTTTGTGGCAGTGAGCATCTTGGAATCAGTGAAAGTGATGTAGAATTTCCCAGTGGGGAACGTGGCTTCCATCAAAAACACACCACAAACCACTTAATGATCCAGAATTTCTCTTTGATATACAACTTTTCCTAAACTGGCCTAAGTGTTCTTTTCTTAATCTCTAAGTTTTATATCATATTGAATATCTGTTCTCCCTTCTGTCTTTTTTAGTTATACAAGGCCAAAGACCATAGGATTTATAACACAGAATTTAGACCTTAAACTGAGTTTAGACTTTAAACCTTGGAACCGAGAATCCCAAACTCCTCAAATATCTCTAGGAGTTATCGGAAGGAGCTGAAAATAAACCCATGTATGCAATAAGATTGTTAATTACATCTGAAATGCTGCCATCTGACAAAAAAGTAACATGAATGAACCTTTGTAAAGTCCCCAAGTACTACTAGAGGAGGATTTGCCTGCTCTTGAACCAAGATGGGGCTAGATTAGAAATCCTTTTTACAACGTCCATAATTTCATACTCCCAGATCTAACATCAAAAGAGCTATATGGCTTACAAGAACCTTTGTGTGATGAGTCTTTAAAACTAACCTTCACACAAAAGCACCATGCTGATTTCAGGCTCCACATTTTTTCTGAGTATTAAGAACTATGTGGGGGCAGCTAGATGGCGCAGTGGATAGAGCACCGGCCCTGGAGTCAGGAGTACCTGAGTTCAAATCCGGCCTCAGACACTTAACACTTACTAGCTGTGTGACCCTAGGCAAGTCACTTAACCCCAATTGCCTCACTAAAAAAAAAAAAAAAAACTATGTGGTAAGCTTTGAAGTACTCAGTGCCTTTTCCCCACAACATGTGTTTGTGAAAGTGTATTTTCTGCCCTTGTGGCCTTGAAATCTACATTCCAAAACAAGATGGATGCAGAACCAGATCTAAAGTTGAACCTCTGATTGCTTAGACCAAAAATCCAATCTCTGAAAGCTACAAATCTACACGGGCTCATTAAGTGACTCGAGATAATAATAACTTACATTTGTAAAGCATTTTTAAGGTTTACAATGAGACTGGGGCATCTAGGAGTCTAAGTATCCAGACTTGGTGTTGCAGCCTGAGCAGCAACAAAGCCCTAAGGACCAAGAATCTAGGATGCTTACCCACTGGGATTTGGGACTAGAACTTAGTGGGAGTAATATCACGTAAAATGTGAGCTAAGTTGTGAGTCTTATCTCCCAATTTCTCAGGGACCAAGGATGTATAGGAGGAGACTTATAAATCCCCTGTGTGTTGGGGGGAAATGTTTAAGCATTTGTTCTTTTTATGTCTTTGAAATAAATATCTCTTTGGGAAAACTAATCTGATTTTAAATAGTTAAATGGAACTGGAGTGATAGGGTCTCTAAAATGTGGGGAACACAATCAGTGAAGGCTCCAGCCAATTGCTGAAGCAAGAGATTTCCAAAGTCCCTCACTCCCTGAGAACCCTAGTAGGAGTGGGAGTGGGGTGGGAAGGGGTGTAAAATGTTAACAGACCTGGCCTGAGAAAGGGAGGACAGAGAGAATCATGTTACATGAAGATTCTAAAAGGGAAAAATAAAGAGAATGCATTCCTGTTGAGAGGGACAGATTGTCCAATCCAGTGGCGGAAGGACCAGTGCAGGAGAACTATTGAATGTATCATTGAATGTATTTTAAATTGAGCACATTATGAGTAATAATGGTGAAATAAGGCTGGAAAAATAAGTTGGAGGACTTTCTATTTTATTCTATTGGCAATATGAAGCCTCTCCAAGCTTCTAAATAGGGAAGTGTCATGGGTTCAACCTCTGCCTTAGAATGAGACAGTCGCTACCTTCAAGTAGCTTACATTTTAATACCTTAGATGAGGGATACAGTACTCATATGGATAATAAAAAAAGAGATCGATTGTCCTAAGGACAAAGGAGAGAGCCAGAGAAAGTATTCTAGGAAAATGAAGAAGAGAAAAAACACAAGTAATTTGTTGGAAAAGGAAGGAGGGGGAGAGGGCAGGGCAGAGAAGAATTCATGGAAGAAGTAACACCCGGGGCAGCTATGTGGCATAGTGGATAAAGCACTGGCCCTGAATTCAGGAGTACCTGAGTTCAAATCCGACCTCAGACACTTAACACTTACTAGCTGTGTGACCCTGGGCAAGTCACTTAACCCTAATTGCCTCACTAAAAAAAATAAAAAACAAAAAAACAAAAAAGAAAAAATGTGAAAGAACTTTCCTCGCTCCATCTTTGAAGGCAAAAAGAAATTTGAACCATAATTTCTCTGAGGATTAGAAGCCATTTGATAAAGAGAACTATGGAGGCCAAGAATTCTACAACTGGAAGGGCCTATCACTTGGTGCATCTCTAACTTTCTAAATCCATGTGCTGCTGCCAAAGGCAGAAATGACAATAGGAGAATAAGCCAATTAAACTGTCTTTAACAAGAAGCCCTATATCTCCCCACACTTTTTAGTAGCTACTTTATTGATAAAAGTAGAGGTCAGGGTAGTAGGATAACATGATTGAGACAAAAACAGGGATAATAAAATTCTGTTAACTAGACCAAGCACCATAAGATGTAGTCTGGGCAAGCAGGCAGATAGATTCACTTTGTAGGGGGAAAGAGCAGACCAGGTCTAGGCCAGGCAGGGAGAGTAGCCTACCAGCAAGGAGGAAGCAATCCATCCAGTAGCTTCCTATTTTAAATAATTACTCTCTTGCTAAGTGAGTGCTATTAGATGTTTCTACCTGCCAGGAGTAGATGACCAGTTGTCAGGGAAGCTGTAGAGGACCCTTGTTCAGGTGGTTAGATTAGATGATTCCCAAGGACCCTTGCATCTCTTATGATTCCAGCATCTACACAATGCAAGACACCTGTAGGAATTTATACCTTCTCGAAATTTCAGCACTCTGGAGCAAACCTCCCATTATTCCACCCTAGATATGGTTCTCAATTTAAAAGAATTAGAAATGACCACAAATAGTCCATTATGATGGTAGATTTCTGTCCCCTGCTGCTGACAGAATGGGCCAGGGAACTCCAAGAACATTTCATCTACTATCCACATAAGCTGAAGGTTTGACAACAGAGGTGCTAGAGATATGAACACCTAGGTCTTTCTCTACTCAGGTCCATTGCACTTATAAGACCAGAAACAGCAGAGATGCTGAAATCAGAGAGGACCTCAGGTTGAATATTGACGGGCCATATTACTTACCAACCCTCCAAGCCCAGAAGAAAATTTCAACTATGTTACCTTGGGTAAGTTTTTTAACCTTTCTGATACAGTTTCCTTATCTGTAAAATGGAGAAGTAGGAGTTGAACCAGATCATCCCAAAAGTCCCTTTTAATCCTAAATCCAATTCCAGTTTCTTTTGCTTTTTGATCAAGTCTTTAAAACTACTAATAATCACAGAAACCTGATGAGAAACAGGGAAAGTTTCCCTATTTCTTTCCTCAAATTAGAGACAAGGAATGGATAAATAAGCATAAGAGAAAACTAGCTCACATCTCTCTTATGCTCTTAGATTTATGAAAGGATTCCTCACAACAAGCCTAGGGGAAAGGTAGCAAGATGATGATGATGGTGGTGGTGGTGATGATGATTTCCTGATGGTAAAACCAAGTGTCAGAGAGGTAAATTGATTTGTGCCAGGCCACATAGCTGGTAAGGGCCAGAGTCAGAATTCTGACCCTCACTCACCCCACCACCACCCCCAAGCCCAGAGCTCTTTCTGCATATCACTGCTTCTGGGGAAATGGAAGAAAAGGGAGAAAGGAAGTATAAGAGAAAAAAAGGTGTGGGGGACAATGGGAACAAAAGAAAGGGAGGAAGTGACCTAACAAGGTTATGTTTGCTAGACTATCCAAAAAAACTTCATAGACCTCAGCGTGTAGATGAACTTGGAGAATTATCTGAACTTTGAGATGTTTATCTGAAGTCAACCCAAACTCTGAACCTCTGGAGTTTAGCCAATCAGAGGTAAAAATCAATTTCTATGTAAATAGCTTGGAGGCAAAGTGCACTTTACACTTATGTTTTCCCATTTCTATGAGGCTTTTTTTAGAGTAACTGGGAAGACAGAGGTGTAGAAACAAGGAGTACTGGTCAGTTAAAGGTGTTGGTAAATGAATGGAAATCAAAGAATTGTCCCAAAAATAAAATTCTCCCTTCTTCTTGCTACATCCATACAATACCTTGAACATAGTAGATGCTCAATAAATGTTTGTTAGATTTGAATTTTCCTTATGTTAAAGACAACAGGTCTTCCTGGAGCCAAGGTCTCTACTACATTGGGTAAACTTCTTCTACAGCATTTATGGGGGGCATGGAAAAGAGTGATACAGGATAAAAAGGTCTGGATGTCTCATGGATCCATTGAAGTATTACAGATAGAATTAGGTTTTTATGTCAAAGTCTCAATACTATTGTAACATATTAAAATTTGAAGATGTGTGACTTCAGGCAAAGCATTTCCCCTCTATAAGCCTCAGTTTCCTCTTCTGTAAAATGAGAGAGTGGAATTAGATCAGGGTTTCTTAACCAGGAGTACTAGTTTGCCATTGGGATTCATGGATAGATTTGAGGGGGTCATTGGACTTGGAGGAAAAAATTACATCTTTATTTTCACTAAATTCTAACTAAAATTTAGCATTGCTTTCAATTGGGAATTTTAAAATTGTATATATTTTCTGAGAAGAGAACCATAAACTTCAGCAGACTGACACACACACACACAAAAATTGAGAACCCGTGACTTCTCAAGTCCTTTCCAGTTCTAAAGCCTATCATTTCATAAAATGCATTCATTTAAAAAGCATATAGTACATTATTTCCATAAACATTTGTTAAATGTCTATCTGTGTACTAAGCACTTACAGAAATACAAAGGTAGAGTAAATAAGACACTATCCCTGCTTTCAAAGGTCTTGGTGTCTAGGAGGGAGTACAAAACACACACAAGTAACTATAAAGCAAAATAGAAAATATTGAGTATATGACAAATGTACAGACAAGTCACTATGACAGTTTAAAGGAAGAAAAGACCATTTCTGACTGGTCAATAAGGGAACACTTCATGGAGGAAGTGGCATTTGAGTCGAGCTGGGAAAAATTCATAAAATTGTAAGCAGAGATTGGGGGGTTTAACGAGCAAAGCAGAGTAGCTAGACAAAGTAGAATTTACTTTGGCGCTGAAGACTACATTGCTTACTAATAAAATATAATAATGCGCCTAAGTAGAATCAGTTCAGTGTAGATGACCGGCACTGAACTTGAGGTCATAAAACCTGGGTTCGTGTCACAATCCTATGGCTTACTAGCTATCTGATTATGCTCCCTGGCTCATTACAAGTCTCAGTTTCCTCATCTGTAAGATGGGGCTAATCATACTTGTACTAACTAACTCACAGGGTTGTTGTTGAAAGTTCTTTCTAACCCTTAAATCACAATAGAAATACAAGCTGTTATTAGTGATCCTATATAAGGTCACATGCAGAAACAAGCAGTGGTGATGTTGTGGATGGTGAGATCCAGGAAGATTTGGGTCAGAGTCCACCCTCTGACACTTATTGACTGTATCACCCTAAGCAAGTCACCTTACATCTCCATGCCCAAGGCAGCTCCCTAAGACTGCAATTTGCAGAGCAATTGCTAATCTGTGTCAGTAAATAAAAGGAGTTTTCCCACTCCTTTAACAGAGTAATCACAGGAACATAACAAAATAATTAATTAATTAGTAAAACTGTATACCCTGTTAATCTATATTAATAGCACCATGCATAGAATAGGCATCCAAAATTTTTGTCTTCTTTTATATATTCTACATAATTCTCTCTAGGTCTGATACATGTTTGGTTTATGTTGGGCTATGCCCAGCCAATTGATGTGAGTTAGAAATAAACATAATTGGGAGTGGGGGGGAAAGTGGGTAGCAAAACATTATCTTTAGAGATACTTAGTGTTTGTAAAACTTATAAAAATGTGACATGCGTGCTCAGTATTATCACCCATTTTAGGAAGGGGGGGGCCTCTTTCAACATCCTTAAGATAATGGGTTTGTTCGTGGAAAATAATAGGCAGGCATTTCCTAGAGCAGGATTCTTATGGTTCTAATTATGCTTTTGCATCAGCTCATTTCTGTCATTAGGGTGAGCACATTCAATGCTGGATGGTGCTAATAGGACTGCAAATTCCACTTACCTTTCCTCCTACATGTTCAGATGCCAAGTCAGTCAGCTGGATGAAGTTTGGAATATCATCAGTTTTGCCTTCCTTAGGATAATCAGCCATTCTTCCTAAAAAAAATATTTTTTTTAATTTAAAATTTTTTTTAAAAAACAGCAAAAAAGTCAGAATAAATAGCCAGGACTACTTGGCTCTTGGAATCTTGTTACAGTCAGTGAGTGAGTGGATGGGATCTCGCCCTCCACAACCCAGCCCATGCAGAAGACCACAGAGGTGGAAGGGAGACTGTCAAGAGGGGAGAAGGACAATGGGCAAGTTACATGTAGTGAATCTTGCCTCTGGTTTTAAAGAAATGGGAGAACTGCCCACCCTTTCTGATTTTCTTTTTTGAAGTGCAGTGCCTTCATTTTCCCTTTAAAAAGAGAGAGAGAGATACAAAAAAAAAAGTATGACCTTGATCCCACTCTGGGTCTCAGCTTCTTCATCAGTAAAATGATAGGATCCTACTAGATGATCTCAAAGGTCCTGTCAAGTTTTAATATTCTATGAGCCTTATACAAAGTTTGGTTTAAACATTAACAGGAAAACGTGGTTTGGCACCAAATGTGTGCTTAGGTTTTAATAGTAAGAAAATGTTTGGAAAATATCACATTAGGACCCACAAGAAGCTAAGTTCTCCCAGGTCTACTTCCTGTGGAAGGATAAATATTTACCTTACGTTTGGTTTTTTCTTGGATTTTTCTTTTTTTAACTTTATTTTATGATTATCATTATTATTTTTTGCAGGGCAATGAGGGTTAAGTGACTTGCCCAAGGTCACACAGCTAGTAAGTGTCAAGTGTTTGAGATCGGATTTGAACTCAGGTCCTCCTGAATCCAGGGCCAGTGCTTTATACACTGCACCACCTAGCTGCCCCTTGGATTTTTCTTAAACATTTTGGGGACCAGCATAATACTTGAGCAAAAAATTATGTTCATAAATTAAGCATAATGGAGTGATAACGTTGGAAGGAGATTTCTATCTGGATTTTGGCTTTACTATTTACTAGTTATGTTATCATGAACAAGTCACTTTACCTCCCTTTGCTTAATTTAGAAAATGCAGGTCATAATAGTTATAAACACTCTCTGGGATTATATGTAAATTCAATTAAATTTAGTAAGCATTTTTTGAGCACTGATTAGGTACCAGGTATGGAGTTAGGTGCTGGGGATATAAAAATTAAAATGAAATAATCTCTTATAGGAGTCTGTGTTCTCTTAACCTGAGCCTCAGTTTTAACATCTGTGAAATGAGAGGAATGGATTTGATCACCTCTATGATGATATAGGTAGTATTCTGGTTTTCTGGGTCTAACCCCTTTCTTACAGGCAGCTATCTCTTACTCTAGACACACTTACCTTCTTCTGCCTGTTCCCCTTCTCCCTCCTCATAACCACCTTACCCTTTTCAGGAACAATTCTCACCATCCGTGCCCAATTTGTCTGGAAACTTCCATGCCCCCCAAGGCAGTGAAATTGGTTTCCTGGCTGTTCCTCACATAAAACACTTCATCTCCAACTCCAAGCATTTTCACAGGATGATCTCCATGCCTGGAAATGTTCTCCCTCCTCATCTCCCCCTCCTGGCCTTCCCTGGTTTCTTTCTTTCTTTTTTTGTTTGTTTGTTTGTTTGTTTTTGCAGGGCAATGAGGGTTAAGTGACTTGCCCAAGGTCACACGGCTAGTAAGCGTCAAGTGTCTGAGGCCAGATTTGAACTCAGGTCCTCCTGAATCCAGGGCCGGTGCTTTATCCACTGCACCACCTAGCTGCCCCCTTCCCTGGTTTCTATTCAAGTCTCAGCTAAAGTCCTACCTTCTCCAACAAACTTCTCCTAGTCCTCTTGAATCTTGGTGCCTTCCCTCTGAGACTATCTCCAATTTATTTTACCTATATCTTGTTTGTACAGAATTGATGACATGTTGTCTCTCCTATTGGACTGTGAATTCTTGAGATATGAGACTGTTTTTTGCCTTTCTTTGTATCTCCAAGGCTTAGCACAGTGTTTGACTTGTAGTGGGCACTTAATAAATGCTACCTGATTGAAGGTGGATATGAACAGTCACCTGAGGACAAAGCTAATTTCAATAACTCTAGAAAAGCACCAATCCTCCAAGGCCAGAAGAAAATTTCAACTAAAGAGGCCTCAAGAAGAACTTCATGAAAGGAGAAAGGACTTCCAGGAGCGGGAGTAGGAAGCACCCCTTCACTACCATTGTATTTTCAAGTTTGTACCCACTCTCCTTAGTTATCTTGTACATATAAGAGGAGAATACACCCCCCACTTTGGAGGAATTATTTGGAAAAACTGTTCTTGTTTTATCCCTTCCTTGTCAGTAAATCCTATTTTAAAAAGTTAATTTGGGGTGGGGGGAAGCTAGGTGGTGCAGTGGATAAAGCACCGGCCCTGGAGACAGGAGTACCCGAGTTCAAATTCGGCCTCAAACACTTGACACTTACTAGCTGTGTGACCCTGGGCAAGTCACTTAACCCCTATTGTCCCACCAAAAAAAAAAAAGTGAAAGGAATTAAAGTGGTTAATTAATATTGGGGAGCATACCAGGAGGGGCTCAGGAACTATATACATTGTTAGAAACCTTAGTCTTTGGGAGTTGCCCTTAAATCTGAAGAAAGCAGTAGTCAGTCCCTCTCTGGGGACCCAATCAAGCAGCAATTGGAAGAGTGAACCCAATGGGAGGGGAAGAGAATAAGCATTAATATAGTACCTATTACATGTCAGGCACTCTACTAAGGACTTTTTCTCAACAATTATTATCTCATTTGATCTTCACAGCAACCCTGAGAGTAGGTGTTATAATTATCATCACCATTTTACAATTGAGAAAACTGAGGTAAAGTAAATTGGCCAAAAAAAAATCTGAGGCTGAATTTGAATTCACATCTTCCTAAGTCTAGGCCCAGAGTGTGTGCCACTGTGCCACCAACTGCCTCTTACATATTTCTGGCATGGATGTGACTAGCCAAAAAAGATTATGAAGGACAAGCTTCTAGAATTAATGGAAAACTAAATCATTTACTGTAGTAATATGCTGAGGGGAAACCTGGGTTTCCTTCCCTCTCCATTGAGTGACCCCCTTTTTCCTTCTCTTAGAGAAGGAACTTTATGGACTCAAAGAATGTCAGAGCTAGAAAGCACCTTAAAGATTACCTAATCTAACTTGTTCATTTAATAGTTGAGGTAGATGACCCCCAGAAAGGAGAAGTTCAAGTGGAGGTGAACAGCCTGAGGTCATAAACCTAATTAAGGGCAGAGGCAGGACTAAAATGAGGTCTTCCAAAACTAATACTATGCTCATTCCACTGTTTAATGGTGGGAATTTCAGAACAAGGTGAGTACTTGGAGCCATGACAGACCAGTGAGGGAAACACTGATGGCACCCTCCATCACCCCAACTTTCATATGTCTCATATATATAACACAAATTCAGAAATTAATATTCTTTCATACTTCCAAATAAATGGTGGCACAGCCTAAAAAGTATAATTTTACAAAGTTTTCATGGGTTGCCTCCTGTCTTAATACTTGCAAAAGCCTTTCATACCCCAAAGACAATAAAGAAAAGAAAAATGAAAACAAAATTAAACCTCACCTCTCAGATGGAAAATCTGATCCTTACAGAGCTCCCAGAATAGGTGAAGCTTTTCCCACAGGGATCAGGAACCTGGCATCAAACAGAAGCCACTCTCTTTATATAAGTAGGCATCACACAATCACACAATTTCAGAACTATAAAGGACCTAAGCAGCTAGCTAGTCCAAGTAGTGCCAAAACTAGGCCTCCAGTACAAGGTAACTGACAAGTAGTCAACCAGTTTCAGTTTGGAGACCTTATTTATCCCCCACCAAGATATTGGTGGTCTAGTGACACTGAAGTCCTTGCTGTTCCTCAAACAAGATACTCCATTTTCTAGCTCTGGACATTTTCACTGTCTTTCCCCCATGCCTCAAATTCTCTCTTTCCTCATCTCTGCCTCCTGGCCAAAATCCCACCTTCTCCAAGAAACTTTTTACCTTCCCTCTGTTGATTATTTCCAATTCATCCTGTTTGGGCATAGTTATTTGCATGCTTTCTCTTCTATTAGGCAGTGAGATGCTAGGGAACAGATTGGTTTTTGCCTATCTTTGTATACCCAGCTACTTAACCACCAGCCCCCTAGGAATCCTAGGGTGTCCTCATGCTGAGGAACATTGGTCATAAAACCTTACCCAGTCCTACCCTTCCTTGGGAACCCCAGGCTCTGGGTCTACCTACCCATGACCCTAAATTGAAGTTTACCTCTCCCTCAAGATAGAGATTAATTCAGTTTTATAGCTTTAAGCAGCACTGAGGTATAGTTGAAAGACAGCCGGGGTTGGAGGCCAAAAGACTGAAAAGTGGGTTTGAATTATGTATTTTCTATTTCTTAGCTGTGGGACCCATATGCTGTGGTCAATTGGCCTTGCTAGGCCTTGACTTCCTTGTCTTTAAGATAGCAGAGTTCATAGAATCTAAAGTTAGAAATGTCCTTAAAGATTACAAAGAAGGGTCTAGCCCCTTCCTTTTCAAGATAATCACAGAGATAGAGAGGTAGAGATTTGCCCAAGGTCACACATATAACAATTAGTAGAAGGAGAATGTTGTTCACAGTAACAGCAATATTGTTTGTTCCATGAAGAACTATGAATGACTATGAATGATATAAGACAATGCTAAAGGAATAATGATGAAGCATGCTATCAGCCTCCAGAGAAAGAACTGATATTGTTTGAATACAGATTGAAGCATCCTATTTTTCACTTTCTTTCATTCTTTTACATTTAATCTAGTCTTTTTGTACAAAATGACTGATATGGAAAATGTTTTACATGATTGTTCATGTGTAGCCTATATCTGGTTGCTTACTGTCTCAGGGAGCAGGGATGGAGGGGTAGAATTTGAAATTCAAAACTTTAAAAAAAAAGGTTTTAAATTGTTTTGACATGTAATTAGGAAGAAAATAAAATGTATATAATGTCATAAAAAAAAACAATTAGTAGAGGCAGCTAGGTGGCGCAGTGGATAGAGCACTGGCCTTGGAGTCAGGAGTACCTGAGTTCAAATCCAGCCTCAGACACTTAACACTTACTAGCTGTGTGACCCTGGGCAAGTCCCTTAACCCCAATTGCCTCACTAAAAAAAAAAAAAAACAATTAGTAGAGTTGGAATTCAAACCCAGTGTTCTTTCTAGCACACTATGATTTGGCTAGATGACCACCAAAATATGTTCCATTTATGTGATTCTGTGATCTTGTCTTTGGATATCTTATGAGCAATGGGATTATTGAATTAATTCCTGTTAATACATTACTATTTTAAAAGTCTATCCCATTTTAAAAATTATTTTTAAAAGAGAGAAGGCAATGTCTTAATGTAGCATAATGTAATAGAAAGAGTACTGAACTTAGAATCAAAATGCTGGGTATAAGTCCCAAACATTGGATATCTCTATTTGTGAGACTTTGGGCAAGTTACTTCCCTCTGGCCCCATTTTCCTCACCTGTAAAGTGAGTGTTGGACTAGGTGACCTAGTGTCAACAGTCTACAGTTCTGTGAAAACTTCCCCAATGGTAGAAACTGCAGGCCCCACAGTAGGGGGAAAAGAAGGAAAAGGTCACCAAGGAGCTTTTGGTGGCTAGAGGGATGATTTCTTGTGACAGGCAGCTCCAACTGAAACACAATAGCAACACTTCTAGCCTCAAACAATCTATTTCATTCCCACAGAGTTTTGCAAAGCTAAGTATTTCTGAGTAAGGCTCAGGATTTCTGAGTGCATCTCTGAGTCAGATGAAAGCAAGTTGTCTGATCCACAGTAGATTCAGAGTCTGAGTCTGGGATACAACCAGGATGGATACCAGACCTAGGGAAGAGGTCTGAATGCACTAAAATCTCTTCATCCCCTATCATGATTCTATTCCCGCCCCAGCTGGCAGAAGGGACTGCTTTCCCTTAGTAAACAGACCATTTCATTACTTTCTGCAAACACCTTTCACCTTAAGGTATTGGATTCTTTCCCTTTCTTAATTTCTTCTCTTCTGTGATACTGCACAGGTACCCCTCACTAATATTATTGCAGGCTACATGCCCCGCATTCAATTTCACCACGTTTTCATTAAGTTCTTAGCAATAATCTAAATGCTTGTAAACAGAATCATGCACCCAGGGCTCATTCAAAATTCTGTAATGTCATCCTTTTAAATCATATTGCTGAGCTAATAAATGGTGTCTTGGCACCTTTTGCCTGTGGCCCTGAAAAAAAAAAATGGGAGATTGGAGGACTGAGTTTTAGTCCCAAATCAATTTGATTACTTTCCCCTTCATTGTTAGTCCAGAAAACACCTCTCCTTTTTGCCCAGTAAGATGAGATGGTCAATCACATCTGTATGCTCCTTTCCATTCCCAATGCTACCATCCTAGTCTAGGCCCTCTCAAGTGTATTCTTGCAATAGCCCCTAACTCATCTACCCAAGTCCAATTTCTTTTTGCTCCAATACACCCTACATACAGCTGTCAGATCATGGGATCCTGTCTTTAGAGCTGAAAAGGACCTTAGAAATTAACCATAATTTGTGTGACCCTGGGCAAGTCACTTAACCCCAATTGCCTCAAAAATAAAATAAAATAAAAACATTTTTAAAAGAATAGAAACCTGAAGAGAGTTCAAATTATTTCTTAAAAAAAAAGAAATTAACCAAAATTTGAAAGATAAAGAAATGGTGACCCAGGAATGGAAGCAATCTGCCCAGTGACACAAGTGGGGAGTGACAGAGCACCTGATATTCAAACTCTGGTCTTCTGGCTTGAAACCCAGTGCTCTTCCATGTTTCTGATTACATCATTCCCTAGCACAAAAACCTTCACTGGATCCATTATCCAATGAGTCAAGTCCAAACTCACTTAGAATTCAACATCCCACTACCATCTGTCTCTAGCCTAATTTTCAATTTTATCACATACTATTCTCTCTCATGTACTTACCCTACCTTCCAAGTGAACTGAATTACTGCCTGTTTTCCTAAAGACATTCCTGCCCCAGTGCCTTGTTCTCATGCAGTTCCATATACATAGAATGCCTTCTCCTACATCTTTGTCTGTTGAAATCCTACAGTCTTTCAAGGCTCGATATAAATGCTATATTTCCTCCATGAAAACCTCTACCGCTCCCTTTCACTTAATTGTGATTTTTCTCTGTGCTTTGTACCTCTCTTATACACAGTGTTTTGCAAACCCAAAAGTACTACATAAAGGTTTATTGTTATTTTTATCATTATTACTATTACCACCACATACTCCTTTATATAATTGTTATTTGTGTTTGTGGCTTTTCTCTGCTACTAAAGTGGAAGCCCTCTGAGGGCAAGAACCAAGACTTAACCTTTTTGTACTATCTCAGCATCTCAGCACAGTGCTTTGCATACAGTAGGTATTCAGTAAATGGTTTTTTTAATTATTTTTTTTTATTTTAGTGAGGCAATTGGGGTTAAGTGACTTGCCCAGGGTCACACAGCTAGTAAGTGTTAAGTGTCTGAGGCCGGATTTGAACTCAGGTACTCTTGACTCCAGGGCTGATGCTCTATCCACTGCACCACCTAGCTGCCCCTAAATGGTTTTTTTTTTAATTACTATATCCAGCTTTAGCTGACTCAGGACCAATCTGGAACTGAAAAATTTTGAATAATCCAGAGGAACAGAAGTAGTTCTGCTTAAGCTAGCACCACAAGACTTCTTTACTATGTAGGAAATTTGTTTATTCAAAAAATATTTTTCAAGTGCTTTTTCTGTGCTAGATATACAAAGGATACAAGAGACAAGAGTCCCTCTAATGAAGACTTTAAAATGGTTTCCTTGTGAAAACTAGCATTTTAAAACACTGGAGCTTCCATAAAACTTGGTTCCCTCTCTTATATAAACCTAAAAACACAACATAAATGTTAGTTATTACTATTATTACCACATCATCTCTTACATTGCAATTATTTGTGTTCATCCATGTTATTTTTCACTTTTTTTTTTTAGTGAAGCAATTGGGGTTAAGTGACTTGCCTAAGGTCACACAGCTAGTAAGTGTTAAGTGTCTGATGCCGGATTTGAACTCAGGTCCTCCTGACTCCAGGGCTGATGCTCTATCCACTGCACCACCTAGCTGCCCCTGTCCATGTTAATTAAAGAATTGTCATTTTGCATAGTACCTGTAGCCACCAAAACCTCTCTACCTTTGAGTGAGTGGTTGAGGCCACTGGGAAAAAACCTACCCCCTGGACACCCTTCTGATGGCCAGGCTCTCTGAACTTAATAATTGATTCTACCTAACACTTGGTATTACTACCTACTTCATAATGGGAGCAGTTTGGCAGACTGTTATGGAGAGTCGGTGTGATATGATGGAAAAAAGTGATTTGGAATCTAAAGGACCCAAGTTCAAAGCTCTGCTACTTGCTACCTGTACAACCCTAGGAAAAATCACTTCTCCTCTTGGGGGTCTTAGTTTCCTCTTCCATAAAATGAAAGGATTATTACTAGGTGACCTTTAACATCCCTTCCAGTTCTAGAAACAATGATCCCAGACCAGGGCATGCCTCATAAGCAGGTAAGGGGTCCTTATCCATCTCCTAATGTTTCCCCAGAATTCAACCTGTTCAGGAGACAGTAAATTGAATAATTAGCCATTCATCTCAGCTTTCTCATTAATAGAATTGGCAGCATTTTAAACCAGTTCAGGAGTCAGGAGACCTCAGGTTCTAGTTCTAGTCCTTTACCCCTTCTAGCTTTGTTGTTCAGTTATTTCAGTTTTGTATGACTCTTTGTGACCCCATTTGTAGTTTTCTTGAGAGAGATACTGGAGTGGTTTGCCATTTCCTTCTCCAGCTCATTTTACAAATGAGGAAACTGAGGCAAACAGAGTTAAGTGGTTTACCCATGGTCACACAGCTAGTAAGGGCCTGAGGCCATATTTGAACTCACAATCATCGTATTCTCTGAACCTTAGTTTTCTCCTCTCAAAAGTGAGGATTATAATATTTGTACTACCTACCTACCTAGCTCCCAAATCTATTGTGGGGGAAGTGCTCTGTAAATTTTGGGTCTACAATTAATATTATAAGTCAAAAACTTTAAGGGCATTATATCATCCATCCAAGAGCAAGGCAATTGCCTGGAGGAGAAGGAGAATTTCTCAAAGGCTGGTTTTGGCATGGGGAAGTCCTAAGAGTCCTGAGATGAGTTCAAGCTGCCACGATCTGAGAACGGATAGACGGATAGACAGACAGACAGACAGACAGACAGACAGACAGACAGACAGACAGACAGGTAGATAGATAGATAGATAGATAGATAGATAGATAGATAGATAGATAGATAGATAGATAGATAGATAGATAGATAGATAGATAGATAGATAGATAGATAGATACACGGTATCCAGGACAAAGAAGCCCCTGACATCAACTAAGTCTAGAGGGCCTTTGTAGCTGAAACATCCCCACGGAAGGGAAAGGTTGAATGGCCATCAGTTCGACAAGAGGTGCATTTGGAGAAATCTTTGTACCTTAGCGACTCAGCAGAGCATTCTCCATTTCTAAAACGTGTTAACTACAAAGAAAGCCCAAACAAAGCAGGATGAAGATGCTGAGTGGAAAGCAGCTCACTTTCTTTAAGCCGCTAGGTGGCAGCAACCACCTGCTACTGAATTATAAAGAAGCCATTGGTAAGTATCTTTTCCATCCGACTTTTAGCTCCTTTCTAAACCCCTGCTCAAAATCTCCCATTACCAATGAGCTTTTCCCACCCATCTGAATCCTAACTCCATTAATCAATCTTTTTCCTCAATAGCATCTAGTTTGGTCAGATTAGAGTGAAAGAAGAAAGGAAAGGTGAATAAAAAAGGATGCTTAGAAATTGGCCTCTTGTTCCCTATGGGAACATTTTGTCTCCCCAACTAAAATCACAATATTTTTGTGGGCTGCCACATGGAAGCAGGAGAAATCTATCCTGCTTAGCTACAGAGGAGAAAAATAGGAAGAACAAGTAGAAATAATAAGAAGGCAAATTTGGCTCCCTAAATAGGGAAAACCTTCCAATCAGAACTGTCCAGAAATGGAATGTTCTGCCCCAAGACATAGTGAGTCCTTATGCCCAAAGGGTTCTAAAACCATGCATACCCTTTGACCAAGCAATACCATTACTAGGTCTGTATCCCAAAGAGATTTTTTAAAAAGGAAAGGACGTATATGTACAAAAATATTTATAGCAGTTCTTTTAGTGGTGTCAAAGAATTAGAAATTATGGGGCGGGAGCAGCTAGGTGGCTCAGTGGATAGAGCACCGGCCCTGGAGTCAGGAGTACCTGAGTTCAAATCCGGCCTCAGACACTTAACACTTACTAGCTGTGTGACCCTGGACAAGTCACAACCCCAATTGCCTCACTAAAAAAAAAAAAAAAAAAAGATTAAAAAAAAAGAAATTATGGGGCGTATCCATTGATTGAGGAATGGCTAAACAAGCTGTTGTATATGATTTTGAATACCATTATGCTATAAGAAATGATGAGCAGGATGCTCTCAGAAAACCCTGGAAAGACTTACATGATCTAATGCAAAGTGAAATTAGCAGAACCAGGAAAACTTTGTATACAGTAACAGGAATATTATATGATGATCTACTGTGAATAACTTAGCTATTCTCAGCAATACAGTCATCCAAGACAGTTCTGAAGGACTTATGATGAAAGATACTGTCCATCTCCAAAGAAAGAACTGGTGGAGTCTGAGTGCAGGTGGAAGATTTTTTTTCCTTATTTTCTTAATTTTCCTTGGGGTTTTTTTTTTCTGTTTTGTCTTTCACAGAATAACTTACGTGGAAATGTGTTTTGCATGACTACACATGTATAACTCCTATGTCAAAATATTTGCCTTCTCAATGGGACTGGGGGAGAGGAGAGAAAGGGAGGGAAAGAATTTAGAACTCAAAATTTGAAAAAAAAAAAGTTAAAATTGTTTTTACATGTAATTGGAGAGAAACCAAATATTAATTTTTAAGTGAGTTCCTTGTCTTCAAATAGAGGCTGAGCAATCATTTGTCAGAGATTTGGGGGAAGGAACGTGAGGCTTCACATTCAGTTCAGAATAGATGACTTGTAGCATTCCTTGAAGCTCTAAAATGCTATGATTCTTATGTCTGATAATCAGTAAGTGTTCATTAAGCACTGATGACAATGTTCCAGTACCATGCTAGGTACTGCATATACCAAGACAAGGTAAAACAATGCTACTCTCAAGTACCATTTAAGTGGATGCAAAGAACATAGAAGGTAGTTCGAGGTGGGAGTGGGAAGCACTAAGGAGCTATATGGGTTAGAACAGGTCTTGTGAAGGCAGTGGCATCTGAGCTAAGAGTCGGAGGTGAGGAGGGTGTATGTTACAACATGAGGAGGAGCCCTAAAAAGACACACAAATGAGAAAGGGAATATCAGGTGTGAGAGACAACAAGAAAGCTGGTTTAGCTAGAGAGTGCGTGAAGGGGAATAATATGTAATGTCTGGAAATATAGGTTTATGCCAGTTGTGGTCTGCTTTAAGTTCCAGAGAAGTTTGTACTTGATCTTGGGGCAGTAGGGAGCCAAGGGAGTATGAAATCACCTTGGAAACTATATGGAGGAATATTTAAAAAGGGAAAGACTAGAAGATGATCACTTAGGCCATTGCAACAGTCCAGGTGAGACATGATGCAAATAGCACACCTTTAAAGATACAGTGTTTGTGTCCTATCCACCTACAAAATACCTACTCAGTGCTGAACATACAAAAGATATTCAAAACATTTTTAATGAAAAATAAATTGTTTCTTCCTACAATTCTTTTCATTTGGTGAAAAGGAAAACGATAATCCTTTCCCTTAGGAGAGTGGTGCCTGACAGATTTTTATCTCATGCTACAGTTCTAAGGGCACCTGGATCCCCATGGTCACTCCTGTTTTGTGTCAAAGTGGGAGAGTTACAGTTTCTAGAACAAGAGAAGCCATAGTCCCAGTAGGAAGGTGATAGTCCTAATGAAATGCCTTGGTCAGACAACATATTGAGTATTATGAAATTTCATTCCGGGCACCACATTTTGGAAGGAGAGCATCTAGGGGAAATCTTGCCATATGATTTGGTTAAAGGATCTGGGGGTATTTATCTGAGAAGAAAAAATTTAGGGGGTCACAATAGCCATCTTCAAGTATTTGAAGGAATGTTCAGGGGAAAGGAGATTAGATTTGAGAAGAGGGCAAATGGGACAAAGAAGTCAAAAAGGATGAGAAATGAGGATGGGGGCGGGGCTATTAAATTTAAGAGGAGATTGATGACATTAGAGAGAGCAATATCCCAGAGACCATGAGTACCCAGAACTTATCTGTGAGAGGCTTAACCCCTCTCTGCCTTAGGCAGTAACCTAGGATTTATCCATTAAGTTTCTGTCTACCTAGGGACTTACCCCCTTGCTATTTGTATCACTGTTCCCAATATGCTGCAGAAGAAAGTTGAAATGACATTAAGAAAATGAGGAACAGTGCACTAGACCAAGTATACACAGAGGTCTGTGCCCAAAATAATATCATTGTGAAGGTATTGGAGCAATGTGGTACAATGGCTAGAGAGTCAAAAATCTGACACGGCCTGGCTGTGTGATTCTGGACAAGTGCCTCAATTTTTAGTGTCCTTCCCAGTTTAAGAGAGAGTTCCAAAAGAGTTCCCAGTGAAAGAGAGAGTTCCAAAGGGCATCCAATAACCAATGAAATTACAGATATGAACCCTATCTCTTGTCCCTATCCTATTGAGAGATCAGGTCTCACAAAATCAAAAGAGAGTAGGATAAAAATATTTTTAAAAAATCAAAGACATGATTGTGTTCTCCTCACCCCCCACAACACCCTCCCCCCCCCAAACAAAAAAGGGCTATCAGGAAATTATCTGTAGCCTGGGCCTGTGTGGCCATACACAGTTTACCAGTCATGGAGGCAGCCAGCTGGGCATGGAAGCCCTCAGAAACCAGGATCCCTAGGACTTTAGCCCAAGAGGCAGGGAGTGGGGAGCACAGGTTGGACTTGGAATTGGGATTAAGATCTATGGGAACCGAGCCAAACTATGAATGTAATCTCCTTCCCTTCCAAAAACACTGAGATGATGCAAAGAAGGGAAGGGAGGGGGGAATTCTGCATCCCATATGTTGTAGGAATAAGTTTGTATGTTTATGATTATACCTTCTCAAGTCAATATTTCCATGTAAAAAGCTAATCTTATTATTAATGGCTAAATAAAACTGAGGTGTAGGAGACCACCCCTAAAATTGAAAGAACTCCATGGGTTGGGACTGCAACCATTTGCAGAGAGGCTAGACAACTTCCAATCTCCTTAAGATATCTGGAGAAAGGGCAGCTAGATGGCGCAGTAGATAAAACACCGGCCCTGGATTCAGGAAGACCTGAGTTCAAATTCAACCTCAGACACTTGACACTTACTAGCTGTGTGACCCTGGGCAAGTCACTTAACCCCCATTGCCCCACCAAAAGAAAATTTTTTAATTTAAAAAAAAAAAAAGCTATCTGGAGAACCCTGGAGAAAGAATGAAACTCTAACCCACCTGGCCTTCCAGGCAGTAAGTAGTAGTCTGTATTACATATAGTAATTACATATAGTAGCCTGTATTACATATCATCAACTCCTGACCCACATGCCAACATTTCATCACTTCAAAGTCTTTTTTATAAAAATCTATGTATACATGAAAAGCATCTTTGAGGAAGGTATGAGAAGAAAACTGGCAGGCTTTCACAAATTGTCTTTTACAGCAGACCACATCTTTACAGACACACCATTGACTGAAGAGTATAGAGAATACAAAATCCCACTATGATTGTTTGTTGATGATAAAAAGGCATTGTATTTGGCACTGCAAAATGTCAGCTTAAAGGCTCTCCCCCAAAAGGGTATCTCCCACATAGATGCCAAAATCATACAAAATTCCTTGAAAAAATACAATAGAGATAACTTTTTTTTTGACAAGCTTCCAATTATTATCAAGCTTAAAACCAGGAGATAAGAAGGCATTTGCTATTGGCAACAAGCATTTATTAAGTGCCTACACTGTGCTGTTCTGGGAAAACAAAGAAGATAGAAACAGTTCCTACCCCCATGGAGCTCACAGTCTAATGGAGAGACAATATGCAAACAAGAATGTATAAATAAGATTTACACAAGATAAAGTAGAGATAACCTCGAAAGAAAGGCATTAGCTAATATTAAGGGAAATGGGAAAAGCCTTCTTGTAGAAGGTAAGATTTTAACTGGGCTTTGAAGGAAGCCAGGGAGGCCAGGAGGTACAAGTGAGGAAGGAAAAATCTAGTCATAGCCATGGGTCATGTCCTACCCAAAGACCAGATGGACCAGATGGTGAGATCTTCCAGATGTTACTGTTTGCATATAACACTGTGTGCCATGCCAAGGAACACGGCAGACTATTAAATGAGATCCATAATCACTCAAAAGAGTTTAATAAAATGAATGAATGAATGAATGAATGAATGAATGAATGAATGAATGAATGAATGAATGAATGAATGAAAAAGCATTTATTAGGCATTTACCATGTGCAGGGCCCTATGCTAAGTGCTGGGAATACAAATGCAAAAGTGAGATGGCCACAAGCCTCAAGAGGTCTAAATTCTAACAGAGGAGGCAACACACATAGCAGAGTGATGGCCAGTGAAGAGCATTCTGGCCTGGGAGGTCCCAGAGGTAGCAAGTGAAGAATTAGGGCAATCAATGACAGATTAGAATTAATAGTAGTATAGTTTAGATTATTTCTGGGGAGAGAAGAGCACCAACATGGCATAAAGATAGATGACAAGATGGCAGCTGAAGTGGTCAGATGTCCAGGGCTGGATGAGTGGATTCTTGGCATTGTGAATTTAGGCACCCATTCTGGAAAACAAGTCAGAACTATGGCCAAAGGGCTATGAAACTGTGTATACTCTTTTACCCAGCACTACCACTACCAGGTCTGTATTCCAAAAAGATTTTTAAAAAAAGGAAAAGGACCTATATGTACAAAAATATTTGTACCAACTCTTTTTTGCTGACAAAGAATCGGATTGTGAGAGAATGCCCATCAGTTGGGGAATGGTAGAATAAGTTGTGCTATGTGATGGAATACTATTGTGTTATAAGAAATGATCAAAAATTAAATTAAATTAAATTTTTAAAAAAGAAATTATCAGCAGGATGGTTTCAGAAAAACCCAGAAATACTAATATGAACTGATACAAAGTGAAGTGATCATAACCAAAAGAATATTGTATATGGTAACAGCAATATTATACAATGATCAACTGTGAATGGCTTAGCTATTTTCAGCAATACATTGATCCAAGACCATTCCAAAGGACTTTTGATGAAAAATGCTATCCATCTCCAGGGAAAGAACTGATGGGGTCTGGATGCAAATTGAATCATACTTTTTTAACTTTATTTTTCTTTGGGGGTTTTGTTCTGTTTTCTTTTGCAACATGGTTAATATGGAAATATGTATTACATGATGGCAATGTATAATCTATATCTTCTTAAAAAGGGAGGAATGAGGTAGGAAGAAAGAGAATTTGGAACTCAAAGGTTTTTTAAGTGAATGTTAAAAATTAATTTTACATGTAATTGGAAAAAATAAAATATAATTTTTAAAAGATGAGTGGCTTGAGGGGATGCCCATCAATTCGAGAATGTCTTAACAAATTGTGATATGTGATTATGATGGAATACTATTGTGCTATAAAAAATTATGAGTTTGATGCTCTAAGAAAAACCTGGAAAGACTTATATGAGCTGATGCAAAGCAAAATGTATTGTGTACAAAGTAATAGCAATATTGTCAGATGATCAGACTTAGCTATTCTCAGCAATACAATGATCCAAAAGAACTCTCAAGGACTCATGATGAAAAATGCTCTCCATCCCCAGAAAAAGAGCTAATAGTGTCTGAATACAGATTAAAACATAATTTTTATATTTTATTTTTCTTGAGATTGTTTTCTTTTACAACATGACTAATGTGGAAATGTTTGGCATGACTAAACATATATAACATATCAAATTGCCTGTTTTCTCAGTGTGGGCCGAGGAAGGGAAACAATTTGGAACTCAAAGGTTTAAAAATGAATGTTATGGGGCAGCTAGGTGGCGCAGTGGATAGAGCACCGGCCCTGGAGTCAGGAGGACCTGAGTTCAAATCCAGCCTCAGACACTTAACACTTACTAGCTGTGTGACCCTGGGCAAGTCACTTAATCCCAATTGCCTCACTAAAAAAAAAAAAAAAATGAATGTTAAAAATGTTTTATATGGGGCAGCTAGGTGGCACAGTGGATAGAGCACCGGCCCTGGATTCAGGAGGACCTGAGTTCAAATCTGGCCTCAGACACTTAACACTTACTAGCTGTGTGACCTTGGACAAGTCACTTAACCCCAATTGCCTCACCAAAAAAAAATGTTTTATATGTAATTGAGAAAAAGCAAAATACAAAATAATTTTAATTTTTAAAAAATTAGAGGCTTAGTTCTTCTAGGACAGGACTTCTTGAGAGTTCAGACTAACTATCCACATAGGAAAAGTCTCTTGTATGTTATAGAGTTAGAGGGAAAATCTTTAAGTAAGGCAGATCCATCATGGCTCATATCTTTACCAGACACTACAGATGGACAATGGACCCAACCCACAACTCAACAGGAAGAAGAAAGCTAACTAAATTTCCTTGGGAAATGATGTAATGCTCTCAATGAACTCCAACTGCTCCCTAAAACAAAGCCCCATTATCTAATATCAATATTCTCCAGATCCTATAGGGCTGGAATATCAGTCTTCAAAGAATTAAAGTTGTATATTTCCCAGAAAGGCAGCATTTCACAGTGGATGAAGAGCTATCCCCAAAACCAGGAAGACCTGAAATCAAACCTTGCTTCCAAAACATCTTGGCTGTGTGACTCAGTCAGGGACCTCTTGGTGCCCCCAGACATCCTCTAAGACTATAATTCAGAAAAGGTACTCATCTGCATTGTTAAGGAAGTTCCTCACAAGGAGCTCCCAACACTGATGAAATCAGAGGTCTAGTTTGAAAAAAATGACTCTTAGGTCAGAGAGAGATTCATAATAATAATAATAATAATAATAATAATAATAATAATAATAATAACTAACATTTATATATCACTTACATGATGCTAAGTGCTTTACAAATATTATCTCATTTGATCCTCATAATAACTCTATAAGGTAGGTGTGAATATTAGTAGTATTTTAGAGATGAAGAGACTGAAGTACACAGGGGTTAAATGACTTGCCCAGGGTCACACAGCTGTACCTTACAGAACTCAGAAGAACTCAGTTCTTCCTGGCTCCAAGGTCAGTGTTTTATCTACCATGCCATTCGTTATGATACCATAGTATCAATAAGGAACCAGCATAAAAGAACAGAAAAGAAGGTGAGCTAGTCATAAACAAAGAAAGTGATAACTAATATTGTCCGTGTTTTCTCTACATAATATCAAGAGACTAGAAGGAGGCCCTAGTTCCTTGGAGGCCTCCATAGAGGATTTATAGGAAGGTATCTACAAGAGAGGGGCAATCAGTTGACACAATGGATATTGTTCCAGGCCTGAAGTCAAGAAGACTCATCTTCAAGAGTTCAAATCCAGCCTCAGATACTTACTGGCTATGTGATCCTAGGAAAGTCACTTAACCCTGTTTGCCTCAGTTCATCTGCAAAGTAAGCTAGAAAAGAAAACGGCAAACATTCCAGTATCTTTGCCAAAGGAAAAAAAAAATATCCCTAATGGGGTCACAAAGAGTCAGACATGATGTAAACAACTGAAGAACAACATCCACAAGAGAATCATACCAAGTGGAGAAGACTTAGGTGAGTTATGATCTGTATCTTAAAAAAGGGGGGGAAAAAGAAGTACCCACCATGATGAGGTCACAGATCCTTGCAGTATAATCATAATTGAGATAGGGGAAGAGAACCCCACAGTTCATGGAATAACCGAGCCAAGATTCAAACCTAGGTCTTTTGATTCTAGGTCCAATACTGTTCTCCTCTATTTCCCAGTCTCCCAAATTATAAGAAAACAAACAATTCATGGAGGAGATGGATGCAGATAAAGATTAGGATAGGTACTGTAACGATTGGAATGACGCCACCTGCTGGATACTTACTGTAGAAGAGTTCTGCCCATGAAGCGAAGGTCTTTGAGGGCAAGACCAGGAGTCTTTTCTTTGGCGGGAGGAAGTGACGCAGACTAGTGGGAGGAGGAAGGAAGAGACTGGTGCTGAGTCTCGGGCTCTTTCCTGAGGACGCTGGCGGAGAAGGGAGTTAGAAATGTGCTCTCCCTTTAATAGATAGGAATCTAGGCCTTTCTCTCTCTCTTTACCAAATTCTTATTCTCCTTAATAAATGCTTAAAAGTCTAACTCTTGCTAAAGCTTGTAATTGATTGGCGACCACTCATTAGATATTTTAGACAGTTTAGCTAGAATTTTAACCCTTAACAGTACATAGCATCTACTCAAATAAAACAACATGGAACACAAAAAGGACTGAAAAGAAAAGAAGTGGATTAAAGATGGAAACCTCCACCCTCATTAATGTGTAGATGCTCAGGGCCCAGATTTCTAGACTGAATCAACCAAAGTGTAAAGTAGTAGCAAATAAGTCTTGAATTTAGGATCAAGTACTTGATCATTAGACAAAATCAAACTGATGCCACACAGGAAATGTAATGGGATTAGTCGAAAGAAACAGAAACACCTCCGGGCCTATGTATACTACAGCAGCAGATTCCAGTAAGGGACTCCAGCATTAAGGCAGCCTAGTGCTAAAAGGGAGAATTGACCTTGGCAGGAGGAAGAGGAAGGAGACTGGTGAGCTCCCATGATCAGAGAAAGAGGGGGCAGGCAGAGAGATTCCCATCTCATTGATATAGATGAAGTTGTCCCTGGAGCAGCAACGGCTGATAGCAATGGCATAGAGAGCTGAGTGGCATGCCAAAGACACACTTGCAATAAAGGCAGCTCTGGGACTCTACAAAGAAATCAAACCTTTGGAGTTCAGGCAGGGGAAAAGATACACTTAAGGAAAACTTCATAAAAATTCCACAAAGGGAGAAAAGGACTTTGAGTAACCACAAGCTTTGAGTTACCCTTTGGTCACATGTGCCCTCAATCTGATCCCACTCTTCTCAGGGACCTTGTGTATGGGAAGGTGTTTGGTGAGATGGTTTTGTTCTTACTCTACTATTTCAGTCAATATCCTTTTGTAAAAGCTAATTAATTCTGGCTAGTTAATTGATATAGAATGGAGAGCACACTGAGTGGGGACTCATGAATGATAATATTAGAAGCCATAACCCCTCAGGATTACGCCTAGAACCTGAATGGATAAGTAGTCAGTCACCCACTGAGGCCTCTGCCTACCAGTCCAAGAGGCAGTTGGGAAGAAGCCCCAGAAGGGCCACTACACAGGAATAGAGGTATGTGTATAGTTCTTTCACTAGGTTCAGAGCTCTGTTCTTTTTGCCTGTAGCTCCTACGGACTTTAACTTTGAAGTCTAAAACTGTACTATTTTTTCTAATAAAATACCACTATCATTTTTCAGTAAAGCAGTCAATGCCCTCTGGAATTTGTTCTAATGAGATTTGATTGTTAGACAAAGAAACAGAGCTAAAAGTAAAAATCTTTGTATTTTTTAACTTGACAACTTATGTAAGGCTCTCCACACAATCTGGCCCCCACCTACCTTCCCATCCTTTTATTGTGCATTTTCCTAAGCACTGCAACCAAACATAATTTATCATTCCCTGAACACACTTGAAACTTTCTTACTTATACATCTTTGTTCAATCCTATCCTTCCCATTTCATTCTTTTTTTAAACATTTATTTATTTTATTTTTAATTTATGGAATAAAACAAGCATTTCCACAACACAGTAGAATAAAGATGATTGCACATGAAACTGCAAATCTATTACATACAACTTGCTATTCCTTTTAAATATATAATAAAGTTATCATGTAAATTTCTTGTTTTCCCTTTTTTTTTTCTTCTCTCCCACCCCACCCCCCACCCTTGTCCTTCAGGGTCCAACAAACACACCCTCAGCCCCTCATGAAAGCCTCCCCTGACCCAGAAAATATCTTTCCCTACCTCTGAATTCCTATGGTAGTTCTTTGTATCTTTCTTTTGATTGTTTGTTTGTTTGTTTGGGGGGTTTTGTGGGGCAATGAGGGTTAAGTGACTTGCCCAAGGTCACACAGCTATTAAGGTCAAGTGTCTGAGGCTGAATTTGAACTCAGGTCCTCCTGAATCCACCTAACTGCCCCCTTCTTTGTATCTTTCTTATGAAGCTAACACATTCTATTCTAGGTTGAATAGTAGTCAATTGTATATATAATCACTTTCACTAGACTCTAAGCTGCTTATGAACCAGGACTGAGTCTTGTTCAGTTTTGGGGTTGTTGTTTGTTTTTTAATTCATTCCCCTGAGGCACCTGAAATAGGGCCTCATGCATAATAGTTGCTCGGTAAAATTAAATACTTCAATACTTCAAGCATCCAATGTAAAGTACAGGTTTCTCCCTCAAAACTAACCCACCTCTTGGTAATCCCCAATGGGCAAGTTAAGATAACTCAACTTGGTAAATAATCTTCATGCATTTCTGTAACTGAAAAATTATCACCTTGTGGCCTATATGGGATCATAGAGCAAAAACTATAAGGGACCTTAGATGTTGTCATTTTATAAATAAGGCCTATGGAGGTTAAGTGAATTGCCCCAAATCATACAGGTAGCTTATATGCATCAGAGGTGAGATTTGAACTCAGGTCCTCTGACTTGCGAGCCATTCATTGCTATTTCTGCTATACTATAGATAAAGCTCTCTAGATCAGGTAAACTACTATACTCTGATCTCAGACACTAGCTGTGTGACCCTGGGCAAATCACTTAACCCCAAATGCCTTAAATATCCAGGGCCATCTCCAGTTGTCCTAATATGTATATTGCCACTGGACCCAGTTGGCTCTAGAGGAAAGAGTGTGGTGACTTTGCACAGCCTTCCCTCACTTAAATCCAATTCACTGCAAGTCATGACATCACCTCCTGATATCATGGTCCTTTTCCAGAATGAAGGACAAACAACAATAATCCTCCACACAGTATTTTACCTGGTTCATACTTGGAGCCTTTCCAATTTTGTTAAGACCTGCTGCTCTAGCTTTTGAGAATCAAGTCATCTATAAGACATAATAAGGTATGGGACAGCTAGGTAGTACAGTGGATAAAACACCAGCCCTGGATTCAAGAGGACATGAGTTCAAACCTGACTTCAGATACTTAACACTTATTAGCTGTATGACCCTGGGCAAGTAACTTAACCCTCATAGCCCCATAAAAAAAGAAAAAGAAAGGAAAGGAAAAGAACACATAATAAGACACTATAGGAGAACCTCATGGAAACTGTTGAATAAATGAATCAATTCATTATATTCCCTTCCAAAATTCTAAAAATAGGATTTCTAATGGGAAAATTACTGTTTTTCCAGAAACAAATTATCTCTGAGATGAGACCATCATTAAAATTACTCATAGCAGAGGTAGAGCATTGATAAGTTGTAAGCTGGGGAAGACAATGGTCGAATGACCTCATATATCATGTGTCCTATGAGAGAAATAATTATTAAATAACCAATTATTGGGAAGATACAGGGAATTTTTCTTATTTCCTCAAAGTCTAGTCTTACAAGGAGATCTCTGACCTGGCCAGGAGTTGTTGCCCCACCCAACTAAAAAACTTTACAAAGAATTTAGTAAATTTCAGACCTATAATGTTCTACTCAGGCTTGGGAGGGAATAGATCCTTTGTATTGCCCAAGGGTGGGAGTGGACTGGGAGTAAGAGTCATATAATCAGTGATGTCCTCTAGCCTGTCTGTAGAATAAGCCCACCTCTGGTTATACTATTCATTCCCTCATTAATTGTTAACCAATCAGAGTTGATTACTGTCCACTCTTCCAAGGGCACACAAGCATCAAGAAGTCTCCATGATCTATCTTTAGTTTAGGAGAGACAGCCAAATGGCCATCCTTTTATTAATTACTCATGAGCATAATTAATAAAATGATTAATTACCCAGAAATTATGTCTCCCATCACCACTATCTCCCCTAATGCCTAAATCTATCACTACCCAGAGCCATACACAGGTATTCTCCTCTAGAGGAAGATAAACCAGGGTGTTCACACATACCTTTCAAACCTGCAAAATGCTCATTGCTTAGTTGAAATATTTTTACTGCTGTGGCCTTACTATGTTGGCGATGGTCGCTAAAAACAAAAGGCGATATGCGAGGCTGACTCGGGCGGCAATCCAACCTGGCGCAAGAGTACAGAATCGTAAATTCAGGGCTGGTCAATCTTTCCCCAAAAGGCCAGGCAAGTTCCCATGATGTCAGGGTGCCAGCTGGGAGAGAACTGGTAAGAGTCTGACTGAAGAGGCCAGGGCTTTCTGGTGGTTAATGATGTCCTGAGTGATGTCACAAGGGGTTGGTGTGAGGATGAAGCTTGGCAACTGAGTGCCAACCATCCCCAGAGAAGCACAGGCCTGCTCTGCAGGCTACAAAGCTGGCTGTCCAAATAACCTTCGGGCAACTCATAGAGGAATCAAATATTGGAACTAGAAGGAAAAAAAAGAAAGAAAGAAAAGTTTCAAGAACTAGAAGGACCCTCGGAGATTATACAGTTCAACCACTTCATTTTATAAATGAAATAATTTAAGCTCTGAAAGTAGAAGTGACTTAATCCATGCCCATACAGGAAGCTAGTGGCAAATCTGGGATCTGGGTTCAGGGCTTCCTGACCCCTAATCAGAGACTACAGATTTAAAGCTAAAAGGGAACTTAAAGGTCATGTAATCATAGGATCGCATCTCTAAAATTGGAAGGAAACCAGAGGCCATTTAGTCCAACCCCATTATGTTACAGATAAGGAAACTGAGGCCCAGAGAAGATAAGTAACTTGTCCAGCTCACATACAAGGTGACAGAGCCAGGATTCTGATTCCAAATTCAGTATTGTTTCTACTATATCTCCTATAATACTGCAGTTCACATACCATGCTGTTAGTGTTCAATTTATGGATAACTTATTCAAAGTCTTACTTGGATATCCCAAAACAACCCTACCAAAAGGTAGTAGACTGCGGCCTATGGTGTTCAGTTAGAAGGTGCTTCTAGAGCCCCCAAACCTCATGGCTTGATATAGTGTGCAAAATTCCAACTCATTCAATTAGAATCATTTCTTGGAGTTAAAATCTGTAGAAAGTCCTTAATCACACACACACACACACACACACACACACACACACACACACACACTTCTAGAAAGGATTCACATAGTAACACTTTAATAATCATTAACACATTAGTCTGAATTTAAAGAAGAGATTAGCTAGCTGTTTCCTAGCATAGGACAAAACCTAGAGTAAATGGGACACAGTATGGTTGTTGGGGGTGAGGGGGTAGGGGGGATCTAAAGAGACTTTTGTTTTTTTGGTGAGACAATTGGGGATAAGTAACTTGCCCAGGGTCACACAGCTAGTAAGTGTCAAGTGTCTGAGACTGGGTTTGAACTCAGGTCCTCCTGACTCCAGGGCTGGTGCTCTATCCACTTCACCACCTAGCTGCTGTGATAAAAATAATGGGATTTAGCAGATACTCAAAGACCCACTTGGAGATTAATTTAAACTGATTGTATCAAGTGAGAGTGATTGACTGCTGATTAGCCTACTTCAAAGTTAACTAGATTGTAATCACACCTGGCTAGCCCTTAATGGATTTGGAGGATGCCAACCAATCAGCTTGAAGCAGTGTGTAAGGACTGCCTCTATTCCAGACCTATAAAAAGCTTCCACAATCAGTTTGCTAAAGAGTTCCTGATTAAAGCAGGCTCCTGGAGGAGGACTTGAGGAAGAACCCAACCAGGCTGGAACTCTATTGGAGATAGGCCTTTTCTTAACTTTCTGAACTCCATGTTAATACCTGTATGTTTTAATAAATGTTTAATGCCCAAAGACTGGTGCTGAAGCTTCTAATTTAAGGCAATCACACAATATAGATTTTAAACATCACACTGCCCCTAAAGAGATTTTTGTTGGCATTCTTCACCCTCCTCAATACCCCTCACCCCAATATCCAATTGGTTATCAAGCTTTGTCAATTCTGTCTCCACAACATGTCTCCCACTCAGCTCTTTTTCTCTACTCCCCGAAGTGGCCCACCCAACTTCAGAACTCTGTTAAGGGCTAAAATTCTAGCTAGTCTGTCTAAAATATCTAATGAGTGGTCGCCAATAAATGATAAGCTTTAGCAAGAGTTAGACTTTTAAGCATTTATTAAGGAGAATAAGAATTTGGTAAAGAGAGAGAAAGGCCTAGATTCCTATCTATTAAAGGGAGAGCGCATTTCTAGCTCCCTTCTCCGCCAGCGTCCTCAGGAAAGAGCCCCAGAGTCAGCGCCAGTCTCTTCCTTCCTCCTCCCACTAGTCTGCGTCACTTCCTCCTGCTAAAGAAAAGACTCCTGGTCTTGCCCTCAAAGACCTTCGCTTCGTGGGCAGAACTCTTCTACAGTAAGTATCCAGCAGGTGGCGTCATTCCAATCGTTACAACTCATATCTTGCCTAGATATTTTAATATCCTCCTAATTAGAGTCCCTTCTACTTTCTCTCCCTATCTATCCTACCCAACACACAACTGCCAAAATCATCTCCTAAAAGCAAGGTTTAGCCATGTCTTTCCCTGTTGGAGAACATTCCATGACTTTTTATTGTCTCCGCAAACATGCAAATCCCTTTGAGGGGCAGGGAGGGTATCCAACCTACCTTTCCATACTGATTTCACAATGTTCCCCTAAAGAATGTGTGGGATTTCATGGGTTAGGAAATGAGATAGGAAAGATGGTACTGAATAGTGGGCAAAAAACCTGCCTTAGAAACAGGAAATGGAGCATCAGAGCCTGCTTCTGATACTTACTAACCATTTGACCCTGCATGTCATTTAACTTCTCAATACTCTAGACAACTCTCTATGACTATATGTTGCAGAGAAGGTACCAACTTGCATTAGTAGAGGGAATGACCTTATCTTCTCACCAATGAAAATCACAAGTCTAGTCCCTATCCCCCATTCATGCACTCTGCACGCCAGCCAAATGGACCTATTTGCTTTTTTGCCAAACCTGGCCATCCATCCCTTTGCAAAGATTCAAATGGAAAACATACACACACACCCTCCCATTTCTACCTCTTCAAATCTTTCTCTTCTTTAAAATTTTGTCTCACCTTCCACTTCCTACCAGAAGTCTTTTTGGATCCCTCTCCCCTCTCCAATCACCTTGAGTTGACATCTCTTTTTACACATTGTACCCCTGCCCTTTAGAATGTAAGGTCTTTGAGAACAAGAACTACTTCTTTGTCCTTGTATCTACAGAACCTACCTAGTACAGTGCCTTGTTGAATTGAATTAAATTAGCAAATGTTTGGCAAATTTAAATGTTATTTTAATCAATGGATAGCTGAACTAACAGGAAGAGCCCCTAAAATCTGAGACCAATAAACTTAGAAGGTAGGAATTGTTTCATTTTTGTCTAGCACAGCCTAGCATGGTGACTTGTACATAAGATGGTAGGGGAAATAGACCTGTGATTTTGATGGTATAAGGAACTCCCAGTGGAGAAGCTTCTTCCACCAATGCAGGTCAGTATGGTCTCTTTAATTTATACTCCTAGAGAGTTGCCTGGGAATAACGGAAGGTTAAGTGATTTGCCCAGGGTCACATGGCCAGCATTTGTCAGAGGAAGGACTCTATCCACTGTAACATGGTGTCGTAATTTCTTTTGCCTACAAGCCACTTAATATATGTTTAAGAATTGAATCAATAATGTGGAAATATGTTTAGCATAATGGTAATGTATAACCTATATCAAATTGCTTGCTGGCCTTGGGAGGAGGGCAGGATGGGAGGATGGGAGAAAAATTTGGAACCCAAAAAATATCTTTACATGGAATTGAAAAAAAATTTAAAAACTAAAATTAAAATTTTTTTAAAAAGAGAATTGAGGGTCAGCTAGATGGTGCAGTGGATAGAGCACTGGCCCGGCCCTGGAGTCAGGAGTACCTGAGTTCAAATCCCGCCTCAGACACTTAATAGTTACTAGCTGTGTGGCTCTGGGCAAGTCACTTAACCCCAATTGCCTCACAAAAAAAAAAAGAGAGAGAGAGAAAATTGAATCAAACATTTCCCTCTAAAAGGTACCCTGTTAATACTGTGAAAATTTATTTTGATTTGGGGACCCTACCTTTGAGCTGAGATTAAAAAGCCTTGGGCCCTCAGGGTCTTTTCTGTGTGAAGGGCTAGTGCTCCTCCCCCTTCACTTCAGCTGAGCCAAAAAGCCCTATGGGCTGAGACACCAGACAGCTGTGGGGAGGGAGCCTCATCTCCCTCCACCGTGAGAGAATCCACCCCAGAGATCCCCAGCTCATCCAGGCTGGGCTCTGGCGTAGCCCAGGCCAAGGTCCCTAGGCACACAACATGGGGCACGGGCCCCTGGAGCCCTGGGTGTGGTACGCACGGGAGGCTCGAGCGTCCTCCCCCCCCCAGTCGCAGCTGGAGGGTGGCTGGCAGATTAGCTTGGGGTGGGGGGCACACAGGAAGCCCCGATATTTGAGTGGAGAGAAGAAGAATATATATAGATCTGGGAGTTAGACAGAGAGGGACTGACAAGATTAGAGGGGCGGCAAAGGCAGCAGAGGGCAGACAGAGCAGACAGAACAGGAGGGAGCAGAGAGCACAGAAGTGGTCAGCACAGGTACAGGTTGGAGAAATTGAAGATTAAGAGAACAGAAGGACACTGGAGCACTAGGAGAACGGAAGGAGAGGTCGGTGAGAGAGAAACACAGGGGTTCAGCAGTGGCAGTACGGAGAGGAAAGTTAGACGCAGGGGGAATCAACAAAGTGAAAGGGACTTGGAGTTAGTGAAAGGAGCTGAGCAGTGAAAGTGGAACATACCCTATGGGAAGAGGTGGCAAAGGCCCTTATTGTATTAAAAAAGTTCCAGGCACAGCAGGTAGAAAGAGACACCTGAATGCAGTCAGGTCGTACATTTTATTTCCCTGTATTCTTAATTTTAAATAGTATCTCATAAATAAAATCTGCTTTGATTATTTAGTTAAGAGGCTTCTTAATCTTTTGCTTATCAATTTGGGAGCAGCGTGGAGAAATTTTTAAATGGCCCATACTAAGTTAATAACAGTCAGATAGCCAGTCAGTCAAAAGTCCCCAGATTAGTCCTCCAGTCAGATTAGTCCCCCCAAATTAGGCCCAATAAGTCAGTTAAAATATTTCTACAATACAAAATGGGATTAAGGTTGCCATCAACAAGCAGTAACCTAAGAGGTGACTAATCAATGGTTTCGGAGAGGACTAGGTATCAGATTTCCTTGACCTCTGACACAAAAGGGAAACAGATGAGAAGGCACATAGCTTCCATTGAATTTGTGACAGTTTCAACATTAATGGCATCCTTTCTATGGGCTTTGTTGTTCTCCGTGCCTACCTTGGGAAGGCTCAGCTGAATGGCTTGGCAAGGCCCTACCACCAAACCACCAGCAAGGGAAACGCTCACTACGCCGAGGGACTACCTCAACAGACTTATAAAGAGAACAGTGCATTGAGGACTTGACCATCTGTGTGCTCTGCTCTTTGGCAGCAAGATGACAACTGTCTCACGTTTCTTCCTCCAAGCACCTATAAGGTTCTCCCCAGCCGGCGAGTTGGGGGGGGGGGATTGTTTCCAAACATACACGGTGGGAACTCCACTTCACCCTTCACATAATGTGCTGGCTGCAAACAGCCCTAGCAAGGGAGAGGCACAGGTGCACTCCTTGGGGCTATTGGCTGAGGCTACTGTCTTCCTACTCCTGCTCAGCTAAGCTACCTTCCTTGCTAGGATCACAGGATTTAGGGCTCCATGGGACCTCAACAATCATTCTAGCCCAACACCTTCATTTTACAGATGAGGAAGCTAATGGCCAGAGAGGTGACATGATTTGTTGGAGGTCACACAGACTGTAAATAGCAGAGCTGAGGTTTTAATCCAGGAACTCTTGATTCCTAATTCAATGCTCTCTCCACCACACCAAACTACAGCAATCTCTTACATTGAGGTCTTTCCCAAATCTCATCAAGAGACTGAGCCTTCTCCCAAATCTCATCAGAGACTAAAAGGTAACTAGCTTAAGATGCACTATGATCAAATTAACTATATAAGTCGTCTAAAGTAACATCATAACAGAAGAGTTGGGGTCTGCATGCAGTCAAAAAGAAAAGCCAGGTTTTACTAGTGATTATACAGACCCAGCCAAAAGAGAGGGACAGGGGAATCTAATGGACATAAGTATTCTGTGTTTTCTATAGAGGGGCAGGCCTCATTTCTCCAGCCTCAACCTCAAACTGTGTGAATTATACCAGAAAATCAGCCAACTCTCTCTTCCTTTGCAATGCTCATCAGAACCTTTGTTTCCTGGTAGTCCAGATAATGAAAGACAGCATAAGATAGAGGGAGAGAGCTCTAGACTTAGAGGCAGGAGGAAAAGGATTGAAATCCTGCCTCAGACACTTGCCAGCTGTGTGACTCTGAACAAGTTACTTAATCACCTTAGGTGCCAGTTTCCCCATCTGTAAAAATGGGAGGTTTTTGTCTTGATGGTTTGAAGGTCCCTTTCAGCTCTAAATTTATGATCCTAGGATAGGTAGAAAATTACCTATTTTTTGCCCAAGGCACATCGCAGTTTCATAGGTTTCTTCATATTCTGTCATTACTTTTTGTTGTAATTCAGTCTTCTCAGTCATGTCTGACTTTTTGTGGCCCAGTTTGGGGTTTGTTTTGGTTTTTTTCTTTTTTTTTGGCAGGGCAATGAGGGTTAAGTGACTTGCCCAGGGTCACACAGCTAGTAAGTGTCAAGTGTCTGAGGCCGGATTTGAACTCAGGTCCTCCTGAATCCAGGGCCAGTGCTTTATCCAGTGCACCACCTAGCTGCCCCCAGTTTGAGGTTTTCTTAGCAAAGATATTGGAGTGATTTGCCATTTCCCTCTTCAGCTCATTTTGCAGTTGAGGAAACTGAGGCAAACAGAATTAAGTTACTTGCCCAGGGTCACACAGCTGGCAAGTATCTGAGTTAGGATTTGAACTCAGGTCTTCCTGACTCCAGGCCTGGTGCACTGTACCACCTAGGTGCCACCATGACTTACCCTGAGTCCAATCTAGCCTGGGCTATTTTGTTGACTAGCTAGAATGTGAACTCCTTGAGAAAGGAGACAGATTCTTCATAGCCCAGCACCTGCCTGGCAAATGTTTAATAAATTCTATCATTGGATTAGAATGGCTTATTCTCCTTTATAAATTAATAAACTGATTTCATGGTTCCTATAAGTTTATTATCAATCAGTTCCCACCCCTACACCCCCCATATCTGATCACCCTAAGGGCAAACTGATAAAATTAATTTTCTCATTTTCTAAAAAACCTTATGCTATCATTGGCATTATTTAGTTTTAAGGGACCTGAGACATCACTTTGGACAACTTCCTCATTTTACTGGCAAGAAAACTGAAATTCAGAGAGAGAAAGAGACTTGTCCAAGGTCAGATATGAAGAGACAGAGAAAGCATATGAATCCAAGTCTTGTGGGTATAAACCCAGTGTTCTTTCCACAGAGTTATAAATAAGAGCTTCAGTACTTGGTTAAAATTCAATTGAGCAGGGGCAGCTAGGTAGCGCAGTGGATAAAGCCCTGGCCCTGGATTCAGTAGAACCTGAGTTCGAATCTGGCATCAGACACTTGACACTTACTAGCTGTGTGACCCTGGGCAAGTCCCTTAACCCTTATTGCCCCTCAAAAAAAAAATCAACTGAGCAGGGGTGGAATATAGAAGGGGATCCTAAGGTATAACCACTCTTGCACTTGGTCAAAGTAGAGTGGAAACAGAGGCCATGAGAGTAGAGGAGGTGGAAGAGCTGGGAGGGTAGGCTATTCTATGAAAGACAAGAATAACTTCAAACTGAGGGGGTGCCGATCAATTGAGGGATGACTAAATAAGTTATAGCATATGTATGTGAGGGAACACTTTTGTAACATAAGAAATTATGAAAGGGATGGTTTCCAAAACCCCTGAGAAGATTTATATGAACTGGGGCAAAGTGAAGTGAGCAGAACCAGGAGAATAAGTTATACAAAATAATAATATTATAAAGACAAATAATTTTGAAAGACTTAGGAACTCTGATGAAGACAATGTCCAACCACTGTCCAAAAGACTCATGATAAAATCTGCCAGGTTGAAAGGTAATGGATTGAGAGTTCACTTTGAAGCATATTTGGGACTTTGTTTGGGCATGGCTAATGTAGAAATTTGTTTTGCTTTACTATACATATTTAAAATGGGTTTTGTTTTTCTTTCCTTTCCATTGGGTGAGGGAGGGAGAAGGGGGGGGAGAGAGAATTCACAAATTAAAATAAAATAAAACTGAATTTAGAAAACTAAAACCAAGAGAGACAGGGATGACTGGAGGTAGAGATTATAAGCCTCCTGACAAACTCCTTTGGGAAGGAACCTGGTCTTAGACATCTAATTTTATCTCCCACATAATACTAGCATAGTGCTAAGAAAAAAGCATATGCTCAATAAATGTCAATTGAGCTTAACTGAATTGAATTCATCATCCAAGACACATCTTTTGGTCTTACCTCCTCTTACCCCTTGCTCTTTAGAAACAGAACCCCTTCCACTGCTGGAACACCGGCAGCTCCATCCTACTGTGATATTTTTTTGGAGAGTCCTAATGAAAGCTTTTCATCATGTATCCAGGATATTTCATTTCCCTGTGAAGAAATAACCCCAACACACACACACACACACACACACACACACACACACACACACTCAACTTTTCCCAAGTATAGATGTCTCAAGCCCTTTCTGAATGGAATCTGTGTGGCAAACACTTTTTCTATACTATGATTTAGAACTATATTATAGTGTTTATAACACGAACACTATAATACAGAATACATGGGTAGTGTATTTGAGAGGTATGAGGGGGGAGAGTTGATGGAGGGAGAGGGTATTATTGAGACAATAAGAATCGAGGCAGGCTTCATGGAGGAAGTAGCACTCGAGCTGGGCTTTAAAGGATGGATAGGTATTCAACAGACAAAGACATATAAGGAAAATATTTCTAGTAGTAGAGGGAATGTCATAAACAAAGTCATGAAGGCAGAAAAGCATGGGCCATGTTCAGGAGTGAGAGAGAAGCCCAGTTTGGTGTTAGCATAATGATATGGAGAGAAAGCACGTGGGTCCTTAGGATTCCTCTGTAAAGAATTACACTCTCGCATAAGACCTAATTAGGAGTAAAAGAACAGGTTTATTGGGGTACAAGAGAAACTGGCCAGGAGGAAGCTTTTGGAGAAACAAAATGCTTTCCTCCCTGACTGGCTCGGGGAGCACCCTTTTATAGGGTGTAGGGGGCATGGGTAAGAGTGTTCCTTATTGGGTGAGGGGCCGGGGGTCCTCCCGAGTTGCACTGGGGTAGGAGGGATCCCTCATGAGCAATCTGGTGGTGGGCGTTAACTTTGTCCTGATGAGTCTAAGCAGTCTGCTGGTGGACGGTTCTAGGTGGTCTTCTCCTGGTGTAGTCTCTCCCAATGAATTACCTCATCCCTGTGCTCAGGAGGACTGGAATGCAGGGTGGTGGTCCTGAAGCATGCTCAGTTCGATCTGGTGCCACTTATCTCTTTTGGGTGTGTGTGTCCTTGATTGAGTTCAAGGAGAGGCCCACTTGATTTAAAGGGAAAACCCCTGAGGTTTCAAGGAAAAAGTTCCTTGAACTCCCCAGAGAACTGTTGGGGTAACCAGGGCCCATAATCCTCCCATGACAATAACATAAAAGAAGACTAGAAAAATAGGGCAGAACCAGATTACTAAGGACTCTGACTGACAGGTCAGTCTGAACTTTAACCATTAGGCAATAGGAACCGCTACAGATTTATAGGCAGCTAGGTGGCACAGTGAATAGAATACCAGACCTGGAGTCAGGAAGACCTGAGTTCAAATCTAGCCTCAGATACTTTACTAGCTGTGTGACCCTGGGCAAGTCACTTAGCCCTGTCTGCCTCAGTTCCTCATCTATAAAATGATCTGGAGAAAGAAATGGCAAAATCACTCCAGTATCTTTGCCAAGAAAGCCCCCAACTAGGGTCATAAAAAGTTGGACACGACTGAATAACTGAAGAGAATTTCAAGCAGAGAAGTCACATAACAAGATTTCCAGATAGAAAGAATATATATCTGGCTCTACTGTGAAGGTTGGAGAAAGAATTAAGGTGGGGAGCAGCTAGATGGCGCAGTGGATAAAGCACCAGCCCTGGATTCAGGAGGACCTGAGTTCACATCCAGCTTCAGACACTTGACATTTACTAGCTGTGTGACCCTGGGCAAGTTACTTAACCCTCATTGCCCCGACAAAAACAAACAAACAAAACAAAAGAATGAAGGTGGAAAGACTTGTTAGGAGACTATTGCAGTAACCCAGATCCTGAGACAAAGACAAAAGGGTACAAAGTGAAAGATGAAGATCCCATCAGCATGGGTAAAGGCAGGAGAGGGACCAGGCAAACTAGAAACTTTAGGATCCCAGATTGGTGCTGGCAGGGGACTTAGAGGCTATCTAATCCAACCCCTTCCTTTTATAAATAAAGAACTGAGGCTGGAGAAGTTAAGTGACTTACCCAACACCACACAGGCAGTGAGTAGCAGGGACAAAGACCCCCAGGGTAAAAACAATGGAATGAGAGAGGAGAATCAATCCATGAGATCATCTCTGTCTCCTCTGTCTCCTCTGTCTCTGTCCCCTTTTTATGTGTCTCCTTCCTCATCCTCTTTGTGTGACACCCACATCTTTTAAAGGACTGCCCATCTGAACCATAAAGAGAGGCGTAAGTGAGAAGCTTCCCTCAATATGTATAACACACCCTCCAGGAGGACATTTCTGAAAAGCAGAGTATGGGGCTGTTTTCTCCAATAAAATCCCACATTTGTCCCCTAGATGGCAGCATAGAAATGCAGATTTTCAGGGACCAGCTCCATTACAGCATTTATCTCTCCCAGATCCATCATTGCCCACGCGTCTCCTTGTGAGGCCCTGGAAGAATTTGTATGCCAGCCTTTTGGTCATGCCCCAGTGAAGTACCTAATAAATCCTGGCTTTCCAAAATGCTCACTAGACTTACTTCCCTCTCCATTAGAGAACAGAATTCTGCTATGGGTGTTCCTCTCTTTACACAAGAGATGTTCTTTTGTTCTTAAATTGGGAGTATACCAAATTTGGGTCAATGAATCCTATTTTAAATGCATTAGAGAAGCTGACTATTTAAAGCACCCTCATGCTAATCATTTTGTAAACCAGAAAATCCTTTGTGTGCATGAGAAAAAAAATCACAGGTTTCAATGTTACATAATTAGATTTTTTTTCCTTCATTCTTTGGATACCCACGCCCCAGTGCCTGGCACATAGTAGGAGTTTAATAAATTCTTGTTAATTGATTGATTAAAGCTCAAAGGGTCTTGAAGATCATCTAGTCAAGCTCTCCTTATGGTACAGATCAGGAAACTGAGGCCTAGAGCTAAAAAGTGGAAGGAAAATGTTGATCACAGCCAGGATTTCAAAGCCAGGAAATCTGACTCCAAATCCACGGCCTCTGTCATTGGATCACGTGGATGCACGTGGCAGTGGATGCACGATTAGGCTTCTGCATCAAGACACTTTGTCTATGCCTCATAATAAAGAACTGAGTGACTGGCTTCAACAAATTTTTTTTTTAATGAAGATTCCCTTTTTTGAGAGTTTGTAGTGATGTAAGTCATTTCTATGTTAATCAAATAACAAGTATATATTAAACACTTACTGTGTGCCAGGTTCTATGCTAGGCATGGGGGAGACAAATACAAAATGCAAACAAAAAAGTGAAATAGCAACATAATACAAACAGTGATTTGGGCAGGAGAGGGTACTAGGCAAGGAAGCCTTAGTATGATAAGAGAATACATTTAGAGCTACAACAGACCGCAGAGGCCTCCTGGAGCAAACTTCTCATCTCACGGATCTGTTGATATCTTGTTTGTACAACGTTATCCATGTGTTATCTTGCCCATTAGACTGTAAGATCCCTGAAAGCAGGGGTTGTCTTTTACCTTTCTTGGTATCCTCAGCACTTAGCAGAGTACCTGATACACTAGCTGTTCAGTCATGTCCAACTTTTTATGATCCCATTTGGGGTTTTCTTGGCAATGATCATAGAGTAGTTTGCCATTTCCTTTTCCAGCTCTATTTACAGATGAAGGAACTGAGGCAACCAGGGTGAAGTGACTTGTCCAGGATCATATAGCTAGTAAGTGTCTGATACATAAGTGCTTAATAAATGCTTGTTGACTGACTAACTGAAGTGACTTGCTTAAGGTGACAGAGGCAGTGAGTGAGTAGTTGGGAAAGGATTTGAATACAGCTCCTTCAACTCCAAGTCTAATACTCTTTCCAAGGAGTTACGATCCCTCTCAATGAATCTACTGTATGAAAGGTAGAAAATGGTGAGGCAGTGGATAAAGGGCAGGCTTTGGAGTAAGGAACACCTGAGTTCAAATTCAGTCTGAGACTCAATAGCTACATGGCTCTGGGTAAGTCATTTAACCACTGTCTGCCTCAGTTTCCTCATCTATAAAATGGGGATAATAGCAGCACCTACCTCCCAGGGTTGTTGTAAGGATTAAATGAGGTAATATCTACAAGCCCTTTGTAAACCTTAGGGTGTTATGCTATTGTTGTTGATGTTGTTAGCCAGTTAGTTATTAAATGGTTCTAAACTTGATGTACAGGGGCATCTAGGTGGCACAGTGGATAAAGCACCAGCCCTGGATTCAGGAGGACCTGAGTTCAAATCCAGCTCAGACCCTTGACACTTACTAGCTGTGTGACCCTAGGTAAGTCACTTAACCCTCACTGACACGAAACAAACAAATGAACAAATGAATAAGAAATAAATAAAAGAATAAATAATTTTTTTAAATCCCACCTAAAACTTGATGTACTATTCTATTCCTAGCTCCTTTTAAAAATGTATAGCACTGAAGCCAGTTTCGTAGGCATTTTTCTAGCGTTCTAAGCTGAATGGCTAAACTTCAAAATTTTAAAGCCCAGAACAGATCACTGTTAAAATCATAGCCCTAGAAAGGACTTCATATACCATCTACTCTAACCCTGAATTTTACATATCAGAAAACCAAGGGCTAGGAAGATCAAGTGATATGGCAAGGTGACTGACCCAGGTAAAGAGTGCCAGGTCCTCAGGCTTCATAACCAACAAGCTCTCCACTATACCACACTGCAGAGCTGCTCAGACCCCAGCCTCACCCCCCTTCACCTAAAGTAGAAATCTTCCAGACTGAAAGCTAACTGGGGCTAGAAACAGGGGATCCCATGGATCTTCTGTCCCCAACACATCCTAGGAACCAGATTCTCTTCCTCATAAAAATCCTTACCAACAGGCTTAAGGTTGTCTTATAACATTCATGCCAGGTCAACAGGTTGAGAGGCAGTAAGGTGACATAATAAAGAATCCTTGACTTTGGAGTCAAGAAGATCTGAGTTCAAATCTAGTCTCAGTACTTACTAGCTGTGTGACCCTGGCCAAGTCACTTAGGCTCAGTTTCCTCAACTGAAAAGTGGTGATAATAATAACACCTACCTCACAGGATTATAGTGAGGATCACAAGATAAGATAATATTTGTTAAAGCCCCTGACTCATGGTAGGTGCTTAATAAATGTGTATTTCCCCTTTCCTGTACCTTAGAGAGGAAAGAGTACTAGATGCAATATCTGAAGACCCAAGTCAGACTTCTGACTGTGACTTTACTGTTGGCCTATAGCAAGGCATTTATATTCTTTGGATCTTGGGCCTCAGTTTCTTCATCTGTAAAATGAGAGGTTCAAAGTAAATGGTCTCTAAGGGCTCTATCAGCTCTAAGTCCTATTTCTGGAATAGAATCCAATGCCTGCTTAACACCTTGCCCTTTACCCCATAATGAAGAAAGGAGGGGAAGACAGGCAGATAGGCCATGAGAAATACTCAGGCCTCTACCCATGATTAAGCCTTATGAAGAAAAAGCACAGACTTTCTCTTTAGTAGATTCAAGTTCCATCCTCTGAAGGAAACCAACAGAGCATGGGCTTAGAAAAGAAGCTGACCAGGGTACCAAAAGCTGAGGGCATCTCTGCTCCCTGAGACTAAACAGAGATGGCTTTGCCAGTGTAGAAACTTAATTAAGAACAAATATGACCACCACTCCCCTTTCTAACTTGACAGATAATAAATATAGAGAAGCCTTTCAGGGCTAGGTTATCCGGCTCATCCACAAAGCAATTAAATTTTCTCCTGAGGGGAAAACTATATTAAAAGAATAGAAGCCTAGGTAGACTAAACTCATAGAATCTCAGAGATTCATTCAGAGGGCATCTGGTCCTTCCCATACCTGTGATCACAGCAGGACTCAAAGGAAGCTTAAAGATCATCTAGTTCAACTTCTTCATTTTACCAATCAGGAAATCAAGACCCAAAGAATTCAATTTTTTCCCAAGGTCACACAGGTAGAAATTAGCACAGATGAAATTTGAACCCAAACTCTATAGTTCCAAGATGCTGCTGCAGGTCAGTCATTTTTGTCATGTCCAACTCTTCATGACCCATTTGGGGTTTTCTTGGCAAAGAGACCTGGAGTGATTTGCTATTTCCTTCTCAGCTCATTTTTACAGATGAGGATACTGAGGCAAACAGGGTTAAATGACTTGCCCAGGCTCACACAGGCACTAAGTTTCTGAAGCCAGATTTGAACACAGGAAGATGAGTCAGACTCCAGGCCTGGTGCTTTATCCACTGTGCTACCTAGCTGTCCCTATGATTCCAATATTTATTCCACTGAAACATGCTGCTTCCTCCAAATACTCAGTATCCCATTTCAAGATAGTGCCTTAAGTGAGTATAGAGAGACTGTCAATTTTGTGCTGGGCAACAAGGAGAGATTTTGTTGCCAGTAGGTTTGCATAATAATGTCAGAAATTTAGAGCAAAGGATCCAAGCCTAACCTCAGTCCTTTTGTTCTCATCTCTAAATTCATTTGCATAGCCACCCAGGGCATTACAGGTCCATAGATTTAAAGCCGGAAGGATATGAGGCCCAAAAGATACTATGCAATGCCCAGCGGAGAGGGGAGATGTGCTACCTAGCAAAGCAGCAAAGGAAATGACAAATCTAGGCAACATGGGAGTCTCTGCCAAGTGAGAAGTGAATTATCCCAGTCAAGTGCTCAATCTAGTCACATACATCCCTATTTGCATGTGTTCTGGTCATACATGTTTGTAGCACGTGGTTCCTTTCACATATGTTCCTATACATATACATTCCCTGTCTATGATCTCTATGTGTAGTCACTGGTCACATGTTTTCTATATGGGTATCCTCCAACACTCTGGTGTGGTAATCTGATGAAGAATATTTCCTACATGTTAGTTTTGTGTATTCCAGTTACTGCTTAGGTACCCCACCATGAGAGAGAAAAATCTCATCACCTAATTTGCTATGCCTCTCTAATATCCCTTTGCTTTGAACTCCTGTGTCCTCTGGCCTTGTAAAAATAAACACTTTGGAGGTCAGGGCAGATCACAAGCTGTAGTTCTGAGTAAATGCTAACCCATAAAGTATCTCAAACCTGAGGTAGCACTGAGGGGAGGGAATATTATACATCCAGGAGCCCACTAGATATGTTACAGCTCCTAGATAACATATTTGCTTTCTAAAAGTCACCTTTCGCACCTTACCTCGAAGGTATGATTAATTTAGGAATTTTAGTACAGTGGTGATGAGGGAAATGCTTTTATATCATGATGCTGCCTGTAAAATGCAGTAAACCAGTAAAGGGAGATTGGTTGGTGTAATGGAATGAACAATGAATCTTGAGTCAAAGGACCATGTCCAAATCTTAGCCTAGCTATAGAGTCTGTATGACCTTGGACAAACGACCTTCACCTCTCTGAGACTCATTTTAGGAAGCTGTAAAATGAGAATGTAGAACTAGATGGATGATCTCCAAGGCCCTTTTCAGCTTTAAATCCTAGGATCCTTTTGTCCTATGAGGGTTCGTGTCAGAGGTAAACTACCTGATCACATAATTTACCAAGGATCTTCTGGTGAAGGGAATAATTTAGTCGCCTGAAACACCAACCTGAAAGAATTCTCTCTCTTTTTTTTTTTTCATTTCTTCTTGGAGAAATGAAGGGTTTTGTTGGTTGGTTTGTGACTAGAGAATATGTGATGGGAAGGAAAAAATGGGCCAATGGAGTAGTGTGACAATAAGGCAAGATATGGGTAATACAGGAACAAAGAGACACTCACTCAAAGGAAATTGTTTGGGAGTAATTTTTTTTTTCTTCCTGAAATCCAAGTTTGAAAGCACAGCGAAGTTGTTTTCCTTTTGGGGCAATTCAAGCCCAGCAGCATACAGAAATAAAAGTGATAATTTCAAAACCATCGACAGTAATTTCTGCAAAAAGAAGAAAGGGTTCTTTTTTCCCCCTCCACGGAACCAGAAGGAAGCTAGTCGACTGTAGCCCCATGCAATATCTGTGAGTAACTATCTGTAACATTTTAAAATTCCATTTAAGCTTAGAGGACCGCCAAGGGCTTTTTTTTTTTCCGTTGTGGAACAATTCTGAGCGACATCCACACAATTAACATTTTGACTAAAAGTAAAAAGATATTAAAACTTTACTTCAGAAACCCCCAACCTGAGAAACATTTTTCTTTTTCCTTCTAAACCAGAACATATCTCTTAGGCTAAGATGAATGATGCCCTGATTGGCTAAAGCTCTTCCCTTCTGAAGAGTAAACACCGATATTGGAAATACCTCTCATATTTACAGCTGTACCCTCTTATCTGATGTTAGTGGATACTTGGAGACGGTAACATTAATACTTTTACTTTATAAACAAGTAGTGATTTAGCCTGACCTTGCTGAGATTAAATAGGGGGTGGGGGCCTCCACCTCACACATTCTCCTTGTCAAATTCACAAATGAAATCCATCGTGATGTGACAGGCCACATCATTCCAGCCCCCAGAGGCTACCATCTCCACACAGTCCTCCTCGTCGTAAGCATTGTTGGGCTCTCCATTCCGCCACTTGTTAAAGGTACTGCATGGGGGACCGGTCAGAATACACGAAAGTGCCCTCTCTTTCCAGGTCATTAATTCCAATGAAAACCCGAGTGAGGCCAGCTTGATTGATGTAAGATGCAAGCAGGCCATTTGAGGCCTCGTCCTTGGGCATGCCCAGGTTCCCTCCTCTGCCGTAGCAGTACAGCTGGGCATCGACGTATCTTTTTCTCTTCCCTTCACCAGCAGGTTATATCTTATTATCTGTCTCGCGCACACCCAGCGACAGCTGCGGGGGAGGGCAGTGCTGAAAAGTGAGCACTCGCATTTCTATACAACAAACTTAATGCACACCACAAAGAGAAAATAGACACACACAGCAAAGAGGATAACATAGCAACATTACTTAAGAGCAATTTTATCTTGGGGGGGAGGAAAAAATGCAGAGGGGAGGGGTGGGAAACATTGACATGAACATACCATTTTTAATGAATTTCAATTCCGTTGTCAGTTGAGCCACCTGGTTATCCATCTCCCCAATGGCCTTTCGGAGCTGGCTGCACTCACAAGGTATGCCTGTGGAGACCAAGGTTTATCTCATCATGAGGTAAACATGGCAACAAACTAAGAAGACTGGTATTCCCCTACTTATGGGATCAAGGGATAGAAGCTGAAACCACCACCAAACCCAACACCAACATTTTACAGAAGAGGAAACTGAGAGTCTTGGAGGCTAAATGAGACCACAGAACTCAAGGGTTCACACAGTAATCATAGTTTTAAAGGGGGAAGGGAAACTTTTAAAAGTCATTAAATCTGACTCCCTCGTTTTACAGATGAGGAAACAGAGGCCCCAAAAGGTTAACTGCCTTGCTCAGGTTCACACAGTAAATAAATAATAACAATAATAACTAACATTTATACAGCTCTTACTATGTGCAGGCACTCTGCTAAGCATTTATAATTGTTATTTCATTTGATCTCCACAACAAGAGGTGCTATGATTCCTATCATACAAATGAGGAAACTGAGGCAAGCAGAGGTTAAGTGACTTGCCCAGGGTATACACAGCTAGGAAGCATCTGAGGCTGGATTTGAACTCAAATTTTCCTGACACACATCCAGTGCTGTATTCATTGTACCACCTAGCTGCCTCTGCACTACACCAGATGCATTTTTAAGTCTCTGAAAGAGGTGGTGGACTATGGCGTGAGGGACAACACATTTACTGTTAGGCTCAATTGCTGTGTGGTTAGTTTTGCTGAATATTTTTTTTCATTCTTTCTTTTTTATTCTTTATTATAAGGAATATCTCTCAAGTGGAGGATGGAAAATGAATATTGAGAAATTAAGTGAAGTAAAAAACAAAAGATCGCAATGAAATCATTTCTTTAAAATTGTCTCTGGAAAGAAGAATCTACAACCCTCTTTGATAACCCTATTCTATACATGGCAGGGAGGGAGGATGGAAATGTTTTCCTTGTACTTAATCTTACTCCTTCCTGCTAGATTTTTGTTTTATGTTTTCCAAGGAGGGGTAGACAGAGTTGATGCAGAAGATAACTACTCGGGGCAGCTAGGTGGCACAGTGGATAAAGCCCTGGATTCAGGAGAACCTGAGTTCAAATATCCAGTCTTAGACACTTGACACTTACAAACTGTGTGACTCAGGGCAAGTCATTTAACCCTCATTGCCTGCAAAAGAAAAAGAAAAAGAAAAGAAAAAAGAAAGAACTACTCAAGCTCCATAAAGTAGCCATTCATTTATTTAAAGATAGACATTTGTTCATAGAATGTCAGAGTTGGAAGGATTTTTAGGCCTTATTTGATCAAGCAGAGCCTCAATCCCACACAAAATAGGTCTCCTCAGGGCAGCTAGATGGCACAGTGGTAAAGCACCGGCCCTGATTCAGGGAGTACCTGAGTTCAAATCCGACCTCAGACACTTGACACTTACTAGCTGTGTGACCCTGGGCTAGTCACTTAACCCTCATTGCCCTGCAAAAAAACAAACAACACACAAACAACAAAACAAAAAACAAAATAGGTCTTCCTCTCTACAACATCCTTAATAGTGCAGCTAGGTGGCACAATGGATAAAGCATTGGCCCAGGAGACAGGAAAATCTGAGTTCAAATCCAGCCTCAGATACTTAACACTAGCTGTGTGACTTGGACAAGTCACTAACCCCAATTGCCTCAAATACCCTAGGCCATCTCCACTCATCCTGATGTATATCTTGCCACTGGAACCAGATGGCTCCAGAGGAGAGAATGAGGCTGGTGACTCTGCACAGTCCTCCCTCACTTAATTATAATTCACTGCAAGTCATGACATCACCTCCTGATGTCATAGTCCTCTTCAAAAATGAAAGACAAACAACAACAATAGGTAACCAAAGAGTTAAAATTGAAGGAACCTCAGAGGTCCCATCTAGTGCCCCCACCTCCATCCCATTTATAGTATATAGATCTTAAACAGAAAGGACCCTCAGAAGCATCAAATTCAGCCTTTTTTCACAAATAAGGAATGGGAGGCCCACAGACATTAAATGATTTGCCCAGGGTGGACACAGCTACTAAGTGCCAAGAGGCAAGATTTTAACCCTAACTCTTGCCCTCTAAGCTGAAACAAAACCAATCCCATTGCTCCTCCATGAGACAGAGCCTCAAGTATTTTTGTTCTTTTTTTTTTTTTGTAGGCAATGGGGGGTTAAGTGATTTGCCCAGGGTCACACAGTAGTAAGTGTCAAGTGTCTGAGGTCGGATTTGAACTCAGGTACTCCTGAATCCAGGGCCGGTGCTTTAACCACTGCACCATCTAGCTGCCCCTCAAATATTTTTTAAATAACCAACACGTCTCACTTAAGTCTTTTGTCTCCTAGTTTATCATCCTCATTTTCCTCAACTCTTCTCACAATAATAGTCAGAGTGTAGGTATTGCTTTAATATTTGTAGGGGGCAGCTAGGTGTGCAATGGATAAAGCACCGGCCCTGGATTCAGGAGGACCTGAGTTCAAATCCGACCTCAGACACTTGACACTTACTAGCTGTGTGACCCTGGGCAAGTCACTTAACCCCCATGGCCCCGACAAAAAAAAAATTGTAAAGGGCTTGACATTATATTATCTCTTATGCAGTTTTCAAGTGCCTTCAATCTGGTCACCCTGTTCTAAAGACACTAACATGGTCTGTGAGTGTCCCAGGACAGAGGGCAGTGGTACCATAAATCAATCAATGAATCAATAAACATTTATTAAGCACCTACTATGTATCAGGCATCGTGCTAAGTGCTGGAGATAGGAAAAGAGGCAAGAGACAGCCCCTACCCTCCTTAGTGTTATGATCCTTCTATCACTATATTGACTTATTTTGAACTTTCAATCAACTAAAATACACAGCGATTCTCATACTCTATTTTTCTCTCACTCTTGCTCCCTCCCCTTGTCTCTGTCTCTGTCTCTCCCCTCTTGTTTCTGTCTGTCTCTCCCTCCTTGTCTCTGTCTCTCTCCCTTTATCTCTGTCTCTGTCTCTCCCCCTTGTCTCTGTCTCTCTCTCCCTCTCTGTGTCTTTCTGTATGTCTGTCTCTTTGCTCTCTCTCTGTCATTAACCTAAGTGCTGAACTCCACATTAATCCCTATTAAATTCTACCTTTCCAGCTCCTGCATATCTTCTGACCTGTCAAGTTCTTTTTGCATCCTAACTCTGTTGCTCAGTGTCCCTGCTATCTCTTCCAGCCTAGTGTCAGAAGCATTCATGTCACTTCTTCCACACAATATTGTCTTTTTATATTTGAACTTTGGAGGGGTTTTTTGTTTATTTTTTTTTAATTCTGAAAGTTTCTCCCAAGTACTTGCTATGGCCAAGTTCACTGATACTTGTGGTATATTATGACGCTCAGGAGAAGATCCTCTTCAGAGAGAAACTAGAGTTTCAAAGAGTTATTTCCTCATTTTCCTTCCAAATTTTTCTGACCCCAGAGTAGCCTGATAAGCCCCCCCCCCATCACTATCAAATCACTATCAAAATGCGATCCTCTGAGGAAGGGAAACTTATGTTTTCCATTCATTCCGCCTCTCTCCCTAGAGACTCAGAGCTGTCTAAAGTGATTCTGACTTGTGGTGTATTCCAAGATGTAAGTCAGTGAATAAGAAAGACTCTCATTTTTGTGACCAACTTTTAACTGGAGACTCGAAGAAGAGAATCACACACAAAATAAAACAACACTTCACACTGCAGTCGTTATCATACTGAGAAGCAGTGTGGTATAATGTGTAGATTACTGGACTTTGTTAGGAAGACCTGGGTTCAAACGGGATAAAAGAAACACTTGTGGATTGTACATATATAACCTGATTACAATCTTGTGGAGGGGGAGGAAAGGGAGGCAGGAGGGAGAAAAACTTGAAACTCTAAATCTTATGAAAATGAATGTTGAAAACTACCCTTACATGTAACTGGAAAAAATAAAATAAATGTTTGTTGCCTAAAAAAATTTTTAAAAGAAAAGAAAAAAGAATATCTTCACCTAGAGTTCATGATGTCAGGTCTGTTGGTTTTTTTTTTTTTTAATTAGCTGTGCGATGTGTGTAGTTTCATTGGTGTTTCAAGTTAAATTCATTTTTTAAATCACTTAAAATCCAAATGATTTATAATAAAGTTCAACAAAACTTTTTTCTTTGGGTCAGGGGGAGGGGAGAGATTGAGAGAAGGTGAGAAGAGTGGGATAGAATGGTTGGACCTGTGATTTCTTTGGTGTATACAAAGAATTTCCAGTGAAGAAACTTTTCTGTAATAGCCAGGTGGTGCAGTGGATGGATCACTGGTTCTGAAGTCCAGTAAACCTGAGTTCAAATCCAGCCTCAGATACTTCCTAGCTGTGTGACACTGGGTATCTTGCCTCAGTTTCCTCAACTGTAAAATGGGGATAATAATAGTATCTACCTTGCAAGGATGTTGTGAGAATAAAATGAGATAATATTTGTAAAGTGCTTAGCACAGTGCCTGAAACATGGAAGGTTTACAGATATGTTGATTCCTTTCCTTCAAACCTAGGGTAGCACATCCAGCATCTATTAAACCTAGCTAAGTCTTCCTGACTCTGAGGTCAACTCTCTCAACAAACAATTTGAGTCAGAGCCATAAGTAGAAAGATCTTAAAATTGGGAATCAGTATATGATCCACTGGCACTTTTAGCCTTTCAATTTATCATAGGCCTGGACAGTGGCGAGAAAGATGGGTCAAATTGATTTTCTACTTAGGTCCTGGGTAGACAAAAACAGGTTTCTAACTCAGGATAGAGAAAAAGAGTAGACAAGAAAGGTTTGTCTGCAATAATTTCTACTCGCACATAGAATCAGAAACCAGCATTCTGGAGAAACAGATTCCTAGACGGCACATAAAAAGTAAGTGGTATGTGAGCCTACATACCTTCAAACAATATTCAGATATACCATTTGGGTGCTCTTGCAATGTAAATCTCCAAATTCTTCCCTCCTTTACACATCCTCTCTTGGATCATGATGTTGTTATTCCATTATATTGAAAGGTAGTTCAATGTAGTAAAAGGAATATTGGACCAACAATAAAACATATGTGTAGATGTGTAGAGTGATTGAGAGATATAGAGGCAGCTAGGTGGCGCAGTGGATAGAGCACCGGCCCTGATTCCGGAGGACCTGAGTTCAAAATCCAGCCTCAGGACACTTAACACTTACTAACTGTTGACCCTGGCAAGTCACTTAACCCCAATTGCCTCACTAAAAAGAAAAAGAGAGACGAGAGAGAGAGAGAGAGAGATCTTAAATCCATCTATCTATAATCTCAACTCTTCTTCATTTCTGAAGGAAAGAAAAGGTGCCTCCACGTGCTCTCCACAACCCCTAGCAGTATGGTATCAGCCCCATACCACTCTACTAAAGCTGTTGTCTCCAAGGTCATCTCCTAACTATTAAATTCAATGCCTTCTTGGAGCTACCTCCTTGGACCTTCCTGCAGCAATTGACATTATTATCCACCCCCTCCTATAGAGTGCTCTTAGCTTCAGAAACAACACACTCTCCAGATCTCCTCCTGCCTCTCAAACTGCTCCTTCTCCTTTTTCTAGCACCTTATAATGAATGCCTCCCAAGGTCTGTCCTAGGCCCCTGTCTCTCTCTCTCCTCTACTCACCTTTCCCTTAACAATCTCATGTGTTTCCATGGCTCCAAACACTTCCTCTATCCTGATGACTTCCAAATCTACATGCCCAGCCCATACGTCTCTCCTAAACTCCCTATCCACATCTCCATTTACCACGGATATATCCAGCTTGGGGTTCCACTGGTATTTCAGACTCCCGTACCTCCCAAATAGACTTATAGAATTCTTCCCTCAAGCCTGCTCCTACTGTGGTTTCACTATTTTCCAGTTGTGCTACCTTTCACCTAGTCCAAAGTTCAAAACACTGAAATAAATTTGACTCTTTTCCCTCCCTCACCTCATATCCAAACCATCACTGATTTAATCTCTGCATCATCTCTGGCATCCATAACCTCCCATTTACTTCTACAGCAACCATCTTAATCAAGCTCTCAATGACAATGACCTATGTAATTTTTTTTTTTTTGGTGAGGCAATTGGGGTTAAGTGACTTGCCCAGGGTCACAGAGCTAGTTAGTGTTAAGTGTCTGAGGCCGGATTTGAACTCAGGTCCTCCTGACCTCAGGGCCAGTGCTCTATCCACTGTGCCACCTACCTGCCCCTGACCTATGTTATTTTAATAATTTCCTTACAAGTTTTCTCACCTCTACTCTCATCCTGGTCCAATCTTTCCCCAGTCCACCAGCAGAATAATTTTTCTTACCCCAAGATATGGTTATATCATGCCTTTGCTCAACAATCTTCAGTGGTTCTCTACTCTCTAGAAAGTGTCTTTGCCTAGCATTCAAAGCCCTCCACAGTCTGATGCTATCCCTACATCCCTGCCTTTTTGTTGTTCTACATCCCACATTGGGTACAGCTGCTCTCTGGGGGAAGCTAGGTGGTGTGGGGGATAGAGCACTGGGTTTGAAATCAGGAAGACTTATCTTCATGAATTTAAATCCAGTCTCAAACACTTACTAGCTGTGTGACTCGAGCAAGTCACTTTCACACTGTTTTGCCTCAGTTCCTCATCTGTCAAATGGACTGGAAAAGGAAATGGTGAACCATTCCAGGTTTCTTGCCAAGAAAACCCCCAATAGGTTACAAAGAGTCAGACAGGACTAAACAACAAGCCTTCTGCTTCCCAGATTTCAGGACTTTGCTCACTCTGTTTCTTATTCATGCATTACCTCTCTTCTTAGCCTGTCAGATTCCTTACCTATCATTAAAACCAAAGCAATGTCAGCTCCTATCTAGAAGCAGTCCTACCCACCCACAGAGGTTTTCCCTCTCTGAATTCATAGGGCACTAATCTGCATCTCTCTAATGCACTTTTAGAATTTTGTGAACTATAGTTTTCTGTGTTTGATCTACTCCTAAGCTAGAGCAGGGAATCATGTTTACCTAAACTCGAATCTCCTCCCCCTCCCTCCCCGCAGTTCCTAGCATAGGCTTGGTAGACAATAGGTATTCAAATAAATGTTTGGCAAAAACAAAAGATAGCAATACAAATGAGCAAAGAAACCCGGCTTCTTATTCCATATCTTCCTGATTTGTATAATTCATTTTCTTCATTTACCAAATGAGGCTAATATCATCTGTACTGAATACTTTGCAATAATATTATGAGATCCAAGTGAGACAGTGGATATGAAAGTGCTTTAATAAAGCACTGTACACAAAAATATTTATAGCTGCTCTTTACGTGGTAGCAAGGAATTGGAAGTTGAGGGGGTGCCCATCAATTGGGGAATGACTGGACAAGTTGTGGTATATGAATACAATGGAATACTACTGTGCTGTAAGAAACGATGAGCAGGAGGAGTTCAGAGAAACCTGGAGGGACTTGCATGGGCTGATGATGAGTGAGATGAGCAGAACCAGAAGAACATTGTACACAGTATCATCAACATTGAGTGTTGATCTACTGTGATGGACTATATTCTTCTCACCAATGCAATGGTACAGAAGAGTTCCAGGGAACTCATGATAGAAGAGGATCTCCAAATCAAGGAAAAAAAAAAAGAACTGAGGAATATAGATGCTGAATGAACCATACTATTTCTTTTGTTTTTGTGTGCTGTTGTTTTTTTTTTTATATTTTGAGGTTTTTCATCATTGCTCTGATTTTTTCTCTTATAACAGGACTAATGCAGAATGGGACTAATGTTATTATGTGTGTATATATATATGGGTGTATAGATAAATCTATATCTATATATCATATAGATATAGATATAGAAATATAACCTATATCAGATTACCTGCTGTCTAGGGGAGGGGGGAGGGAAGGGAGGGAGGGAGAAAAATCTGAAATTGTAAAGCTTGTATAAACAAAGTTGAGAACTATCTTTACATGTAACGGAAAAAATAAAATGCCTTATATGTAAAATAAATAAATAAATAAATAAATAAAGCACTGTACAGATGCAACAAATTGTTACACACAGCATGTTAGTCACACAAAGAATAACAAGCTTGGCAGCATCTCCTAGCTGAAAAAAAATTGGGGTGGGTTCTAAAAACTAACTCTTCCACTTGCTAAAGACCTTAAACAAGTCATTTCTTAGAGCCTCAGTTTCCCCATCTATAAAATGGAAGCAAAAATATTATATTACCTACCTCACAGGGATGTTCAGTGTTGCCAGGATTCAACGAGATAATGTGGATAATGTGCCTTGTACTGTAATGCATTTTACACACACACACACACACACACACACACAATATGTGTAACAAAGAGACAGTGCTCAGTTTATGACTGTGATACGATTGCTAACAATTCACACTTAGAACCTATGCTCTGGTTTATAGCTCATTGCTGACACCACAGGACTAGGCTCATATCACATAGTCAGTCAGCTTCCTGAAGTGCTCCAAACTAAGATTCCCTCTAGATTCCCCACTTCATGTCTGGCCCCACAGTGCTCCCGGACACCCTACTGCCAGCTCCAGGAAGTCCAGCACAGACCTTTCCTAGAGCTTGGACTATGGCTTAAGCAGCAGCAGAAGGACAAGAGGAAGCAGGGTGTACTGGACTTAGAGTCAGGAAGACCAGAGTTCCAATCCACCTTAGACACTTATTAGCCATATGACCCCAGGCAAGTCACTTAATTTCTCTGTGCCTCAGTTTCCTTATCTATAAAATGAATGGGTTGGGGGCAGCTAGGTGGCGCAGTGGATAGAGACTGGCCTGGAGTCGGGAGTACCTGAGTTCAATCCGGCCTCAGACACTTAACACTTACTAGCTGTGTGACCCTGGGCAAGTCACTTAACCCCAATTGCCTCACTAAAAAATAAAAAAAAATAAAAAAATTAAAATGAATGGGTTGGGACTCAATGGCTGCTAAGGTCCCAGCTAGCTCCAAAATCTATCATGCTGTGTCAAAGTTAATTCTCATTTCTACAAATATCTATTAATTGCCTACTATGTGCTTAATCCCTACCCTGAAAGCCTTTACATCCCAGGGATATGACATACAGGCAGACAAGACAGTACAGTATGGAAACCTAAGAGAGCCCCAGAGTACCAAAGGAAAATTTGAAAAGGAAGAGATAACTGCTAGGGATTGTGGGTTGAGGGATCAAGAAGAAATGGGGTAGAGGTAAAGGCAAAAGATCTTTTGAATACACAATGGATTGTATGTGTGTGAGAGAGGAAAGATGGAGGGAGAGAGAAAGAAGAACAAGAAGAGAAAAGAGAGAGAAGAGAGCAAGGAGGGAGAAAAAGAGAAAGAGAGAAGAAAGAGAAATGGAGAAAAGAGAGAGGACGAGGGAGGAAGAGAAAGAGGGAGAAAAAGAGGAAGGGAGGGAGGGAGAGAGACAGAGAGAGAACGTATTTTAATTAATTGAAATTACCTAGTTGCTGTACCCCACCCTACCCCCATCCCCCAGCTAACATTCTACTGGAAGAAAATAGAGAGCTTCAACATTTACAAAGCAGGAAGTAATGGGGGTAAAGGAGAGATCTAGGGAAATTGAGAAGGAGGGTTCACTTTCATTTGGAAGAAAGAGAACTCAGATAGAAATGAGGAAAAGGCCTTTATGGAGAAGAGAGCATCCACTCAGAAATCCTGTTAAAAATCTCCCTGATGAAATCCTTCTAACGTCCATGAACCAAATGAAAGCATCCATTCACCTTCTCACTTGTCATAGTCAAAATAAGGTAATAATTACAAAGGAAGATAGACCATCTACAATGAGCACTGATGCTCTATCACGTTAAATATAATTTGATGTGATCGGTTCCTGTGCTTTCCTGTGTAACCAAGAAAGCATATTTCACCTACCTCTATGGCCTGTTTTCAAGCTTTTAAAAATTACAATGCAGGGGGCTTCTTTTTTTACAAAGATAGTATTTTTAAAGTGAATTGTTCTCATCCCCTGAATGCTTTACCTGGTTCTCCATTAGGACCCGGTGGCCCTACATCTCCCATCTCCTCCCTTTTCACCTGTGAAAGAAAAAGAAAGAGCTTCGTCAGCATACCAAATGGGTCACACGATTCATTAGTTAAGAAACTTCATGCGTTGGAATCGTTATTGAATCTTTTATGTTAATGCCCCAGAGTTTCTCCCAAGACCCCATCTCTGTCTGCCATATAACAACAGGGAGTCGCTATGTTCTGTAAATTGCTCTTGCTTTGGGCTTTATTAACAGTATATTTGAAGTAATGCACATTTTGGGATTTAGGCAATAGTGAATGATCATTCCTTAAACTAGTTCTGTAAAATTAAGTGCATTTCATCTAACACTTCACAGACATTACCTCCTGAATCCTTAACATCATGAGTGATTCTGAACTCCTTTTCCCCTACCTCCCTCCTTTATGGAAAGGAAATTCAAAAATGGTAACATGGTAGGCAGTAGACAGTAGAAAGAACAATAGATTTTGTTTCAAATTCTAGTTCTGCCCTCTTATTACCAGTATAATCTTGGTCAGTCGTCGTTGTCATCATCATCACTAACATTTATATAGCTCTCACTATGCTCCAGGCACTGGGCACTTTATAATTATTATCTCAGCTAGGTGGAACAGTGGAGAGAGTGCCAGGGCCTGAAATCAAGAAGACTGACTTCCTGAGTTCAAATCTGGTCTCAGACACCTACTAGCTGGTGACCCTGGGCAAGTCACTTAGCCCTGTTTGCCTCAATTTCCTCATCTGTAAAATGAGTGGAGAAGAAAATGGCAAATCAACTCCAGGATCTTTGCCAAGTAAAACTCTAAATGGGGTCACACAAAGCAAGTGAACAACAAAAATACTTTTACTCCCACTTTTTTTTAACCTTTACATTATAACCCTCATCTTTCACTTTGGATATAACATAGATCTTAGTATGAAACACAGAAAAACTTATTCTTTATGTTAAAATCCACACTGGCTTTATATATATATATATATATATACATATGTGTGTGTGTGTGTGTGTGTATGGGGGGGGGCAATGAGGGTTAAGTGACTTGCCCAGGGTCACACAGCTAGTGTCAAGTGTCTGAGTCCAGATTTGAACTCAGGTCCTCCTGAATCCAGGACAAGTGCTTTATCCACTGATCCACCTAGTTGCCCTTATATTTTTTTAAATGACAGCATATACATAAGACCATATTAAGGAGTTCCCTGATTTTCAATTAAATTTAATGCTTAGAGAAATCATTCTAAACAATTCACTATTAGGATGGATTTTAATTGGATATTCAAAATGGAGGAACCTTTAGAAAATAAATGTCAGTTATCATCATAACGAGAGTAGAGATAACTTTATTCATGAACCTAACCACAGTGTCTAGCACATAGTAGGCATTTTGTAAATATTAGCTGATTGGTTGATTAATCACTATCATCGTTAATTGCCATTCTTGTTGTTGCTTTCAGATTTAAAAACAAAACAAAACAGGGGGCAGCTAGGTGGTACAGTGGATAAAGCACCAGCCCTGGATTCAGGAGGATCTGAGTTCAAATCCGTCCTCAGACACTTGACACTTACTAGCTGTGTGACCCTGGGCAAAGTCACTTAACCCTCATTGCTGGCCAAAAAAACAAAACAAAATAAAACAAAACAAAACCCGAGACCCAGACACTTGACCACATGGTAGTCAGTGACAGAACCAAGATTAGAACCAGGGCCTCTGACACCCACCACCACCCTGTGCCACACACTGAACCACCTAAATTATACTATGAACCTTCATGATATGATTTCAGGTGGCTCTCACTCCTCCAAGGAAATTTGAAATTAAGGTACATAAATAAAGTCAATGACAACAGCTCAAAACAAAACACATTAAACCACAATAGTTTTTTTAAATGAAAATTCCCTGTGAGAATGTGTTGTTACTTTGGCCAAGCTTCATCTCTAAATTGAAGGGATCAGACTAGATTCCAGTGCTAAATCTGTGATCCCTAACCTTATAAACAAGGGACAAGAGAACTTCCAGGAATATGCCCCACTCAAGCCTGACAAAGTGAATCCAGGGGCAACCTGAATTGATATATTTACTTTCCTGAATGTGAAAGATGGGATCTCTTAACACCAGGGAGACGCGGCATGGAGTTGCTTCTTGGGCTAAATAGATAACATTCTTATTAATAATGCAACTTCTCCCAATATGCAAATGTTCATCACTCTCCTCAAATGAGTATAGAGAACACCAGCTCTATAGGAAATCTATGAATTTCAACACATTGGATGTTTTTGTGAATGTTATCAACAGAAGTTTATCATCTCGTGCTGAGCAGAACAGAACTCCTTGACTATTATGAAGCCACTAACTATCTGTGACTCAGGCTGCCCCCATCTGGGCTCCTTTAGGTGATATGATCATAGATTTAGAGGCAGAAAAAAACTTAGAGGCCCACGAGGTCTAATGCTTTTGTTTTACAGCTGAGGAAATGTAGGCAGAGAGAGATTTAGTGACTTACCAAGGTCACACATCTAATAAGTGTCTGAGACTGTACATATAGTGGAAAGACACTGAACTTGAAGTCACAGGTCTTGAATTCAAATTCTAACTCTCCACTTACTCTCAGTGTGTTCTTGGGCAAAGTCATTCAATGACCGGATCTCAATTTCCTTATCTATAAAACTAGAAGGTTGGACTAGACGGCCTTTCAGCTACCTAAATCTATGAAGCTTTAATGAAATGCTTCTAAATTTAAAATTCAATGATTCTAAATGTTGTAAGGGGCTAAATTCTAGCTAGTCTGTCTAAAATATCTAACGAGTGGTCACCAATAAATTATGAGCTTTAGCAAGAGTTAGACTTTTAAGCATTTAGTAAGGAGAATAAGAATTTGGTAAAAAGAAAGAGAAGGCCTAGATTCATCTATCTATTAAAGGGAAAGTGCATTCCTAGCTCCCTTCTCCACCTGAGTCCTAAGGAAAGAGAGTGAGAGAGCCAGCCTCGCCCCCTCTTCCTCCCACCAAGCAAATGTCACTTCCTGATGCCAAAGAAAAGCCGCATGGCCTTGCCTCAGAGGCCTTCTCCTCATGGTGGAGCTTTCTACAGTAATCTCCAGCAGGTGGCCTCATTCCAATTGTTACAATGTTTATATTGAATTCTTGGACAACACCAAAACATTTTTTCCCACTAGCAAAAGGCAGCATGGTATAGTATCTAGACAGTCTCAAAGTCAGGACTATTTAATATTTTACCTCTAAAAAAAAGTCTAAAAGAAAAAGGATAACCCTGGTTGTTGTTGTTCAGTTTTCTCTGACCCTTTGTAACCCTGTGGAACCCCATAACATTTCACTCACCTCGTCCATGGGGTTTTCTTGGCAAAGATACTGGAGCGGTGTGCCGTTTCATCCTCCATTGGATTAAGCAAGCAGAGATTAAGAGATTTACTTGCACCAGGGTCACAGAGCTAATAAGTATCTGATTTCAGATTTGAACTCAGGTTTTCCTGACTCCAGGCCCACTGTGCCACAAACTGCCTACATATAAGTGAAGATGAGCAAGTGAAAACCTCAGTCTCTAGGACCAGGGCTTTTTAAACTTCTTCCACAGGAGACCCCTTTCATCATGAAATTTTTACATAACTGCAAGGTATATAGTATATAACAAAACTTCTTAGTCTTTTACCTTTGCCAAATTTGGGGGACCCCCCACATTTAGTTACTCGACCCATATGGGGTTACACCTCACAGTTTAAGAAGCTTCGTTCTGGGCAACTCTAAGATAATAAACTGAAGGGAGAAAAAGATATAGACTGAATCAGTGGCCTGAAGTTTCCTCATTAGGAGTTCCTACACCAGTGAAATCACAAGTCTGGATCACTAAGAAAGGCAACTTCAACCTAGTTCAGCATGGGAAAAGTGTAGCTTCCATAGAAAAGGCTCATATTCCACATAAGAACAAAGGGGTGTAGAGGGCCTGTTTCTCCTGGTTCCTTTGGGTCTTTAGTTAATGCATAAAAAGTGACTGAAAATTTCATCTTATCAAAGTCTGAGATAATGATCAACCAAAGCAAATCAAAATGAACCAAGCTCTAGTCTAAAAGCTTTGTGAGATGCCTGATAAGGCTCTATCTGGCCTTATTCAGATTATCCAGGGGTTGAATATTGGAAACTCACTCTCTTCCTCCTCCAGTAATTCCCCCTCATACCATTGTCTGAATAATCTTTTTTACACAGGAGACTGACTGTCATTGTACTGCTCAAAATCTTAAATAAATCTCTACTGGCTGGTGAGGGAAGTCAAATTCCTTTTCCTGGCTTACCAACCCCCCCAACCCTATGGTTGTCACTACCCTACCTTTCCAGATTTATCTTGTTCAACACCATGTTCCAGCCAAAGTATTGTCCTTTGCACCCCAAAATATGCTCCTGTGCTCATAACTCCAGTGCCTTTGCTCTGGTCTGTCCTCCGCTGGAATGTTCTGCCTCCATTCTTCATCTACTGTATTCCTCCCTACCCTTAAAAGTCCAACTCAAGCACCCTCTCCTTCAGGAAGCCTTGTCTGATCCCCTTGGTGGGTAAGAAGCATTATTCTCCAACCTTAGCTAGTATTTTAGTATCCTGATGCATATCTCTCGAATGCACAAAGTATGTAACAGTATACATTAGAATTATCTATGTTTGGGCAGCTAGGTGACGCAGTGGATAGAGCACCAGCCCTGGATTCAGGAGGACCTGAGTTCAATCCGGCCTCAGACACATAAACTTACTAGCTGTGTGACCCTGGGCAAGTCACTTAACCCAAATGCCTCACCAAAAAAAAAAAAAGAAATTATCTATGTTTGTGATCTATCCCTACAAAACTGTGAGCTCAATGAAGGTAGGAAACATATCCCATTCTCTTCTAGGGCCTAGCAGAATGAGTGCTTCAAAAACATCTGCTGAATGAATGAGTAAATTAAAGAATTATCCAAAGTAGAACTATGTTTTTCGCAATAATAAAAAATAAATAAAGGGTGCTCTCAATTCACTGTTAATAGAGCATGCACTTTAAGCTGCTTATCCGATGTGAGAATGGGTGTTCTCCACCCCATTCCCACTATTGATGGGACTCTTTCATCGTATTTGCCAGATGACTGCCTAATACAGAGGTAGTCTTGGAACAGAATAAAGCTAGTAGATCGTACTTTTGCCTTATTGGCCAGGATTTGCACCCACCATTTTATAATCAGCATACTGACAAAAATAGCATTGAGTTGTGGCTAAAGGACCAGTCTCAGAGCCCAGAAGAACTGAGTTCAAATACTAGCTCTGACACATACTGACTGTGTGATTCTGGGTAACCCACTTAAATTCTCAGTACTCTAGATAAGGGCTTCTTAAAGTTTTTCCACTCATGACCCCTTTTCACCCATGACTCCAGGTAAATAGCTACCTTCTACTAGTGCCAATTTTTTTGCAACCCCCACATACAGTAATGTGACTCCATATGGGTCTAGATCCATAGTTAAGAAGCTTTGCTCTATGAGCTCTCTAAGAATGTAAGTTGTTAGAGGAGTTTCTCTCCCCTGAAGTTTCCTACACCAATGAAATCATATATTTAATTCCTATCCCCTACTGGGATAATTAGTAGGCACAGAGATACGTTAGGTTTCCTCATTTCCTTTTTTTTTTTTTTGCGGGGCAGTGGGGGTTAAGTGACTTGCCCCAGGGTCACACAGCTAGTAAGTGTCAAGTGTCTGAGGCTGGATTTGAACTCAGGTACTCCTGAATCCAGGCCAGCGCTTTAAACCACTGCACATCTAGCTGCCCCCTCATTTCTTTTGTTAATCTCTGTGGTATGGTTAGACTAGATGGCTGGACAAGTTGGTCAAAGGGAAAAGAGATGATCCTCTCCTCTGTGGTCCCCTATAGTCAGAATTAATCCCCCACAACCTCTAGATGTACTTTGTACCCCTCTCAATGACTTAAAAACTAATTTATCTCAATTATTGTGTAAACATCTCATCTTCCCTATAAAGTCTAAGCTGTTTAAGGGTTGGGACCAAGTTTTATTCTTTTTCATATATCTATTGTGCTCTGCAAAATGCCTTAAACATATCAGGAATGTACATGCATTTGTTGAACTGATGGAAACTAAACTAAACTGAATAGAATGAAGGGTTGTCCCCTGAAAGTTCATTGGTGAAATAATGTTGAAAAACTATCTAAACTTCAGAGCTAATGAGCTACACATCTAGAGAAGTATAATGAAAAGAGAACAAAGGGAACCATTAATCTGTTAGGGACCATAATACTGTAGTAAATCATGTGAAACATGATAAAAAATCAATGTTTTCATCCCATTTGTTTTAATAGTTATCTCTTTGCCAGCCACCAAAACTGTAATGGAAGTAGGGAGGGTCAGGGAAGACAGTTTGAATTGTGATTCATCAGTATGGGGAATACCTGGTATGGAAACTCGCCTATTATACGGTTTGCCATCTCCTTAATAATTTCAAGGTCTTAATGACTTACTTGAGGGAACTGAGGTCAGTTAGTAAGTGACTTGCTATGATCAAGAAGAATTTTAATCAATCAATATTTATTAAACATCTACAATGTACCAGGCACTGTGCTAAGCTGCTGGGATACAAAAAGAAGCCAAAGAGAGTCCTGGGGCAGCTAGGTGGCCCAGTGGATAGAGCACGGCCCTGGAGTCAGGATACCTGAGTTCAAATCCGGCCTCAGACCCTTGACACTTACTAGCTGTGTGACCTGGGCAAGTCACTTAACCTCATGCTCACCAAAAAAAAAAAAAAAAAAGACAGTCCCTACCCTCAAGGAGCTTACAGTCTAATGAAGGAAACAACATGCAAACAAATATATGCACAACAAACTATATATAGGATAAATGGGAAATAATAACAGAGGGAAGGCTGTAAATTCAAGCCTTCCTGACTACAAGGCCAACTCAATATATCCTATACACCATGCTGCCTCTCAAGAATACAATGAACCATGATAAAACTAAAGATATGGTGTGAGATTAAACAAATCACTATAGTCTTTGAGCTTCAGTTTCTTCATCAGTAAAGGAGATAACAATACTGCATTGCTTTCTCCAAAGCTTGTTTGTGGGAACAAATAAAAAAAATGTCCATGAAAGCATTGGGAAGACTGTAAAGTTCTATAAAATATAAGATTTTATCATTATCGCCATGCCCCTGCTTAGTGATCTAGAGAAAGAGGAGGTTAAGATTAATAGATAGGATGTTTTACCACACATGGTCCATTGATTACCCAAATTATACTTTAATTTTTTTATACTTGTTAAGGATAAATGATGTTTGAGGCAGTTTAGCATAGTAGATAGAAAACTAACCTATAGTCAGGAAACCTGGCTCCCTCTTGTCTCCGGAATCACACATAAAATTCTCTTCTTTTGCCTTTAAAGTCCTCATAACATAACCTTTTCTATCTTTCCAGTTTTCTTACTCTTCCACACACAAACATTTTGTGATACGAATGACGTTGCCCCAGTTGCTCTTCTCAACCCTAAGATATGCCATCTCCTTATTGGGTGATTTTTATTCACTGTCCCTCTTACATGAATTCTCCCTCCTCATCTCTGCCTCCTGGCTTCCTTCAAGTCTCAGCTAAAATCCCACCCTTCCCCATTAATGCTAGTGCCTTCCTCTGTGAGTTCTCCAATTTATCCTGCATAGTTGCTTGCATTTTGTCTACACCCACTAAACTGTGAGTCCTTGAGCTACCAGGAACTGTCTTTTACCTTTCTTTTATCTCCAGTACTAAGGGCAGTGCCTGGAACAGAGTGGCCACTTAATGTTTTGTTGATTGAATGACCGATACAGATTGGCTTTAGAATCAAGAAAGGCACTTAAAGCTCTCTTCCCACCTCCACCCCCCGACCCCAACTCTCTAGTATTATAAGTTTATATAGGGGTTTCACTCTGAATTAAGTTAAAAGTTTCTACACCAGAGTTTCTCGATATAGATTATATCACACCAGGAAAAAAAATGAATATGATACTAACAATCAGAAACTTCTTCAGGAATAACGGTGAATTTTCTGGAAGACCATAGATAGCTAACATATAGCTATGTGCCAATCACTGTGCTAAGTGTTTTACAAACATTATTTCATTTGATCCTCACAACAACCCTGGGAGCAAGGTGATATTATTATCCCCATTTTACAGTTGAGGAAACTGTGTCCAGGGTCACACAGCCAGTAAGTATCTGAGGTCAGAATTGAACTCAAGTCTTCCTGACTTCAGAGCCTGCTGCTCTATCCACCAAGCCACCTAGCCACCCTTTCCAAACTTTCTAGCTCTTGTGCTGAATAGTAACGCTCAAGAGAAGGAAGAGAGTTTAGTTTACTTTAAAGCTTCCCAAAATGTGATGAAAAATACAATCTACCTCCAAAGAGAAAACTGATGAATTGAGTGGAAATTGAAGTATAATTTTTCATGTTATTTTTATTGCTTTCTTTTGTGACATGGCTGATAAGGAAATATGTTTTGCATGATTTCACATGTATAATTGATATCATGCTGCTTGCCTTCTCACTGGGTAGGGGAGGATCTGGAGGGAGGGAGGGAGAGAATTTGGAACTCAAATTTTTTTTAAATGCTAGAAATAAATAAATAAATAAATAAATAAATAAATGGGGGAGGAAAGCTTCCCAAAGTGAGTAATTATCACTGATATCTCTCCAAACTCCTTCTGAGAGCTCTCAAACATTTTGATGAGTAATTAAAGCAATACAAGGTCTGTCATTCACAAAAGACCAAAAACAAAACCCAAAAAGAATCCTCTGGCAAAGGCGTTCTCTCTTCCTGCAATGTGGGATTCATCCTAAAAGTAAATGGCACTATGGATTCCCAGTTAACATAGGGAGGGGATAAGATTGAGTCAAAGTTACCTTTAGAACCAATAGGACCAATTTTTCCATGACGACCCACACTGCCTTTCTGTCCTCTGTCTCCCATGTCTCCTGTACAAAAAGGAAAAAGAAAAGAAAAAACGAAAATGAAAGGTGGGTTTTGAATACATTATTTAAGATATTACCTTTTCGCAGATTTTCTGAATAGATGAAAAATCCAAGAAGCCTACAACTTACACTCTAATACTTTTGAGGTGCTGTACAGATCCCATGGGCTGCACATATTCCATCCACAGAAAGAAGTCATTCCCTTGAAAACAGCAGCTTCAAAGGCCATATGCATTATAGAGCTCAAGAGGGTCAAATTTTATGTTGTGATTTTACAGCAGGAAGAAAGGTCCCCTTTTCAAGATCCCCAGTTCAAGAACCAAAGAAATTAAGAAAAGCCTCAACTTTTTCTATGAATAAGAATTTTTTTCCATGTGTTCTAACTTCATGGCATATGACAGAATCAAAGTGGTTCCCATTTCTAATTACAAAGGAAGACTTAGCACATCCTTCTAGTTAGAAGCAGGAAACAAATATCACTTTGATTATTTCAGTGGTGACTATTTGGGTCAGAGTGTAGCATAGGACCAGAGAGAACTTCCCATGGCCACAGTGAGTGCATATACAATTATACTTTACCTAGAAACAAGTATAGGAAAAAACATAACATTAATGCAGTTAGAAAAAGGTCTTCAGTGTGTTGGGTGGACTCTACAGAAAAGAATGCACAAGATGAGAAAGTGTAGAGGAGTTTCGACCTACATACACAGAGTAGGGATTGGTCATATTATGAAAATGAGGATCTTCGGCCTCTTCAGATTGGTTGGGTCTTCTTTGTCCCAAAATGATAGAAGGCTCCTTTTTGCTGTCAGGAGAGAAATTCTATACTTCACTTGGGATATCAGATTCCAGCTCTGTCAACAGTTTCCTGCCAAAATATCTATCCTTTCTTTCTCTCTCTCCATAGAGGACTGACTATAAGAAGTAATTCGTCATTTGCACACTGATACCTATTTTTACACTTACAGAATCAAGAGTCCGAGGAGGCCTGGGTTCAAATATATAAGCAAGTCACCTAACAGCTCTGTGTCTCAATTTCCAAATCTGTTAATAAGAGATAATGATACTTAAATTAAACACTCTATCAAGCTGTTCTGAGGAAAGTGCTTTGGAAACTGAACAGTTCTTATACCTCCATAACAGACACATATGCAGATGCATATGTCCACACTCTCATACATTCATGTAAATTCATACACATTCACAAGCCTAAGCAGGCATGCACATTTACCACAGGTGGCCAGCCTAAAAAAAGGTGAAAGTCAGAATTCACTAGAAGAATAGCAGTATGTAAATTAAGTAAGTAAAACCGGGAAAACAATACATACGATAAATATAACAATGTAAGTAGAAAGAGCCACAGCAAAACAATTTAAACTAAATGTTGAAGAATTATAATGACCAAGCTGGGCTCCAAGGAAGAGACATTTTGGCACTTAACCCCACTTCTTTGGAGAGGTGGGGGGCTATGGGTGTGGAAAGATACATATAATATCAAACTTTTTCAGTATGTTGGTTAGTTTTGCTGAACTATTTTTTCCTTCTTCTCTATTCCTTGTTATAATGGTTCACTCTTGAGGCACAGGGTAGGGAGAGAGTTGGGAAATGCTGGTCATGTAAAACTAGAATATGTCCAGAAAAATTTAGGGATAGGGAGTAGTCCTATAGTTTCCTTTATATAACAGCCTCCAGTGAAGAGTTTCCTCTATCAGTGCAGGTTGGCACATTCTCTGCAACTAAGGGATTTGAAGTGAGCTGCCTAGAACAATGAGAGGTTGTGACTTGACTCGAATTGAACACCCTTGGGTGTGTCAGAGGAAGGACTTGAACCCAGGTCTGTCTAGCTCTGAGGCTATCTCTATCCATTATGGCACAATGCCTCTCAATTTTACATATATATGAAGAATAGCAATACTAAATCAAAGTAATAATACGATTTTGCCAAACTCCACAAAGAATGGGTTCATTTACTGTAAATCTTAGCCTGGGTCTATTATCTCTCATGGTGGTTGTCGTTGTTGTTGTTGAGTTGTTCAGTCCTGTCCTACATTTCGTGACCTACAGACCACAGCATGCCAGTTACTTCTATCCTTCACTATCTCTTGAAGTCTGTCCAAGTTCATGTTTGCTGTTTCCATGACACTATCTATCCCTCTCATCCTCTGCCATCCCCTTTTCCTTCTGCCTTCAATCTTCCCCAACATCAGGGTCTTTTCCAATGAGTACTGTCTTCTCATTAGGTGGCCAAAGTTTTTAAGCTTCAGCTTCAGGATTCAACTTTCCAGTGAATAGTCTGAATTACTTTCCTTAAGTATGACTGATATGATCTCCTTACTGTCCAAGGGACTCTCAAAAGTCTTCTACAACATAATCCAAAAGCATCAGTCCTGCAATACTCAGCCTTCTTTTTAGTCCAGCTCTCATAGCCATACATTGCTACTGGAAAAACCATAGCTTTGACTATACAGACCTTTGCCGGCACGGTGATGGCTCTGCTTTTTATTATGCTGTCCAGATCGGCCTTAGCTTTCCTTCCAAAGAGCATAGATCTTTTCATTTCATAGCTGTGGTCACTATCTGCAGTGATCTTTGAACCCAAGAATATAAAATCTGACACTGCTCCCATTCTTCTTCTTCTATTTGCCAAAAGTTATGGGACCAGCTGGCAAGATCTTAATTTTTTAAGTAAGCTTTAAGCCAGCTTTGACACTCCTTCTTTCACCCTCATCAAGAGACCTTCTTAATTCTTCTACATTTTCTATCACTATCTCTCCATGGTATTCTGGAAACAGGAAAGGATTCAGAGTTCCCCAGGACATGATCTCTTACCAGGATACTAACAATTTCTATTACTGATATTTATAGATAACGATATTTAAAGAATATCTCATTTAGTTGGTATGGTTACTCCCTCCATCATGGCCCTAAGTCTTCCTAGGAAATGACCTTCAGTAGTTGCAGTAGCTGAAAAACGTTTTACCCCTAGAACCAACCTAGTGATAAGCCTCTCCAAAAGTGGCTGGTCCTTTGACAAAAGATGCACTCTAATTGACAGGTCCATGATTGAAGTCTTTCCTACTTTTTAGGACCCTACTAGAATTTATACTATGCTGGCATGGCCTTCCATTACCCAGGCTCACCTCCATGGCACCATGAAGCATCCCTGGTGGTCTGTAGAAGTAACCATTACCATCAACCACAAATGAGATTTCTAGAGCATTTTAAGATTTGCCAAGCAGTTTCCTCACAACAATTCTGTGAGGGAGGTCATGAAAATACGATTATCTCCTTTTTAACAGAAAGAAAACATCTGAGACACAGAAAATTTACATGAATTGCCTTAAGGTAACACAGTTATTTAGAGTCAGAGTCAGCATTTAAACTCAGGTCCTCCAATTCCAAATCCAGCATTCTTTCCGAATACCACAATGATTTAGTGTATTAAGAATATTAGCATTGGGGGCAGCTAGGTAGTGCAGTGAGTGGATAAAGCACCGGCCCTGGATTCAGAAGGACCAGAGTTCAAATATGACCTCAGACACTACTAGCTGTGTGACCCTAGGCAGTCACTCAACCCTCATTGCCTGCAAAAAAACCAAAAACAACAACAACAAAGAGCATATTAGCATTAAGAACTGAGAGTCTACCAACCCAAATCTTTGGGGTTGAGGCATCAGGTCCCTTAAAATGAGAGGGCTGGTAGACTTACATTCCAGCTCTGCCACTTACCACCTATGCAACATTGGCAAGTCAATTCTCTGGGCCCCCAGTTCTGCATCTTAAAACAAATAAAGGGTTGGATCTCTGTTCTCTTCCAATTACAAATCCATGATTCGCCCACTTCACAGGGAAATTTTATGGAAGTCCTCTACAAGCTTCCATCTACCCTACCTAACACTGCTGAACCCTTCCCAGGTGTCTCTCCTTCTATTAGAATGTGAGCTTCTTTGGAGTCAGATCATGGTGTTCACTATCCGTATATTCCAGTGCTTAGCACATCCTGGCACTTAGTAAACACCTAATAACTGTCTTCTTATTCATTGTTTATAAGCCTCAGAGTGATATAAAGGTATGACTTTTAAATTATGATTATTAGCCCAGAGATAGGGCCATCTATAGGGCAGACAAGGAAAGACTGTGCAAGGGAGCCAAGAGAAGGAGATGTCAGAAAAAGGCAAAATACAGTTCCAAAAGCTTTTGTTCTCACAGCCAGGTAATAGTGAAGAAGGATGGAGCTAGTTCAGTTCAGTTCAGTTCAGCAGGTAGATAGTATGAGACATCTACATAGTAAAAGGAGCACTAGCAAAACCAGATAAAAATATAATGGGAAATGTTTAACAAAAATAAATAAAATACAATAGAACAAAGATAATGTTAAGTTGAGGTTTTCTAAGTCAATATGCTGTCCACAGGGATTCATTTTCTATATGAGTTTGACACTACTGGTATAGTAGGTATGGATATGGATAGAGTTCTAGACTTGAATTCAAACCAGAGTTTTAAATCCTTCTCAGGAGCTTACTACGTTAAGTGACTTGCTTAGTTCCTCCCTGTAAGATAGGATGATTAGAACTCCCTCTGTCACAGGTTATTATTGAGAATCAAATGAGTAATATATGTAAAGTGACTTATAACTTTAAAAGTGCTGCAAATTGGTCATTAGTAATATTTAAGTGCATACTATATGCTTTAGGGGAGACAAAACAAACAGATGAAACAGTCCCCGCCCTCAAGAAGCTTATATCTGGGGGCAGCTAGGTGGCGCAGGAGATACGCACCAGCCTTGGATTCAGGAGGACCTGAGTTCAATCTGACCTCAGATACTTGACACTTACTAGCTGTGTGACCCTGAGCAAGTCACTTAACCCTCACTGCCCCACCAAAAGAAAAAAAGTTTACATTCCGCCAGAAATACACAAATAAATGTACATTCTATATGTAGATACCATTGGTAATACCAGACCTCCTCCTCCTTCACTCCTTCTGCCAGCTGCTGCTCTGGGTCACTGCAGCAAATGAAAGCCGCAGACCAAAGTCATATTCCCCACATAAGCTATACCCAAAGCAAAGGCTCAGCCTAAATAGGCTCTATAAACAGCCTGCTTTCCTCTACTTTTTGCTATGACACAGACTGTCTCATTATGTTAGTTCCTATAAGAGAAGAAACCATCATGGCAACAACGGAGAAGAGAAAGAAGAGGGGGGTGGGAGAGACAGTTACCAAATAAAGCAAAGTGCACAGACTGAATCTAGAAATGCTACATGGGTAAAGAAACTAATGAGGGCCGACATCACTGCGAAGCACCGTGTCACAGTGAAAGATGACAGAAATAGCTTTATGGAGGCAAACCTTAAGAGGATGGCACCTATTCGTAAAGCGTGATAAAGGAAAATGATTCTGTTAGCTGGCAGAGGGAAGAGTGGGAGTTGAAGAGATTGGCTTGATTATAGTATTTTGCTCAAAGGACTCTGGCTGCTTGACCAACTTCTGCAATGGAAATTAAATTCTACCTGGGGTGTAGCTGTGTAACACAGCCATGCTGAGGCTGGCTCACTTGTGACAAAAGCCAGAGAGATAATGTGTTTCCTTCAGCTATTTCTGAAGTTGATTTCCTCCCCACCCATCTTTTAATAATCCTTGTGGCTCTTGACTTCACCAAGTTATCTCCAGCCTGAAAAGTGACAGAGTCCAAAACCAGAACCAGAATAGTATAAGACTGAAGTCAACAAGCATTTATTACTCCTTAGGAGGGAAAGGGATAATGACTAAATCTGTGATTTCTTATAATTTAGTAAATTTCAAATGAAGAAACTCCCCCTGCGAATACAGATCGGAACCTTCTCTGAAATCTATAAACTAATAAATACTACTTCAAGTATTATGTATGAGGAGGTCCTATGCTAGTGACTGGGGATACAAAAATTTTAAAAAGCAACACAATTCCTGCCCTCAAGAGCTTACAGTCTAACAGTAGAAGGCTTTAAAAATATACCAAATAAGCAATACACAATACAAGATGGCATGGGATAGGTACAGAGATAAGCCAAAATGATACTACTAGAAAATTTTTGAGGCAGGGGGAAGATCAGTTTAAATAGGAGGGATCAGGGAAAAATTCAGTGAGTGAGATGGCAAATGGCCTGGTCCTTGACGGATTTCAGGTGTGTAGAAAAAAAGGAATTACATCCAAGGCACAGAAGACAGCTTTGTGAATGCGACCGATAAGATGGAGGAATTTCCTAGTATTCCAATTTGTGAAGAAAGATAAAATATGTATAGGGAAAGGAATTGTGTGATAGGAAAGGTAGAAAGGTAGCTTGGAGCTGAATTGTGGAAGGCCTTAATGGCCAGACTAAGGAGATTATATTTTATCTCTGTTGGTAATAGGGAGCCACTGAGGTTCTCTAGCAGAGGAGTGATATGGTTAGGCCCTGTCCTTTAAGGTTTAAATCTTACTCTCATTGTTTAAATCTCCTACTATGCCTATATCCGATATCCTTCCCAACACTGTGAGTTAGTCTACGATTCAGGTGGTGACTTCATTATAACCATAGACTTCTGTCAGTCAGGGAGTTTGGAGGAATTCCAACAATGGATTGATGCTGATTAGTCCACAAGAAATCCACTATACCACTATATAAACCACAGAACTCATCAGACTGGGAAGGATCCTCAGCCAATTATCTACACAAACCACCCTCATCTTAACAGAAGAATTAAACTGAGATTAAGGTGACTTGGCCAAAGTCACACAGCTAGTGAGCGGCACAGCTGGAACATGAATACAAGTGACTTTGGTCCATAACTTCATGCCACATCAGAGGTCTTGCAGTAGATCCATGGTGGGAGATGAAATCCCTCTGGTACATTCAATAATAACTCTTTTGGGATGGTATCAAGATCCACCTACACTATGCTGAATGTCTGCTTCCAAGAGGGTCATGTTGCGGTTGGCAGCCCCACTGACCGCCGGGGATGTGCATATAAAACACACACCCTATGAAGTTGACTTTCCATTTATCAAGGGGAGAACGATGAAATATTTGAGTTTGGATGGATCTTAGAAGTCCTATAGTCCAACCCCCTCCCCAGTGAAGGAATTGATAACCTGCCATAAGGCAATCTAATTTGGTCCTGATAAGGAATTCTATTTGGAAGGAGAATTTACTACTTGCTAGGAAAATTCCAACTGAAAAAGATAGCAAAGTCCAAATTCAGCCCCCACCCAAACCAGGTAACCTTTAGGGAGAATGTGGCCTGCAGAGAGGCTCAGCCATTTCCAGCAATTTGACCTAGAGGGGGGAGAGATGCTGCAGTGGCCCTTGAAGAGAGGAATTCACAACTAGCTGCAGCTAGCCGCCTTTCTCTTCTCTCCAGCTCTCAGCTGCCTCTTCCTCTGTGAAAGAAGAGTCCTGAGAGCAAAGACAGACAAGTAGACAGAGGGATAATTAGACCCTGGAGGGGATTCACTCCAGAAGAAACACCTGGAATGATGAATATAATTGGGCTTTTTTTTTTCCACATAAATTTTCCCACCTTAGCTGAGAGATTAATTAATGATTCATTTCATCAGCTGAAGGATTCAGTGAGAGTCTAGGACACATCCTGCTGTTGTAAATAAGTTATAACCTGAAAAGGAGTTGAAAGCTTTTGGCTGTTAGCCCATCTCAGAGATTTCACAGTGAAAGAAAAGCTAGTACTAATTTGGGGAGGTTGCTCATATTTGTGTGTTTATTTCTTCTCCTTGATTATTTGCCAATCAATCAAGAAATATTTATTGAGAGCTTTTCACAAGGCACCGTGGGGGAATAAAAGCTGCGGAAGACAGTGATCATAGGATTTAGAGCTAACAGAGAGCTTAGAGATCCTCTTGTCCAAAGTCTTTAACATTTCTGTGCTGTGGACAGCCTGATTAAGCCTATGGGTAGACCCGTTCTCAAAATAATGTTGCTAAATAATTGAAGAAAAAACTAAATTTTACTTACAGCTAAGTGAAAATAAAGATAGGACTTTTTTTCCTCCATTCAAGTCCACAGACCCTCTGATATCCATCCATGAAGCCCTTAGGTCTTAACTCTGGATTTAAGAACCCTTGAGGTAATCTATCCTCCTCATTTTGGGGGTGAGGAAGCTGAGACCCAGAAAAGATAAGGGATTTGCCCAAGGTCTCACAAGAAGTTGGTAACCAAATCAATACTGGAAACTCCTGACTCCAACTCAAAATTTAACTACACTGCACTGCTTCAACTTCCTGAGTTCAAATTCAGCCTCAGACACTTACTACTTGTTCGACCCTGGAAAGTCACTTAACTCTGTTTCCCTAAGTTTACTCATCCATAAAATAAGCTAGAAAAGGAAATGGACAACTGTAAAAGCACTAAACAAGAAAAAGTACTACCTCAAGGAGCTGGCAATCCAGGTGGAACACAAGAACCTAAAAAGATCAAGGATGGATGAATGGATGGATGGATGGAGAATGAATGAGTAAGTAACAATCAAAAAGTCAATTCAATACAAGAGATATCAAAAAGGCAGGAAGTAATTCACCACCATGGGAGTAATACAGACAATAAACACCATGAGCTCACTGTGGACTAATCTGGGAAGCCTTCATGGATAAGGCAGGATGTGTGCTTTTGTACAAAAACACCAGAATGGCTTTAACACAAAGGATGTTGTGCCTTACTGTGCTGGCCTGTGATCAGAGCTATATCCTGAAGATGAATTTATTCATTTATTAGAAACCACAACACCCATGGTACTATTTCAACATGTTATGAATGGTGTCAACTTTATAATGCTAGGATTAGGTTGTAGACTCTTTCACTGTCAACTAGTTACTTGCAAACACAGGATTCTTAGCCTATGAAAGATGATGTTGTTGAAGGATTAACTGGAACAGGAGTTAAAGGACCTGGTTGTGCATCCAAACTCTGTTACCTTCCACCTATGTAACCTTTGACATGTCACTGACTGCCTCTGGGCCTCAGTTTCCTCATCTGTAAAATGAGGGTGTTGGATCAGATAAACTCTAAGCTCCCTTCCAGCTTTAAAGCTTTGATCTTATAATCTTGTGGCTTTTCATTGCCCCAGTATCCTCAGCTGTATTTCTGAAAAAGACTGAAGTACTGAAATGTCAGATCATATGTGAATGTGCCTTTGACATATTTGAGTCTTGCTGACATTTATATAATAATTAAAGGTTTAGGAAGTACTTCAATTCAACCTTTACAATAACAGATACTCCAGGTATTATTATACACAATTTACAGAGGAATCTCAGAGGCTCAGAGAGGTGAAATTACTGACCCATGGACACACAGCTAGTTATCAGAGGTGAGATTTTTAACTCATGTCTTTCCTGATTCCCAATTGAATGCTCTTCCTGATACATTAAACAGTCCTGTCTTTTCTTTCCCTGATCAATCTCCAAAGGAGACTTTGATACAAGGATGATGAAGAGCACAGATGATAGAGACCATACATAGCTTGGAGTGCTAGATTTGAATTTTGGAAGACCTAGATTCAAATCCCACCTCAGACACTTCTGAGTAAGTGGTTCTGGGTCAGTCACTTAACCTCTCTCTATTTCAGTATTCTCATCTGCCAAAAAAGGGTAACACCTTCCTTTTAATTTCCCTGAATGCTTGAGATTGCTAAAGTGAAGCAGTGAATGGGATGGGGAAGCTGTGTTGACAGTAAAAACCCTGAGCCACTATTCTATGGATGAGGTCATTGGCAATCAACATATTTAGTAAAATGGGATCAGAGGGGTGGTGACAATCAACTTGGGGATGATCTGTCAAATAAAGCTTCCATATCCACCCTACCTCTGGGCTCATGAACTGCCTACACAAATAAATGGATCCAGTCTGACAAAGCATGATGGTCTATCAGGCTGATTTCAGAGAGTAGTCCTGTAGGTTGAATGTTTTCAGCCAAGTCAAGCTCTGCTTCCTTCCTTCCTTCCTTCCTTCCAGTCTCTAACCAAGCAGTGAGGGCCCTGGTCTCTCAGGTTTGATTCTCATTAGGACAGGACAGTAGGCTTAGCACTTGGAAAGGATTCTCTATTGATGGTGAATCCATTTATTCTGCACCATGGCCTCTGGCTGGCAAATTGAGCAGGTCTCTGGCTGGATAGGGTAGAGTTCAAATGACTGGCAAGAAAAGATAACAATCTGATTGAGGATGGATTGCTTTTGGGAAATAATGAGACAAACAAATGGGCACCCAACTCTCTCCTGCTGCTCTCCAGCCTTTATTAGAATAAGAATCAAATCCATGTTTTCAGCTGGTGCTGTGTGAGGAATAAAGAACCAGGCTTAAAACGTGCTTTTGCAGACATGTCTTTCTAAAAGTGTGTCATACTGATTTTCTAGACTCACTGTCATGTGAAATGCAATGGAGATGAAAGGGGGAACCGCCCCCATGTTCTCATGGTGTGGAAAACCTGGTATACTCCTGAACTGGGAAGCTGGCAGGTCATTGTGAACTCAGTGGCAGGATTTCTGGGGTTTATAAATGGGGCACATGATAAATCTTCATTAAAAATTGCTGAGGATGCTGATTTCCAAGTGCCTCTTTTTGCCCCATCTCCACTTTAAAAGGGCTGTATGATATCTTCATTAAAATTAATAAGAATTACCATCCTGCTGTGGAGTTACTCAAGCTCCTTGTGTGTGTCTAGAGGAGGCAAATGTAGAGGCTTTCTCCACTTCTCATTAATGTTATGGAATGTGAGAATGGTGATATTAGATTAGCTCACTGCAGCTCTAGGGTGTCAGAGCCACTGAGTGTGCTTAAAACTTTAAAGGGCCAGGATGGAAGGTAATTGTGTCTAGTGCATTTTCAAATCTCCTTGTAGAAAGATGAGGTGAGGGCACATTCCCCGTTCTATTGTTGGTTCATCCCGTTTGGAGTTGAGAGGAGAAAAAAGGTCCTGTTAAGTAAGAGAAAGAATAAAAGAGGTGCTACAATCCTCTTCCCCAGAATCTTTGGTTCCAAAACCACATGAACATTTCTGCCAAAGAGCATTTTTTTCCGCCTAGAAAGTTCTTGAAAACCTGGCTGAACCAATTATTTCCAAGACCGTTTAAAAAAAAAAACAAACAAACAAAAAAACAAGACCTGTGAGCTCCTGGTGAAGAAATTCCCTTTATCAATGTGGATTAGTATCTGCTCTGCAATTTCTAGTGTTACAGTTTCCTGGGAGGTTTGGTGACTTGCTGGTAAATGCCAAAAGCAGGACTTGAATTCAGATCTTCCTGATTCTGAAGCTGGCTCTCTAGCCCCTAGACTATACTGCCTCGCTCTGATGCTGTTCTGTCATCATAGATATCCCACAGAGCTTCAGTCTGACATACAAGACATAACAGTATCTATATCTAGGAGTCAGAGGAACAGAAAGGATAGGGATGTGATGATGTTGCTCTGAGCAGCTGGTAGTAGGAGGGCATCACTCACAGGCTGCAGGCCATAGTGGATAGAGTGCTGGCTTAGAGCCAGGAAGACCAGGGTTCAAATCTTACCCCTAAAATTTAGTAGCTATGGACAGCTTAGTGCATTTCTCTGAGTCTTAGATTCCTTATTTGGGAAATGAGCAGCCTCTGGTCCCCTCTAGCTTTAAATCTGTGATCCTGCAATAAGTGTAGCTAACATTTACACAGTGCTTTGGGGTTCACAAGAGCAGCTAGGAGGCACAGTGGTTAGAGTGCTGAGCTTAGAGTCAGAAAAACCGGAGTTCAAATCTTACCTCAGACATTTACTAGCTGCATAACCCCGAGCAAGTCATTTTACGCTGTTTTAAGGTCTAAAATTCTAGCTGTGATGTCTAAAATCTAATGAGTGGTCACCTTAAATTAGAAGCTTTAGCAAGAGTTTAGCCTTTTAAGTATTTATTAAAGTGTATTAGAAATTAGTGAAGAGAGAGAGAGAGGAAAACAGATTCCTTATAGCATGGAAAATCCTAGCTTAGATCTATTTGGTATATCCAGAAAGAAAAAATCCTTCCAGGTCCCCTCGCCCCTAGCAGCCCACATGAAGTCCACCACCACACCAAAGTCTGGAACCAAAAAGGCCCACCACTTCTCCCTGGCTTCTCCCAGAAGCCTCCAGTGAAACAGGAAACAGGACGGTCCACACACACAGCTCCAAGCTAATTGGCTGGTAGCTCTGATTGACACAACCCACCAGTGGTAGGCCAATCTGACCTTTGAAACCCCAGAAAGTTCACTTCCGGACACTAAGTCACATGCTTTCTTTTCATGGTGGAGCTTCCCTGCAATATCTTTCTCAGCAGGTTGGTAGCACTCTAATTCTCACACTGTTTGCCTCAGTTTTCTCATTTGTAAAATGAGCTAAAGAAGGAAATTACAAACCACTACAGTATCTTTGCCCAGAAAACCCCAAATGAAGTTGAAAAGGGTTGGACTCAACTGAACAACAACAATAAATTAAGATTTACAAAACGCTTTACATACATTATTATCTCTACCATTTGACTCGCACAACAACTGTGAAGTAAGCAGAGAAGGTATTGTTTAAAAATTAAAAGAAGCTTCTCCAATTCCTAATTTATAAAATTGGAGTACTTATATGTAAAATGAGAGGTATCTTGGCATAAGGGATAGAACACTGGATTTGGATCCAGGAAGATTCAAGTTCAAATCCCACCTCAGACACTTGCTGACTGTGTGACCCTGAGAAAGTAACTTAATCTGCCTCAGCTTCATCTGTAAAATGGTAATAATAATAATAATAACACCTACCTCACAGGTATGCTAAGAGGATCAAATAAGATAATATATGTAATGAGTTTGGCAAACCCTAAAGTACAATATAAATGTTAGCATTTGGTATTATTATTACTAATTATTACTGCGACAATATTCATACTCCCTACCTGGTAGTGCTGTTGTGGGGAGACAGCTTTGGTGACCTTTAAGCACTATAGAAATTGGAGTTATTAGTAGTAGTCATCAGCAAATGAGTGGGAGCCCTGAAATGAATCCATTTTCTCCTTTCCACTAAGAGTCTTTTTCCTGGCTAAGGTGCAGAGCTGTTTTGTCTCAAGTGGCCTTCCTCAGGAACCCTAACTGGAGAGTAAGACTCTTCAGAAACACTTGGCTCTACTTCCGAATCCAACCTCAAATCCCAATTTGGCCTTTCCCAGTGGAAATAAGCTCCCTGGCTTCATCTCTGATATGTTTTGCACACCATCAACTGGAATAATAATCACTCCCTACTGTGGACAGTCACTATTGGGAGAAAGAATTGTTTGCTAAGCATCAGATATCTGTGATTATGTCTAATCCCACTAGAAAACAGATGCATGTGATTGTCCACAATTGTCTGAAAACACATCCATCCACACACTGGTGAATCTGTTGAGTCAGGGACAAGTTTTTCAGCAAAAAAAACAATGCTCTAAATACAATGAGACTGCAGTAACCTTACTCCAAATCCCAATTCCATGGTTTATTAGCTGTGTATCCCTGGGCAAGTCACCTAACCTTTCTAAGCCTCAGTTTCTTCACATGTAAAACAGTAATAACAGTGACCATACTAATGACCTCACAAAGCTATTGTGAACTTCAACTGAGAAAATGTTTGCAAAAGCCCTTAGTAAACAACAATATAAACTTGAGGTGATTTTTACATTGATTAAGTTGAAACAAAAGGAGAGTAGATTTCCAGTGTTGTGGTAGAAGGAATACTTTTCATGGGGTCAGAGCATCTGAGTTTTAAATTCTGGTTTTGCTAAGGAAAAAGAGGAGGAGGAGGAGGAGGGAGAAGAAAAAAGGGGGGAAGAAAAGGGAGAAGAGGAAAAAGAAAGAGGAGGAGAAGGAAGAGGGAGAAAGGGGAAAGAGGAAGAAGAGGAGAAGGGGGAGGGGTAAAAGGAAAAGAAAGAAGAGTAAGAAAAGGGGGAGGAGGAGGAAGAGAAAGGAAAAGGATGAGTGAAAAAGGGAGGAGGAAGACAAAGAAAAGGAGAAGGAGGAAGAGGAGGAAGAGGAAAAGAAAGAAGGAAAGCAGAAGAAGGAGAAGCATTCAAGTGTTTACTATCTGGTGCTAGACACTATGCTAAGCACTAGGAGTTCACAATTTAACGGAGGTGGCAACACGCAAACAACTATGTACAAATAAGCTACATACAGTATAAATTAGAGATAACCTCAAAGGAAAAGGACTAGCATTTAGGGGAATCTGGAAGGGCTTCTTGCAGAAGGTAAGGTTTTAGCTGAAACTTGAAGAAAGTCAAGACACAGACATGAAGAGAGAAAGCATTCTAGACAAGGGAGACAGCTAGTGAAAATGGATGAATTTGGGAGACAAGCATCTTCTACAAGGAACCGGAAGGATTATAGTTTACATGAAGTGGAGTAAAGTGTAAGACTTCAAGAGGAAGGGAAAGGGAAGAGGCATTTATATAGTACCTACTAGATGGCAGGGACTGTACTAAATATTTTAATTATTATTTTTTGTTTGTTTGGTTGTTGTTGTTGTTGTTGTTGTTGTTTGGGGGGGTGGGGTGGCAATGAGGGTTAAGTGACTTGCCCAGTGTCACAGAGCTAGTAAGTGTCAAGTGTCTGAGGTCGGATTTGAACTCAGGTCCTTCTGAATCCAGGGCCAGTGCTTTATCCACTGTGCCACCTAGCTGCCCCCTTTTACAGTTATTCTATCATTGATCCTCACAACAATTTTGTGAGGAAGGTGTTCTTATTATCCCTGTTTTGCAGTTGAGGAAACTGAGATAAACAGAGGTTAAATGATTTGCCTTGAGTTACACAGCTAGTGTTTGAGACTGGATTTAAACTCAGGTCTTCCTGACTCCAGGCTCAATGTTCTAACCTCTTTGCTAGAAAGAGCCTGGTTTATGCCTTCAAAAGTCAAATAGAGGATTTTTTTATTTTATCCTGGAAGTAATAGGGAACTACTAGAGTTGATTGAATGAAGGGAAGAGCAGCGTGACATGGACAGACCTGTACTTTCAGATCACTTTGGAAGCTGAGTGCAAGATGAACTAGAGGGGAAAGAGGCAAGAAGCAGGGAGATAAACCAGAAGGTTATTTAAATAGTTCAGATGTGAGGTGATGAGGGTCTGTACCAGGGAGCTGGCAGTATTAGAGGAGAGAGAGACAAGTGATTAATTGTATGGCCCTGAACAAGCCACAACTTCTGATATCTTCTTTTTCATTATAAAATGGGAAGAATAATATTTATACTTAAAGGAGTTTGACCTGTCCATCTATACAGGAAAGACTAAGTGGATGACAAATTTTTATAGCCTGGATTTCAACATACATTTAGATGGGTACCTATAGAACTGGTACAATAGCATGTATGTCTGAAATAGACTGGACAGATGGCCAGTGAATTGGACACAGAGTTAAATAGGAGGAGAGTAGACTGGATTACAAAGTTCTTTCACTGAAGCTTCCTATGAAATCAAAGGCCCATATTTTCAATACTAATATTTCACCACTGTTGCTGCTATAAAGACCCCAGAGAACCAAAATTAGTATCACACAAAGAGAGGACAATGGAAAGGTACATAGTAGACGTGAGAAGGCTAAAACATATAATCAACAAAGAACTCCAAAGAAGAATATGAACTGAAGTCACATTAAGGAATTAAAGAAAAGATGAGTTGGTCACATGGAAAGAGCGAGGAATGAATGACAAGCAAACCACTGCAATCCTCATCATCACAAAACAAGAAAGACCTCCATCTACCATGTTGGGTGGACCCCTTGTGGTGAACTGTCAGGAGTGCATGGACAAGAGACAAAAAAGATGCCTTAGCATCTATACCATTGGAGAGAACTCCTGAACTGAGGAGCTTATAGATCCATTTGAATAATACACTGCCAACTTCCCAAAGTTGTTGGGAAAGAGCCCAGTAAATCTATAGCACTATGGAAACATGCATCATTATTATTACTGCATTGGAATTCAAAGCTATTAAGGGATTGTTGGGGATAACATCAGAAGTCTCAACGTCCTCTCTGGGATTTTCATAGTTCTTAGGAATTCCTTTCTAGGAATTGCTTTTGAAATGAAATAGATATTAATTTATCCTATGATTGATTATAGCTTAATATATAAATAACTAACTTTTTCTCCTTGTGACCTAGTATCTTCTGGGATGATAGCCAACAAAGTAAGCTGGTATTAATTATTGAAGAAAATGAGTTTCAGAAATCTCAAAGTATAGAAAATAATTCTTGATTTCCTAATGTGAACTAGGAAGGATCATAGATACCATTAGTCTACCTTTCTCATTTGACACATTAGGTTTTTCCTTTTTGCTCTGATTCTTCTCTTATAACATGACTAATGCAGAAATATGTTTAATGTTATTTTATATATACATATATATATAACCTATGTTAAGGGTCTAAAATTCTAGCTAGTCTGTCTAAAATATCTAATGAGTGGTTGCCAATAAATTATAAGCTTTAGCAAGAGTTAGGCTTTTAAGCATTTATTAAGGAGAATAAGAATTTGGTAAAGAGAGAGAGAAAGGCCTACATTCATCTATTAAGAGGAGAGCGCATTTCTAGCTCCGCTCTCCGCCAGAGTCCACACAAAAGAGCGTGTCAGAGCACCAGGCTCCCCCTTCTTCCTCCCACCAGCAAATGTCAGGAAGTGACGCCAAAGAAAAGATGCATGGTCTTGCCCTCAAAGACCTTCACCTCATGGGCGGAGCTCTTCTACAGTAAGTCTCCAGCAAGTGGCATCATTTCAACCATTACGTATATATAACCTATATCAGATTATCTGCTGTCTAGGAGAGGGGGGAGGGAGGGAAGGGAGGGAGAAAAATTTGAAATTGGAAATCTTATAAAAACAAATGTTGAAAACTATCTCTACATGTAACTGGAAAATAATAAAATACTTTTATTCAAAATTTAAAAAAAAATAAGTATCAGAGAGAGGATTTTAACCAGGTTCCTCTGACTGCAAAGTCAGTGTTCCTTCTGCTGAACCAAGCCCTCTACATATCTCTAACTCAGCTCATTCTGAGTCCCATATTATGTTACAACTAGATGACAAAAGACTAAGCATGGTTTTGTGGGGGGATTTATTAGCCCAGGAATCAGAGTTCTGATTTCATCTCTGCCATTTTTGAAACAGGCGATTATGAGCAAGTCGCTAGACCTCAATTTCCTTATGCATAAAAGAAGGCTGAGCAGAATTATCTCTGAGGATCCTTCCAGATTTAATATTCTGTGAGTCCTTAACACCCTAAAGCAGGAGAGAGGCCTCCTAGACTCCAGTTCTGATGTCGAGATTCTAATTCTGTGACCTCTGGGCAAATTATTTGATTCACCTTTGTCTCAGTTTCCCTATTTTTAAATGAAAATACCCACTAGATTTCATGAGAATAGAAAGAAAATAGAGTGTTTCTAGAATCTGTGAATTCGTCATGAACAAGCATGCCATCAGTGTGGTATTTGTTATTTGTTGCTTGTTTCAATTTCCTGAGCTAAAAGGAAAAAAAGAAATACCTCCTAAATATGTTAGGGTTTGCCCAAATCTGAATATATAGATGGAACTGCCAATCCCATACCAAGTAGTAGGAGAAAACTTCATTTGATACAAAAAGGAATCTATTTTTAGAGAAGCAGACTTTGTTTTTGCTCCTTGGGGACTGATTGAAGGGTTGGTATCTTGGTGGTAGTTGCTATATAAACAGGTATGTTGGGATTGGACATCACTGAAATGAAACAATCTTTCTCCAGGCTTTCATCAAGACTCAGATTTTTCCAGAAACTCAGCAGAAGGAAAAACCAAAATGGGTGAATCAAATTAAACAATGGAGGTTACTATTTTAAAATGTCCCCTTTCCCCTAGCAGTACCAGATCTCAACCTATACTACAAAGCAATAATCATCAAAACAATTTGGTAGTATCTAAAAAATATAAAAGTTTATCAGTGGAACAGATTAGAAAAACAATATATGGAAGCAAACAAATATAATAACATGGTGTTCGATAAACCCAAACACCTCAGTTACTAGGGTCAGGGCTTTTTTTGGTGTTCATTAAATTTGGAATTAAAAAAAAAATTTTAAGAAAAAAACTCCCTGGGGCAAGTAGGTGGCACAGTGGATAGAGCACCAGCCCTGGATTCAGGAGACTAAGTTCAAATCCGGCCTCAGACACTTAACACTTACTAGCTGTACGACCCTAGGGAAGTCACTTAACCCCAATTGCCTCACCAAAAGAAAAAAGAAAGAAAGAAAGAAAAAAACTCCCCCATCACCTCCCAAAAAACACCATCATTCATAGACTCATGGAATCTTAGAAGTCATCAAATCCCAACTCCCCCCCCCCGCCAAAAGCAAGAATTCTCTCTATAACATCCTATAACAGATGGTCGACCAGTCTCTACATGATCATGCCTGGTTATAGGGAGCTAACTACCTAACAAAGCACCCCATTCCATTGATAGACAAGTCTGACCTTTAGAAAATTGGACCTCATGATGATCTATAATTTACCTCTGTAACTTTTACCAGCCATTTTACCATGTTCTTCCCTCTGGAGATAAAAAAAAAAGTTGTTTAATATCTTCCATATGAAAGCCACCCAGATGTTTAAAGACAAGTCAGCAAGGCATAGTAGATATAAAGCTGAGCTCAGAGCCCAGAAAGACCTATTTTCAAGTACTATGTCTGACACATACTACTAATTTGTGTCCCTTGACAATTAATTACTTAACCTCTCAGTGCTATAGGCAATTCACTAAGACTATAAACTGCTGAGAAGATGCCAACCTGCATTGGAGGAGAGAGTTCCCTCATCTGGGAGTTCCTTATTTCACTGAATCACAGGTCCAGTCCCCAACTCTATCCTATCTCATGTTTCCCCTTCTTTCTCCAGTTACTGTCAACCTTTCCTCATAGGTCTTGCTTTCAGATCTCTTCACCATTTTAGTCACCAGGGCAAGCTCCAATTTGTCAATATCCCTCTTCAAGTGTGACATCCAGAACTAAAGTCAATATTTAGGCATAGTCTGACCATCCAAGAGTACAATGAGACTATGACTATGCTTGTTCTGTGAACTGTAATTGTTGTTCAGCTAAAGATTATATTAGCTTTGGGGATGGATTTATCACATTTTTACCTCAAAATAAGCTCCCTATCCATTAAAACTCCTAAGCCTTTTTCAAACATAAATTTAGGACTTTACATTCATCCTTATTAAATTTCATCATGTTCAAATCTGGCCCATCGTTCCAGCCTGTAAAGAGATACTTAGATCCTGATTTTATAATCCAATGTATTAGCTATCTTTCCCATGTTTTTAGTGTCCTCGTATTAGTAGCTGGAGGTCAGTTAGGTGACACACTGGATATAGTGTCAGGCCTAGAGTCAGGAAATCTGAGTTCAAATTCAGCCTCAGACATTTACCAGCTGTGTGACCCTAGGCAAGTCACTTAGCCTCTATTTGCCTCAGTTTCTTCTTCTGTAAAATGGCACCTACCTCCCAGAGTTGTTGTAAGGATCAAGTGAGATAATAATTGGAAAATGCTTAGTATAGTGCCTGGCATGTAGTGAGTACTATACAAATGTCAGCTATCATCATTATCATCGTTAACCTCTCTTTCATTTTTGCTATATTTTACAAACACTACAGTCACATTAGGTTCAATGCCCTGTGTACTGTAAATGTGGGGGGGGGGTCACTGAGAGGAAAGATACCAGATATAGAACAAGGGGCGTGAGCCACAAATTTCCTATCTATAATATTTTGAATAATATCATCCCCTAGATAATTTGAACCAGGCTAGTTCTCAGCACTAGTACTTGGGGCTTCATAAACATGTGGGATACTTTCTTGTACGTACTCCAGAGACCCTCAAGACCACTTAGTTGGTGATTAGCGTAGATGGCCACCCTAGTGAACTGATTACATATTACTCCTACTCTGGATAACCAATAAAATGACATATTGTCATGCTACATATTTAAGGAAAACATTTTATAAGTCAAATTTAGCCCACTTAGACTGCAAAGTCAACACTCAGTGCTCCACAATGTCCCAGTTTTATACACAAAAGATCAATACAAATGGAGAGAAACAGGGTACAGAAGAGAGAAGTGAATTGCCTAAGATCATATTTCGAGTAGTAGAACTAAGGCTTGGGCCTGAATCTTCACCACTTTGAGCTTGCTCTTTTTCCAATGCAGCATGATTCCTTCTATCTGAATCACATATTAGAATGACACCACAGTTTACGGATAAGTTCTGGACATGGAGTCAACAAGACCTGCATTCAAGTCCTATCTCAGATACTTAACTGTGTGGTCTTAGGCCTCCTTTAACCTCCCAAATCTCGGGTTTTCATTAATAATATAATGAAAGTTGGACTAAAGAACTACTAGCTCAGATTTTTAATCCTACCATCCAGCATTCACATGGTCATAAGATTTAGAGCTAAAGGGATATTAGATCATCTAATCCCATATCTTTATTTTAGGATAGAAAAAAATGAGGCCCAGAGAGGGACAGGGACTTTCCCAGGTCACATAGATAGCAAGTTATACAAACCAGATTAACTCAGGTCTTCTGACATTCCAATTCCAGTGTTCTTTCAACTGCCTTCCTCTACCATTGCCCTTACCAACAATTCATGGTATTATATGTTTAAGTTCTAAATGAAGGATATAGAATTGGTCCTGTCCAACTTAAGCCAATAAGAATATAGAGGTTTTTCTTTTCATTTTTGTAATAGCTGTTAGACTAATTCCATAATTACATGTGAGGGGGCAGCTAGGTGGCACAGTGGATAAGCACCAGCCCTGGATTCAGGGAGTACCTGAGTTCAAATCTGACCTCAGACACTTGATACTTACTAGCTGTGTGACCCTGGGCAAGTCACTTCACCCCCATTGTCCCACAAAAAATAAATAATACAATACATGTTGACTGAATGAAGGATCGGATTTGACTTCTTTTATTTCATAGTCCTACAACTTCTAACCCAAATGTACCTTTTCCCAGGGCCAGGGTTTGTTTGTTTTGGGGTGGGGAGAATAAAGGAAGCAACATTATTTTATGATCTCATAGGATACTTAAACTTACTTCAATGTTTCTCCCTCCTCTGACATAGATCACGAGCCCTCTACTCATTTGATAGGCAATCTTCAAGAGTTTCCTCAGACAAGAAAATTTCATAATTTTGCAGCCAACCTGGTAGTTATCCTCTCTTATTTAGGTAGACTATCCTCAGACCACAGACACTGCCTGTCACAAGCCCACACCTGAAGCCTTTCCAACTTGCAGGACTTTTCTAGAGATTGAGTTTTCTGGCATAAGCCTTCAAGAACCCAGGGTCACCTCTAACAGACAGGGTTTAGTGGAGGACTGGACTTATGCCATGGAAAAACTTCCATCTGTCTAGAGATGTGTTGTTGCAATCAGAAGGAATGAAATTCATCTCAACTGCAAGGCCGCAACTCAGCAGGTGCTTTGCTCCTAGGAAATAGGACTGGAATGTTATCTGTCTTCCCCCTCCCTCCAAAAACAACACTGGTGGACACAAAGAAGGTAGAAGACAGACAGGAAGCGTTTTGTTTTGTGTTTTATTTTTTTGCTTTTTGAACTTCTCTCTCAGGTGTTTTGCTATGAGAAGGAAATAAGGCGATGCAGCTGGCTACCCTTTCATAAATGAAGTGGAGGGCACAGCAGGGGTTTTGCTGAAAATACAGGGGCTTAGAAACCTGGAAAAGCAGCACTCACAGTAATTCACAGTCATTTCCTATGAGTTTGCATCCTTCACTCAGGAGACAGGACTTAGTCTCCAGCTGCAGATGATACTTTAGAAACAAGTGACAGAAGGGGGTGGGGGAGGGAAAAGTAACTCCCCTTTTGTACTTGTGGGGTTGCCCTACTGTACACTATTCATTTATTCAACAATCAAGAGAGAAAATCATTGCAAATCTTGGTTGACAGGAAAGGTGAAACTACAGTGCCGATTAGGACAATGTCATAGTACAATCTGACATGAAGGAACTTTATACATGTTGGTGGGAAAAGTGACCAAGATTCAGGACACCTGGTTTTGTTAGGCCACCAAGTCACCCTTTTTTTTCCAGTACTGTGACCAGCAGAAGGGGGAGAGACAGAGTGGCTAAATAGGATGTAGCAGGTTCAGTCAGCACCATGGCTCAGTAAAGGAAGGGAGGTAACCAAGCCTCTCTGAATCATCCTTTCTTTATATCCTCACCCCTTAGCACAATGCCTAGAACATAGAAAGTTCCTAATAAATGCTTGTTGATGACTGACTGACCCAAGGAAAGTCTCACTGGGCCAATATTGTCTGAAATGAAGAGAGATAAACAAGAGGATAAAAAAAATTGTCCTAGTCGTTCCTATTTTTCTCTGTCACCAGATCAGAAATCGATTTAGTGTTCTCACCAAATTATCCAAGAGTTGGGTGGGGAAACGAAAAATATCACCTGCATATGCATAGCATTCTTTGGTTTGCAAAGGGCTTTCATGCTTATATTATCTGACCGGACACTCAGAACTACTTTATGAGGTAGGAAGGACATGAATCTTTAACCCTGTTTTATAGTGATGCTAAGGTCCTATATGAAAATAAGTAAGTTAGTCATCTATGACCAGATGTTCATAGAACTAGAGACCTGAAAAGGGACATGCAGAGGTCAAAAGATCCCTTGCTCGAATGCATATAAACTGTGGGACCTTGGCCAAGTGTGATTTGGGGAATGACTCAATTTCTCTGAGCCTCAGTTTTATAATCTATGAAATAGGAATACTATAAATGAGGTCATTATGCAAAGAACACTTTGGAAATCTTGAAGCATCAGAAGATGATAGGTATTCATAATTGTGATTATTCATGCTAATGAAGACTTCTTTACTCAATAACCTGGCTCTACTGTTTCACAACCAGGATAACCCTAACACCCTGTGCCCTCTTTACCCTGGTCATAATCTACTATAATGTACCTGGAGCACAGAGCCAAAGCAGCTCATATTGTAAGAGACAGTGCCAGATCAAAATAATAAATACATTTTAAAAGGTATTCAAAGCTCAGCTGCAATCTTCCTAATGTGCGTGTCACTACTTTGCCCAGAAACTTCTAATGTTTCCTTATCACTTATAGAATGTTTTCTTGTTTATCAAGAAAATGGTTCAAATTTTGGCTCTGCTAGCTACTTGGACCAATCACTTAATGTACTTGGGTCTTAGTTTCCCCATTTATAAAACAAAGAGGTTAGATTAAATAATCTCCATGGTCCTATTGAGCTCTAACAGTCTATGATTCACTTTATGTTCTTCTATGATCACAGCTTTGTAACCACTTTCGATGAAATGAAATTAAGAAAATGAACCAAGAACCATCTGGAATAGAAGGAAAAGAGCTTCCCAAAGCTAGCCTATGAAATAGCTCCTAAGGAACAACCTGTATATTAGGCAAAGCATGCCAAATGTGAGTTCCTTATAATAAATATAATAACACCACCTCATATCTCTATAACACTTTTAACTTTTTAGTGTGCTTCCATATCTGTCTCTATTATCTTATTTTAATCTTTAAAAAAAGAAACCTGTGAAGAAGATCAGACAAGTTTTATCTGCATCTCCAGCTGCCTGCTAGACATCTCCATCTGGAGGTCCTGCCGGCACCTCTAACTCAATATGTCCAAGATGGAACTCCTCATCTTCCTGCCTAAAACCTGCCCCTCTTCTCTATTTCCTTCTATTGGTGGGTGGCAACCAGCATCCTCAACTCAGTTACCCATATCTGAAACCTCACCCTCCATATCTAGTCAGTCGCCAAGTATTATCAATTCGACCTTCACAAACTTGCTCATATCTGCCCCCTCCTCTCCGCTTGTGTTCCCTCCACCCCTAATTTGGGCCTTTAAATGCCTTTAACCTGGTCAATTAGAATAGCTTCCTAGGGGCAGCTAGGTGGCACAGTGGATAGAGCACTGGCCCTGGATTCAGGAGAACCTGAGTTCAAATCTGGCCTCAGACACTTAACACTTACTAGCTGTGTGACCCTGGACAAGTCACTGAACCCCAATTGCCCCGCAAAAAAAATAAAATTTAAATTTAAATTTAATTAAAATAAATTTTAAATAAATAAATTTTTAAAAGAAAGAAAGAAAGAATGGCTTCCTAATTGTTCTCCCCGCCTCTAGTCTCTGGCCGTTTAAATCCATGCTCCCAATGGGCTCTAGGTGGCGCTAGATGGAGTACTAGAACCGGAGTCATAAAGACCTAAACTCAAATCTAGTCTCAGGCACTTTCTAGCTGTGTAACCATGGGCAAGTAACTTAATTTCTATCTACCTCAGTTTCCTCAACTGTAAAAAATGTGGATAACGGTAGCACCTACCTCGAAGAGTTGTTGTGAAGATCAAATGAGATAATATTTATAAAGTACTTTGCAAAACTTAAAGTGCTACATAAAATGCTAGCTATTGTTAAATCTACTAAAATAATCTTCCTAAAGCACAGATTAGAACATGCCATTTGTCTACCCAGACACCTTTAGCAGCTGCTACTGCCTATAGGATAAAATGCACACTGTTTAGCCTGGTATTTAAGGCATTTCAAAAGCATTCATCCAGCCTAACCAAGAGCTTAACATCACACAGAGAGCACTGGATTTGGAGTCAAGGTGATAAGAACTTAAATCTTCCCTCAGATTGGTTTGTGACCTTGGGCAAGTCACTTAACCTCTTTCAGACTCAGTTTCCTCCTCTTTAAAAACAGAGGTGTTAATAGCACCTACTGCACAGAGTTGTGGTGAGGATCAAATGAAATAAAGCTGTGTTTTGCAAACTTTAAAAGGGACTCTATAAATATTAACTTTTATTATTATTGTCGTCACCTTTCCAGTGCTTTTCATAGATTCTAAATTCTAGTCGAACTGGCTGCTTTCCTACCATCCACCTTACGATATTTTCTTTATGGCCTTTCTTCCCCTTCCCTCTTAACTTTGAAGATGTGTTCCTCTCCTCCTCGCCAGGCCTGAACCTTCTGCCTGGGCCACCAATATAATTTCTTCCCCTAGGACTTCGCTCTATCAATTATTTCCACCTCTCCTTAATCTTCAGTCTCTCCTCTTCCATTAGTTCCTTTATTTTCAGCCAGGAATATGTTCTGGTTTCCCTTAAACTAAAAATAAACAAATAAAAAGCCTCAAACGACCATTCTTTTTTTTGCCCTGTCCCTGCCAAACTCCTAGAAAATGGTCTCCACACTCTCTGCTCTTCCTCATCTTCTACTTAATTCTCAACCCCTTAAAAACTGGGTCCCCCACCACCATTTAACAGAAACTTCTCTCAAAGTACACCACTGACCTCTTAATCCAATGGCATTTTTTTAGTGTTTATCTTTCTGTTGGATTTCTTAATTTTACATGCCCCCGGTTCTTTAAACTCACCATCACCAAACCTGAACTCATCATCTTCCCTGACCCCCTTCCCAAAACAGGCTGACTTCCCTATTTTGGGCAATGGTGCACACGCTCCAAACAACAATCATCTATGGCTTTCCCCTCTCCTTTTTTCCAAACAACCCATTGATTACCTTCCTACAAGTTCCCTCTGTATCTGTCCCTTCCTTGGCATTCATCCTGCCAGTGCTTTTTTTTTTTTTTTTAGTGAGGCAATTGGGGTTAAGTGACTTGCCCAGGGTCACACCTGCCAGTGCTTTAAGACCTTCCTGGACTATTGCAATAACTTCCTTACTGATTTCCCTTTTTCCATTTTCTCCTCCTACACATCACTACCTTTCTGCTTTTGTTATTCCTTTACCTAAAAGCCTGTAGAATCTCCCTCCTGCCTTCTGAATAGAGACTGTACAAAGCCTGGGGATACTCATGACTTTCCAAAATCTGGTGTCACCTTAATTGGCCAGCTCTGTCTGATTATTTCCTCTAGATATTCTATGTTCCAGTCAAAACTGAATGATTCTGCCACCTCCCCTCAGTCCCAACACTCAAAGACCTCTCCCATTTCCATGCTTTTTTCCATTCTATGCTAAGAATGCCCTCACTCGGTCTTGCATGAGCTGATGATGAGTCAGATGAGCAGAACCAGAAGAACATTGTCCACAGTATCATCAACATTGAGTGTTGACCTACTGTGATAGACTCTATTCTTCTCACCAATGCAATGGTACAGAAGAGTTCCAAGGAACTCATGATAGAAGAGGATCTCCAAATCCAAGAAAAAAAAAAACTGCGGAGTATAGATGCTGAATGAACCATACTATTTCTTTTGGTTTTGATGCTGTTGTTTTTTTCTATTTTGAGGTTTTTCATCATTGCTCTGATTTTTTCTCTTATAACATGACTAATGCAGAAATAGGATTAATGTTATTATGTATATATATATAAAACCTATATCAAATTACCTGCTGTCTAGAGAAGGGGGGAGGGAGGGGAGGGAGGGAGAAAAATCTGAAATTGTAAAGCTTGTATAAACAAAAGTTGAGAACTATCTTTACATGTAACGGGAAAAAAATAAAATACTTTATTAATTAAAAAAAAAAAAAAGAATGCCCTCACTCTCCCTCTTTGCTATTGGCTTCCTACCTGTCCTTTAAAGCCCAGATCAAATGCCACCTTCTCCAGGAAATCTTCCCTGATCCATCCAGGTAATCTCACATAGCACTTTGTTTTTCAGCTCTCTAATCCACCTAAAGGTGCTGTGGCAGCTACAGGGTATAGAGGGTAGAGCACTGGGCCTGGTGTCAAGAAGACCTGAATTCAAATCCACCCTCAGACGTTTAGTAGTTGTGTGATCCTAGGCAAGTCACTTAACCTCTGTTGCCTCCGCTTTTTCATCTGTCAAATGGGGACAATAAGTACCTACCTCTCAAAGTTGTTGTGAGGATCAATTGAGATAATAATAAGTATAAGGTGCTTAACAACACTGCCTGACACATTACTATTTTTGTTCAGTCATTTTCAGTCCTGACAAACTCTTCGTGATTCTATTTGGAGTATTCGCGGCAAAGATATGAGGTGTTTGCCATTTCCTTCTCCAGCTCACTTTACAGGTAGAAGAAAATGAGGTAAACAAGGTTTAGTGACTATCCCAGGGTCACACAGCTAGTAAGTGTCTGAGGTCAGATTTGAACTCAGGAAGATGAGTCTTCCTGACTCCGGGCCAGAACTCTTTTCAATGTACAACTTAGCTGCCTGCCTGACACATAGTAGGTCCTACATAAATGTTAGCTATCATTATCATTATTAATACACTAACCAATCACTATAGTGTGTTATATTTATCTGTTTGCATTTTATCTCCCTGCTAAAATGCAAGATCCATGGGAGTAAGGACCATGTTTTAAAGTTCTTACCTTCCCCATTGCCTAGAACAATATTCTGCACACAACTGGTATTCCATAAAGGATTGCTAAATTAGTTAATTAATTAGTAAAAGCTGCAGGGAGAGGGGACAGCTAGGTGGCACAATGGATAAAAGCACCAGCCCTGAATTCAGGAGGACCTGAGTTCAAATCCATCCTCAGACACTTGATACTTGCTAGCTGGGTGACCCTGGGCAAGTCACTTAGCCCTCATTAACCCGCAAAAAAAAAAAAAAAAGTTGCAGGGAGGCAGATATGAACTTGATGTTAAGAAATACCTACTGCTTGTTTGTCAAAGTTAAGGTGGACTTTCTCCAGAAGAAATAGATTATTCCGCTTCACTAAAAATCATAGTATCATAGCTCTAGAACAGGGAGGGACTTCAAAAGCCATTGAGTTCAATTCTCCCATTTTACAGTTAAGAAAACTGAGGCCCAAAGAAATTGGGACTTGCCCAAGGTCATACATAGGTATCAAGTATCAAGAGTCAAGGTCTGAACCCAGTTCCAAGAATACCCCAAATAGAGTCACGAAGAGTTGGTCAGGGACTGAAAATGACTGAACAACAATAGTAATGTGTCAGATGCTCTTTTTAAGCACCTTATACTTCCTGAGTTCAAATCTGGCTCAAGAGCCAGTGGTCTTCTCACTGAACCATGCTACCTTCAAATAGAAACTGGATAACCACTTACCAGAAATCTTATACTATAAAATAGATTCCTGTTCAGGTATACATTGAACTAGATATCTTCTGAAGTCCCTTCTAAATCTGAGATTCAGAGGATAGTGAGGTTTGTTTAGGGGATCTCGGATAATATCACTAAAGCAACTGTGTGACCTTGGACAAGTCCCTCCCTGAGCCTCAGTTTCTTCTGTTAAACGAAGGGGTTTACAATATAGTCTCTTAAGTAGCTTCAAGCTCTAGATCTATGTTGTTATTATCCTATTCCACATATGCATAATGCTGCCCTTCCCACAATATCTTCTTACCACAGAAAGACCTGCACCAAAGCCAGCAAACCCTTGGCCTCTTTCCCACAGCAGATATCTGCGCTAGCCCCAACAGCTTTATAAGGCCTACCTATGCAGGGAGATTTATCTTCAGACGGGTTGACCATCAGGCGATGAATTTTTTGGCCACAGCTATTTATGAATCTTCCAACAAATACTGTGATCTGGGCCAGTAGAGATAATACCCTTACCCATGAAATTACAGAACTTTGAAGTATTGAATAAACAGTGCTGTACATACACTCCTGGGTGGTAGAAGCACTTGCAGAGTGCAGGTCCTTACATTTCCATATAAGGGAAAGTACTTTTTATTTTAGATAACTTTCTATTTTCAAAGCACCAGTGAGGTGCCAAGCAGCATAATGAACTGTGAATAAATCACTGATTTCCAAGATTGACCCATAGAAAAGCATGTGATAAGGTAGAAATTGGGGTATGGGGGGGAAGCAAAGTAAGGAAGGTAGGAGAAACTTAATGGAAGAAGGTTCCAGCAAGATAGAAAGGTTAGAAAATATATATAATCTTTCTTATTGTTGTTCAGTTGTTTCAATCATATCTGACTCTTTGTGTCCCTATTTGGGGTTGTTTTGGCAAAGTTACTAGAGTGGTTTACCACTTTCTTCTCTAGTTCATTTTACAGACGAAGAAACTGAGGCAAACAGGATTAAGTGACTTGCATAGGATCACACAGTTTGTACATGTCTGAGGCCAGATTTGAACTCAGGCTTGCCTGACTCCAGACCCAGCATTCTATCTACTGTGCCACCTAGCTACCCCTACTCTTTCTACATTTGTTTTAATTATCTTCAAGATATTCAAGCCTCATAAAGGAAGTTCATCTTGAAGGAAAATTTGAAGGAAAGATTTGGAGGGGTCAGAGTGGTATAGCACTAGATTGGGAATTAGAAGGTCTGGGTTCTAGTTCTGCTATCACTAACCATGTAAGTGATAGCAATGGGCAGTGTTGTCCCTTCAGTTTCCTCCTCTGTAAAATGAGGGACATAGAGTAGACATTTCTGTGGCCCCTCCCATGCAGCTAGGTGACACAATGGGCAAAATGTCCACCTTCAAGTCAAGAGGATTCATCTTCCTGAGTTGAAATCTTGCCTCAGATATACAAGGCAAGTCAATTACCCCTGTGTGCCTCATTTTCCTCATCTGTTAAAATGAGCTGCAGAAAAAAATGGCAAACCACTCTAGTATCTCTACCAAGAAAACCCCAAATAGGGTCACAATGAGTTCAATATGACTGAAACAACTGAACAACAACAATATATGGTCCAATTATCCAAGTCTGTGGGAATCTATCTTCCCTTCCCTTCTCTTCTCTTTTCTTCCTTTCCCTCCTCTTCTCTTTTCTTCCTTTCCCTCCTCACTTTGATTCCTCCCACTCTCTCCCTATTAGCTTTAGGATTGAGTGTGAAACCTGTATCAGCATCTAAATGTCTGGACTTTACCTTTTTCTCCTGAAGGACCAACTCTGCCAGGCCGACCTGGTGACCCTTTCTCTCCCTTTTCTCCAGCATCCCCTGTGGAAGAAATTCACAAACATTTAGGGAGTAGCTCTAGAAAGCATGGTTTGGATCCTACAACTACTGACTGCCAGAATCCCCCACAATCCCCCACCCTCTGGCACAGGCCTTCCCAAAAGGAGAGACGCATGTGTATAAACAGATCTCAAGGACTTAACTATCACCGACCTAAACTTGGGTTCAAAAAAATCAATGACAGGAGGACAGGATAGGTGAGTTACGGCTAGAGTTTATGTCCAAAAGACCTGAGAATCTACAAACTCATGGCAAATCCAAAAAAAAAAAAGGGTAATGCGATCTTCAGTGGCATTAAGATAAACATAGTGTTCAGAACAAGTCAGGTGATGGTTCTACCATTCTTTGGTTTCCTCAGACCATTTCCTATATACTCTGTTCAGATTTATACACCAACCAGCACTACCAAACTTAAATAGATGCAAGGACCACTAATTCATACATGTGGATTCCTACAAGCCACATATTGACTTTTAAAATTCACATAGTAGGGGGCAGCTAGATGGCACAGTGGATAGAGCACTGGCCTTGGAGTCAGGAGTACCTGAGTTCAAATCCGGCCTTAAACACTTAACACTTACTCACTGTGTGACCTTGGGCAAGTCACTTAACCCCCATTGCCTCACTAAAAAAAAATTTTAAAAAAAATTCACATAGTAACATTTTCTATGTTCTACTGTATTTCTATTTATTTTATTCAATATTTCCCCATTACATCTTAGTCTGATTTAGGCCTCACTCAGGAGTGTCGTGGGTGTGTTTGACACCTCTGTCCTAGACATCATCAAAGTCGAAGGTCATAAGGGGCAAATAGAGAGAGTAGGGGACAGATGATAAGGCCTTTTTAGGTGTATAATATGGGGTGCTCGGAAGCTCAGTTTCATACGAAAAGGCCAGTAGAGGCAACGAACCTGCCCACAGTGCAAGGAAGGCCTCAGAACAGACCAAAGTGAAAGCCTTAAAAAGGGATGGGGGGGAGTGACTAGAAAACCCTGAACCCCTAGAGCTGTTTGGTGATTATTAAGCAAATGTTACCTTTCTAATTACAGCCTAGCTTGCAGAGATGAAGAGTTGGGACATGCATTAAATTAAGGTAAGATCCCTCACCAAGGGAACTTAGCCATGAACCAGAAAGAGCATCCTATTGGACAGGTCAAAACCTCAGTGCCAAGGCTCTGAGGGAGAACTGTAGAGTTTCCTGTCAAACCTAGGCTAAGGCTCCCTGCCCTTTCATCACTTTTTTTTTTTTTTGGCAGGGCAATGAGGGTTAAGTGACTTGCCCAGAGTCACACAGCTAGTAAGTGTCAAGTGTCTGAGGCTGGATTTGAACTCAGGTCCTCCTGAATCCAGGGCCTGTGCTTTATCCACTGCACCACCTAGCTGCCCCCTCCCTGCCCTTTCTTAAAGAACACAATAACGCCCCAAATAAAAGAGCAAAGGAGTGCTTTACTGAGCTTGAGGTTGGAGGTAATGGACGTTAAAACTTGACCCATAAAAGATGAGGCCTAAGGAGAATAGTGGATAGACTGTACTGTGTTTTCTAGCTCCCCAGCAATGAATGGTAAAAGGGACTATCAATCCCTGTAATTCCTGGGTGAAAGGAAAAAACTGACAGAGACCTTTGGCAAAACTGAGATGTGGAATCCTGGGTCTTCCACTTAGAGAGTGGAAATTGAATGCTAAGGAATATGCCCTGAGACTAACTCAGGTTCCTAAACATAATGTATCAATGAGCAGTTCATCATCAGCTTATTGCCTTGAGAAATGTCCTTTAAAAGGGAACGGCCCAGAGTCATAACCTCAGTCCTCTTGGCATGCCTCCCCCCAGCGGCTGCTTGGACAATCATTGTTCCTCCAGATCTTTGCTTGTATTAAGGTACCAGAAAAATCACTTGTACGGGGTTATCAGAAATGTTTTATCCAAAGCCAATATAAAATTCTCAGTATTTGAGAGTGAGCTGGGAAATAAACAAATAAGCCCCAAATCTGTGATTAGTTGCAGAAAAATAAAAGAGAACAAGCCCAGCTTGGGACGAGGTTGAGATGCTTTGAGAGTCACTCCCTAGGGAATCCACCATTAGAGGGCATGGAGTTGGAAAGTGAGTAATGGGGGGAAGGGGGAAGGGGGAAAAGACTGAAATAAGAAGAAGAAAACTCAAAAATGTTGAACATAAGCAGATAAATAGAGAAAACAGTAACACCATAAGGAAATATGGCCTCCAGATCTAGTAAATGAGCTCAGGCATCTATGAATAAATATTACAAAAGAAAACAATACAACACTTGATGAGGCCTCAGAAGCTTTGATTCTGTGAGGAATATAGTGAATAAAGACTACATAAGTGTCAAGAATCAAAGAATGGGGGGGCAGCTAGGTGGAGCAGTGGATAGAGAACTGGCCCTGGATTCAGGAGTACCTTGAGTTCAATCCGGCCTCAGACACTTGACACTTACTAGCTGTGTGACCCTGGGCAAGTCACTTAAACCCCATTGCCCCGCAAAAAAAAAAAAAAAAAGAAAAAAAAAAAAGAATCAAAGAATGAAGGTCCAGACTAGTACAGAGAGAATAGCCAATGAAGAGAATTAGAAAAAAACCCTCTCTGGAAAGGGGTGCATAATTGAAATTTAAAGAACTAATGAATGGGACTAGTTGAAGGGGAGGAGAAAGAAGGGAGAACCTGCTTGACAGAGAGGAAAGCCATCTGAGCTGAAATAAAACTATAGGGTAAGGGACAAATAGAAGCAGGTTAAATAACCTTAACCACTATCACTGCTACAAATAAATAGGTGACAGGAATTGGTACCTGTACCAGATGAGGAAATTCCCTCCACCAATTCATGTCTGTAGTTTCTCTGCACTTTATAGTCTTAGAGTCACCTAGAACCTGAGAGGACAAGTGATTTGCCCAGGGGTCACATATAAGTATATAATACAAATTAGTAACAGAAATACATAGAGAGAAGGAAGAACGCTATGAGCATACAGAGAAGGGAAAGGTCAGGGCTACTAGGTGGTGTAGTGGATAAAGCCTGGCCTTGGTATCAGGAGGACCTGAGTTCAAATCCAGCCTCAGACACTTGACACTTACTTAGCTGTGTGACCCTGGACAAGTCCCTTAACCCTCATTGCCCTGCAAAAAAAAAAAAAAAACCAAAGTGGTAAGTGAGTAAAATCTATCTGCCATCTTCCCCCTGGTAAATTCCACTCATTTTTGCAATCCCTTTGAAGAGGTGATAGGATGAAATAAGAGATGGATAATCAGAATAAATATCATGGGGAAGAGAATAGGATGGAGGGAAACAGTGTCAACAATAGTAATCATGAAAAAGAGGAAAAGGAGGAGAAGGGAAAGGCCAAGATGCAAGAAGCCTCCCTCCCTGAAGGAAAGGGCATTTGTACTAGGCTTTATAGGATAAGGAGACTTTTATGAAGCAGAAATCTGGGGGCAGGAAGTGATCATAATCTTGGCTTGAAGAAAAACAAAGAAATAGAAATCACAACCACATTTGAGGTCACACGAATATCCAGATTTCACTGGAATATAGAATATTGATATGGAATAGTTATAAAAGACCACCTAGGAAAAAGTAGGTTGGAGCCAGACTGCAAAGAGCCTTGAATGTTCAAAATTTGTTAAACTGTTTTGCAGCAGCGTTAAAACCCCTACTCTAGTGACATCCACTGTGGCATAGAGTTAACCTGGGATTCCTGAGGGCTATGCCACAAGCTCTGGGTTTAGGAACTTCCTAGAGAGGCTTTGGGAACAGGTCTGGCAACTGATTGCCTGCTGTTCAAGGACCAGCCTAATTAAGTTTGGAGAGGCTCATGACCAGATTGTACACAGGGGGATGAATCTCATCAGCCATCATAATTCATGAAGACCATTAACCCAGGAGTGAAGGGTTTTTCATCTGCATCAGTAAAGGAAGTGCCCACCCTGATGAAATTTTAAAATCCTATATAAATTGAAGTATGGAATAACACATAGACTATTTGTGAGCCAAGGAAGGCAATGCAGTGGAAGCTGCAGAACTCTTCCCCCAGCTGAACAAATTTGAGAGCTTGCGAATCAGTTTATTCTTCTACTTTTCAGCTTAGCTATAAATATTGCACAAAGGTTGGGAGAGGTCTACAGAAGAAGATAGCCTCCTCCCCTCTGCTCAGCGATACTTTGCTTTTGGGGGGTAGGGGGATTTAGGGACCCCAAAATTTACAATTTTGCTACTATCTAGCAGGTTTACTTGCCCTTGGTCCAATTTAAATATCAAGGTGTTCAGTATTCCCAATGTAATGCCATATCTGCCACTGGTTTCCCAGTAACCCCCCCTTTCCCCCCCCCCAATATTCACCAGCAAATGTCTATGAGTTGAAATGAGAACAGTATTATGTTTGTAATCAAGGGAATCATTGTCAGGAAAGTAAATTAATATTGGTTCCACCTGTTCCTCCTAGCAGACTAAGATTTCATAATTTTAAAGGTTCCTATAAATACACTAATGAACTTGACTCTAAGATTTTTCCCTATTGGTCGTGACCAAGTTAGCTGTACCTGGAGAAACAATGCAGCTGAGTAAATCTGTATATGTAAAGAATAAGAATGAGATGCAGATAGAGCCAACTCAATGCAGAATGTAACTCAGATGAATGAGCTGGAAATTCAATTGAAATTCTCTATTGCAAGATGGCAGGTGGGTATTTTGTGCCATTTAGGACCTGTGAATAGATATACAGCTCAAAAAAAAAAAAAAAGATGCATAAGCCTATCTGAAATGTTGAATCATTTGCAAAAGTGTTTTTTTATTGGCCAATTCAACAAGCATTTGTTAAGTACCTACTATGTACCAGGCATTGCTCTAGGCACTAGGTAGACAAGGAAAAAAACAAAATAGTTCCTGAGTTCAAATCCTGCCTCTAATTCTTACTACCTGTGTGAAGCAGACCTAGTCATTTAACCCTCCAAGTCTCAATTTCTTCTCCAGTCAAATGAGGACAAAAACACCTTCAGTGTTTGTTTTGACAATTGAATGAAGGAATGTATACAAAGCACTTTTCACAAACCTTTTGTGTGCTATGTAAATATCAGGAATTATTTTTGTTGTTGTTGTTGCTGCTTTGTGAGTCCCTGGGAAGGGCACATGCATTGGTCAGTGTTGCAAGCTGCCAGAAATCTCAGATACAGAATACACCAAATGGCTTGGTAAACGTCAAAGAATCAGAAACAGCCTCCCGTCCTCAAGGACACCTCTTGAGGCTTCCCCATTCTTTCTGATGTGCCTGTGTCACATCAGAAAGAAAAGATATGGGACCCATTCTATATATCTTACATAACACATACTAGGCTGACATTAACTAGCAATTAAACTGTCCAGTTGCAGATACTCACATCCTGGAAGCACTTTCTTGCCTTGCCATATTGTTCCTTTTTCCAAATCCCCAATATGCTGGCTACCCTGAACATATGAAGTCATTTTCAGGAAGATCTGAAGGCCCTTTTTGACTGGCTTTGCTTTGCTTGACTAGGCAACATCCTACTATATTTTCTACTGTTCACTGAGGTCCCAAAGCAGCTGAATATTAAACTTTTCCATCCTTTGCTCCCAAGAAGCAATCACTTACAGTATTCACTTACTTCCCCAGTTACACTGACCTAATCTCTATTATTTTTCTGCAACTGATCACAGACTTTGGGGTTGTTTATTTTCCAGCTAACTCTCATTCATACTGAGAACTTCTCATTGGCTTTGGATAAAACATTACTGATAACCCCATACAAGTATCCCAGCAAAGCAATGACCTTCACAACAATGACTGCCCAAGAATCCCTAAGGAAAACAGCAGGGAGGGACGTGAGGATATGACTCTTGGCTGTCCCCCCCCCTTTTTTTTTGTGGGGCAATGAGGGTTAAGTGACTTGCCCAAGGTCACACAGCTAGTGTCAAGTGTCTGAGGCTGGATTTGAACTCAGATTCTTCTGAATCCAGGGCCAGTGCTTTATCCACTGTGCCACCTAGCTGCCCCCCCTTGCCTGTTCCCCTTTTTTTTGTTTGTTTTTTTTAGTGAGGCAATTGTGGTTAAGTGACTTGCCCAGGGTCACACAGCTAGTGAGTGTTGCGTTTGAGGCCAGATTTGAACTCAGGTACTCCTGACTCCAGGGCCGGTGCTCTATCCACTGTGCCACCTAGCTGCTCCTTGCCTGTTCCCTTTTAAAGGCCATTCTCAAACCAGTAACTAAATGATGGGCTGCTCATTGCCACATTATGTTTGGGAACCTGAGTTATCTCAGGACACAGTCTTCAGTCATCAATTTTCACTCTCTAAGTAAGAGACCCAAGGTTCCACATTCCAGTTTAGCGAAAGGTCTCTGTCAGTTTTTTCCTTTCAGCTAGAAATCACAAGTATTGATAGTCTCTTTCTCAGTCATTGATGGGTTGGTAGAAACCATGGTACTTTTTATTCTTAAGTGAAGAACCAGAACCAAGAGTTGATCCTCTCCTCCTCAGCTCTTCTAAGTGCTGATGGTCTGCTGAACTGTCTGAATCAAAAATCTGGCATAGACTAAGTTACAATAAATGAGGGCAATGTTTCTATGAGTTTGTGGGAACTTTGGACATAAGAAAATTGGACTTCATGGCCAATGTAGAACAGTCTAAACTATAGGTGAATACTTACCTTAAATGTTTGAGTGAATGACAAGAGGTAAGTATTCACCTATAGTTTAGACATGCCTAAGACTCTGATTCTGGGTGCTAATGCAGATGTCAAGAAAAAGAAAACATAGTTCCTGCCCTCAGAGGGTTCTTGGTCTAAGAGTAAAAGAGATTGGATAGGTATACAAAATAGTTAGATTAGATGGTATACAAAAGAGTTAGAAGGTGACATGATAAAGGGGAGGCAGAATGGCTAAGTGAAAAGAACCCTAGTTATGGAGTCAGAGGACCTGAGTTCAAATTCTGGCTTTGCCAGTTACTACCTAGGTCATCTTAGGAAAGTCATTTAACTTTCTTAGGTCTCAGTTTCCTCATATGTAAAATGGGAGGATTAGACTAGATGGCCTCTAAGATCCCTTTCAGTTCCAACGCCATGAACCTCCATTGCATATTAGTCTCCCTAAAGAAACCATAAATGATAGAAAATTAGAACCCCCCTTTCATGAACTCTTGATCTGCCAGGTTTCTTTGGAGGGGCAATGAAAACCAGTAAAGGCAAAGAGGCATATGTTATTTATTCACTACAGTAACATGCTCTCTATTCCATTAGAATTAACAGAATGCAGGGCAGCTAGGTGGTGCAGTGGATAAAGCACCAGCCCTGGATTCAGAAGGACCTGAGTTCAAATCCAACCTCAGACACTTGACATTTGCTAGCTGTGTGATGCTAGGTAAGGCCCCCTCCTTCAGTTCATTCATTGATGGCCCTACACACAGAGACATACCCAGAGCCTGGAGGAAGCTCACCTTATCTGCCCAGTCCCCAGAGATCTGCAGACACCAGGTGTCTGGCTCCAAAGACGGGTCGTTTCGTGAGGCCCACTTGAAAAGAAATCCCCAAGACAACTGCCCAGACAAAGGGGGAATCAAAGAGAAAGGCGGGACTGCTATGTTACCTTTAAGGCCTGGGACAAGAATCTGGACAGAGCAGGCCTCTTCTGCAAGATGTTGAGGCGATCCAGATCTTAGCAAAGACAGGAAAACCAGGCTAATTAGAGTCCCCAGGAAAACCAGATCTCTCTTCATAATGAGTATTTGCAGGTCATTGACTCCTAAATAAAAGAATGGATAAAACAGTTATGGGAATTCTTTTTTTAAAAAAGAGAGTAGAAGAAAAAAAGAAAAAACTGAATAATTCTTTACCCTGCTTGTACTTCTGGCCAAAAGTTCTTCAGATGAAAGCCATCATAATTGGTAGTAGATATCTGTGACTGTCTACTATGGTTCTTATTGCCCTTATCACTTATTTTGGCCCTCCCTGGTTCAGCAGAAGGATGGACTGGGAATCAGTCCAATATACTTGGGAGTGGGGGATGAGAGAGAGCGTGGTGCAGTTAGCAGGAAAGAAGGATCATGGACAACACATTTTACCTCTCTAAACATCAGTTTTCTCTTCTGTAAAAAGGGAATGATGATACTTTCACTACCTGAGTTACAGGTTATTGTGAGGAAAGTGCTTTGTAAACCTTAAAGGTACTCTAGTCTCTTTAATTGGATTGCAAGTTCCTGAAGGAAAAGGACAGTGCCTTGCTTTCCTTTCTTTGGTATCCTTCCCTTCCTAATACTCAGAGACCCAATAAATCAATAAATTAATTAATATATCAAAAAATCCAGCAAGTATCCACTGTAGATCATTCAAGCCACTTTCACATTTCTGTTTATGTGTAAGGAAAAAAACAGAGGACTCCATTTATCACAGAATCTTAGAGTGGGAAGAAACCATAGATGTCATCTGGGTCAACTTCCTACCCCCATGAAGGGATATTGTCTAAATCTCTCCAGGGTGGTGAAGCAAGAACTCAAAGAAATCTTCAGGTAACAGGGATTACACTGCCTTTATAATATAAACTTGGCAACTGCAACTTCTAAGTAGTTTCTACTTCAAGAGCCCCCATGTTATCAATGTCATTTTTCTAGCACAAAGAATATCCGTTTCAATACTTTGCAAGGTTTATTATATAGTCCTCATAAAGGTAACTCTTGGCCAATAGCTAGTTACCAGGAGCTTCATTCATTTAGGACCTGGATTAAAACATTGGAGTTTTGCTTCCGCTTTTCCTCACCAACCTCCTGACAGGCAAAGTTCCTCTCAGAACCACTCTGAAACTTTCATCAGGGGAAATGGCAACGTGGAATCATCATTGCTCTCACTCAGTCTCTCAGTCTCTGTCTCTGTTTTCATCTCCCTCTCTTTCCTCCCCTCCCCCTCCTCTCCCCTTCTTTCTCTCTCTCCCTCCTTCCCATCCTTTTTTATTCTCTGCTAAACAAGGTCACAGGGTTTTGACTGAGTCTCCAGGCCTCCTGTCTTGGGACCTTCTGTCTAGCCCAAAGGATTCTAGTCACTGGGAAAATATGTAATTTCTGATTCCCAAATTTGTTTTAATCACTCACCACTCAATCTCTTGCCAACTATACCACTTAGGGATTCTTGTAACTGAAAAGATGCCTCAATATATGTATTTAACCAAAGATCTACTGGCCTTGGACTCAGTGATAATAGCTTGTTTTTTTAATGTAACACTTTACAGTTTATTCATAATCGTAATTTACATATCTATAGGGCTTTAAGATTTACAAAACACTTTTTTATCCTCACAACCCTGTGAAGTGCTAGTATTATTTACCCCATTTTATAGATGAGAAAACAGAGGCTTTAAGAAGTTGAGTAATTTGTCCTTGGTCAGCAATGCACTTTGTTCACGACTCTGAGTTAGGTCTTGCAAGCATTATTATCTCCATTTTAAAGATATGAAAACGGAGGCTGAGAGAGGTCTACTAATGACTAGACAAGCCATGGCTGCAGCTCTAGTAAATAGCAGAGCCAGTAATCAAAGCTTTGTCTCTAAGACTCCAGATCCACTATGTCTCAGACAGTAAGGATCTAAGAGGGAATATCCATGAAGCAGGCCCTGTTTTCCAAAGTGTGTGGTAATTTTGATATCATTTCTCAGTCTGAAAGAGAGATTTACTTACTAATGAAAAGATGCCTGAGAGACCAAGCAGAGATTACTTTCTTAATATTGTCAGCCTTGAAAGTTGAATATTAAGTGTTGACAAAGGTTAAAGGCATGATGACTGAGAAGGAAATCGAGGGTAAGAGAAAAAAAGATTTTGGATGAGCCCACATTGAATGGGTGCTTCAGAAGCTAAAGCAAAGGCAAAGTGGAAACCTTGGTGTTACCAATGACTTAGCTTAGCTTAGAGGGGAATCTAAATTTGAGGTTATTTTTAACTTAATTTTGCAAAAATGAAGAAAAGTCAAAATAGGATGCTCAGGAGAAAATGAAGCTACTTTTCACCTCTGGTGTTCTGAGCCTCTTAAACTATATATATATATATATATATATATATATTTTAGTGAGGCAATTGGGGTTAAGTGACTTGCCCAGGGTCACATAGCTAGTAAGTGTTAAGTGTCTGAGGCCGGATTCGAACTCAGGTAGTCCTGAATCCAGGGCCAGTGCTCTATCCACTGCACCACCTAGCTGCCTCTTAAACAATATTTCAAAGCTATAAAGAATAAGGAAGGGGCAGGTAGGTGGCACAGTGGATAAAGCATTGGCCCCTGGATTCAGGAGGACCTAAGTTCAAATCCAGACTCAGACACTTGACACTTACTAGCTGTGTGACCCTGGGTAAGTCACTTAACCCCCATTGCCCCACCAAAAAAAAAGAATAAGGAAGTTGGGGTGATCTAAGGTTAAATGAAGATTTTGGAGTCTCCATATCTGAATAACAAGCAGATTTGCCCAGGATTTTCTCTGCTAAGAGCCTGTACATTCTGTTCACAAAGCCCAGATTTCTTCTCCTGGCAGGGAATGCCTGGGCTAGGGAGGAGGAGGAGGCGCCTTTGGGCTATGCAGATGTCCTTCCCTCTCATACACAAAGAAGCTCGCCTCATGAAAGTGGGAAGATTAGTGGCAATAGAAGGAAGCACAGATCCATGAGCTACAGATGAATAAACAAGATGTCAAAGTGGATATGATCAGAAACTTAATCAAATCATCCCAATATCAGAATCTTTGAAAAATCAGAAACATCAATAATTTTGAAAGTAGATAAAAGCCTGAAAAAAACAAACCAGGAAGCTGAAAGCATTTTGTTAAAGTAAGGTCAAAGAGTAGATTTAGTTTTGTTTAATAAGACAAAATTTAGCCAAAGCAATCTCAAATGTCAGTATCAAGAAAACGTCAGGATATAAAAGCTAAATGGATGAAGATGTGATTCTCATACTTTGGCTCAACAAGGAGGAAAAGGAAGAGGGGGAGTAGGGGAAGAAGGAGGAAGCAGGGTCAGAAAACTTATTCACTACCCTACAAGGCCTCAGGGAAACTGGAGACTAGAAAGTCTTACATTGGTGTTCTACACCCCTACCCCTCCATGATTCCCTCCCTATCTATATATACTCCATATATTCTGTCTCCTTTTCCCAGGGTTTTCCTTGCTTTTAAGTAGAAAGACTTCAATAAAGTATTTGGAGACAGTGTATAGTACAGGGGAAAGGGCTCTTTAGAGTCAGAGGACCTGAGTTTGAATCCCATCTTACCATTTACTATCTGTATAACCTTGAGCAAATTACTAATCTGTCTGAAACTTAAGTCTTCTCATCTGTAAAATAAGGGGTTTGAACTTAATAACCTTTGTGGTCCCTTACAACCTTAAAAACATTTTGGGGGCAGCTAGGTGGCGCAGTGGATAAAGCAGCGGCCCTGGATTCAGGAGGACCTGAGTTCAAATACAGCCTCAGACAATTGACACTTACTAGCTGTGTGACCCTGGGCAAGTCACTTAACCTTCATTGCCCCACCAAAAGAAAAAAAGAAAAGAAAAGAAAGGTCCTTTGGAGAATGATAACAAACTATTAAAAAACTTCTTGAGGGAGTTTGGGGAGAAAGAAATTCTAATTTTGAATAGTTGGCCAGGATATGTTGTAAGAATGAATGAGAACATGAATAAAAGGTCCCCCTTGGTCCCAGAAAAAAGGCACTATATTATTATTGAATTTCTACTACAGGACCCAGCATTTTTATATGTGCCATAAATATTTTGTCATTGGTCATTTCAGAAGGTGGGTTTGGGAGCTCAGTTGGTGAATTCCCAGCTCATAATTTTCCCTCCTGTGGCATGTGTGCCTTTGTCCAGAAGCCAAAGCATCACAGATCTCAGCACCGATTCTGGGGGCAAATACCTTTTCCTCATCTCTAAGGCCCTGAAAACATCAGCCAAGATAAAAAGAGTAGGCATGCTTTTCTGATTACCTTTCCCCAACTTTCAACAACTATCCATTTTTATCCTCTCAGTTTTCATTCTAAGGCTATGGTATCCTCTCCTTCAGAAGTTGTTTTATTCCCTTAATCTCAACGTAACTCCAGAAAACGACTTCACCTCCTCAGATTCCCCAACCAATCCATAACTCATCATTACATATAGATGCCCTTGTTTATGCTTTTGCCCTATGAATCAGGAGCCCCTCTATGAATCATACTTCACTTCAGTTTCAGTGACATAGTCCTTCCCTGATTGTATTTTACCTGAGCATAGCTCTACTTCAGCATGAAATTAGTACAGGATGATTGTCCTCCCCTCATTCCAGCTTTAGGGACAGTATAAAATAATTCCATTGGAGAGTATAAAACCCCCTCCTTTCCTCTTGACACCCTGCATACATACCATCCTTACACCATAAGTTGCATTTCTATAGCTAGAGTCATAGAATGTCAGTACTGGAAGGGATGTTAACACTAGAAAGGATGTTGGTGAGTTAGTTCAATCCTCTCATTTCACAAATGAGGATTATGAGACTCAGAAAGGTCAAATAATTCACCCAATGCCACAAAAGTAATCTCTGGTAGAGTCAAGACTACAAAGAACCCAAGTGTCTCTTCTGATCCAATGCTCCCTTCAGACCTCTCAGCTATTTTTGAAAAAACACTATTGATTATTTACTAGGAATTATATTGTTGGTGGCACTTGACTTTCACTCAATGAGCAAATAAAATTAGGACATGTTATGTTGGGATATCCATGTGTGTGCATATGTGTATATATATATATATATATGGACAAATATACCTATACACAATGTGTGTGTATATATGTGTGTGTGTGTCAATATGTCCATATGTATATGTATCCATACATACTCATGTGTATATACACATATACGTACATAAAATCAGAATATGTAAATGTATATATACATGCACATAATTAGAAATTTTCAACCAGGTTCTAAAGACACTTGATACAGTTCTACTACTTTCTGGGACCTTGGGCAGATCACTTCCCCTCTCTGGGCCTCAATTCTGTAAAATGAAAGCAAATCACTTAATCTCTGAATGTCCATGAGATTATTCATCTATAAAAGACAAAGAGTTATTGTGAAACTTAAAGGAGATAATGGATATAAAGTGCCTTGCAAACCTTAGAGGACTGTATAAATATGTTATTTTATTATTAGATGATTTCTAATATCCGTTTCTGCTCTAATATTTTCAGACACAAAGTTCTGCTCTTATAGCAATACTTTTTTCACTTTGGTAGGGATATTTCAAAATGAAACAGTCATTCCTTTTATTTAAATTTTTAAAATAAACCTTAAAGTATTATTTTTTAAAACTGTGAGTTGTAATTGCCATTTCTTTTCTTAAAGGGTAATCTGAAAGTTTCACTCATCAGGTTACCAATCCCAAATTCGCTGAAAGTCCCAGGAAATAAATCCCTTAGTTTTGTGAGAAATTACTTCTTATGCTATAGTCGAAAAGGACTTCTTTCTTCTATTTTCTTCGGTTTTACCTCATGTCCAGCCATTACACATAACCCCTGCCATTATTTGGATTCATATTACCATTCTCAGTGCCTCATCGATGTTTGAAATGTTGGCTGGATGGCTTACTCCTTTTAAGTATAAAAAATATAAAGTTTCATTCTTTCCTACCTTAGGCTTGCTGGGTGAAGAAGGGGGCCTCCTGACCATTGCCTGCCTTCGGGGACACTGCACCAGGGAACCTCATCGCTGCTGTTTACAGAAGCCTGGAGGTCTTAAATTGGGAGCACTGGTGCCTTCTGCTTTCAGACAGTTCAGCAAACCAGGCAGATCAGTTGCAAGTGTTATCTGTAAACAGCTTCCTGTTTGAAAATAGATCAGCTGTCCAGCCCGGATAATAATTAGGAGGAAAAGTGTGGAAAGTTGAAAATATGAGTCAGGGTTCTCATTACAGTCATGTAGATGGCCCTTTTGGAGAATCCCTTTTTTAACCCTTTAGCAGTAACTGTGATCCACAAAAACCCTCCAGCATTTCAGAAGATCATAGATTCAAGAGCTAAATGGGACCATGGAACCAAACCCCTCATTTTATAGTTGAGGAAACTGAGGATCCAGGAGATTAAGTCACTTGCCCAAGGTCACATAGGTAGTAAGTGACAGTTCATATTTTAACCCAGATTCTACTAATAGGCTTATACCCCAAGGAGGACATTGATTTAAAAAAAAGAAAGAAAGAAGAAAAGTGCTGTTTGCACCATAATATTTATAGTAATGCTTTTTGTGGTAGCAGAGAACTGGAAACAAAGTCCATCAACTGGTAGATGGCTAAACAAATTATGTACATTGAATGTAAAGGAACATTATTTTGGTATAAGAAACAATGATACAATGAATGCAGAGGACCAGGAAAGTGTTGTTCTCTGTAAATCGATAAGTAATTTCTAAGTGTCAAGTTTAGGAAGGTACTTTACTAAGTACAGGGGAATACAAAGGCAAAAGACAGCCCTGGTTCTCAAGTTCACAGACTAAGGAGGGAGACAACATGCAAACAACTATGTACAAATGTGAACTAGTACAAAATGAAATAAGCAGAACCAAGAAAACATATACAGTTTCTACATCAATATACTCAATGGAAAAGAACAACCACCACAAAAACAAATGAAGTCAAGCCCTGGTTGTAGCATTTGCCAGTTTTTAGGTGCAAATTCTCACACTGAAAATTTAACAATCAGCTCTTGATGGCTGGTTCCAACTGAGAACAAGACAAACAAACAAAAAAATCCCTGCGTTAGACAGAGTTGGCTGGTAGGGGGGAGGATGTGTGAAATTTGTCTTTGAGATCTCTCAACCCTTACATCTGGTCTCCTGTTGTCAACCTTTTGCTACCCAAGACTTCCCACTAGTCAGTGGTGGAGCAGGAAGCTGAATCCATGTTTTTGGAGTCCAAAACTCCCATGTTTTTTTCTATTACTCCACATTGCCTCTGAATTGGGAGTCCAGAGAGCTAGGAACTAAGAGACTGAAATCACAGAATTTTGTTTCAGGAAGGGATCTCAGAGATCATCTAGTATATAGATCACCCCTTTCATTTACAAATGAGGAAACTGAGTTTCAGAGTGGTGCCTTGCTCAAGGTCACAAGACTGGTTAAAGAGAGGAAACATATATAGGAGACTATAATTCAAAAAGGAAGCTCAACCAGTTATATTCAATAATATGATTTCTAAGATCTGTCGACTGAGTTTTATTAAGCATTTCTTAAGAACCTACTATGTGCCAGGCATTGTGCTGGAGATCCAAAGAAAAGGCAAAAATGGCTCCAGCTCTCAAGTGGCTTTGAGTTTAAAGAGTGAAGCAATATTCAAAGAATTGGATTGCAGAGTACATTTTAAGGGATTAAGATGTAAAAAGCCTGGAATGGTAGGAAGGTGCCAAGTTATAAAGGGATTTTAAAGTCAAACCAAGGGTTTTATTCTTGATTGAGATGGTAGCCACTGAAGTTTGTTGAATAGGGTGTAGGTGGGAGTGGAGAGGGATGACAGCGTCAGACTTCCGTTTTAGGATGATCATTTAAATAGCTGAGTGTTGGGAAGATTGGAATGGGGAGAAATTTAAGGCAGGGAGATCAACCAGCAGGTTATTGCAATAATCCAGGTGTGAGGAGATGAGGGTCTACACCAGGGTTGGAGCAGTGTCAGAGGAGACAAAGAGTGAGAATAGGAGAGATTTGACAACAGTAAAAACTTACTTGGGGGCAGCTAGGTGGCGTAGTGGATAGAGCACCAGCCCTGGAGTCAGGAGGACGTGAGTTCAAATCCAGCCTCAGACACTTAATACTTACTAGCTGTGTGACCCTGGGCAAGTCACTTAACCCCAATTGCCTCACTAAAAAACAAACAAACAAACAAAAACTTACTGGATGGGGTAAGGGAGGGTTAAAAGAAAGTGAGGAGGGGCAGCTAGGTGGCGCAGGTGGATAGAGCGCCAGCCCTGGAGTCAGGAGTACCTGAGTTCAAATTTGACCTCAGACACTTAACACTTACTAGCTGTGTGACCCTGGGCAAGTCACTTAACCCCAATTGCCTCACTTAAAAAAAAAAGTGAGGAATCAAGGATGACACTTCAAGTATCAAATGCTCTTTATAACTTAATTTAATTTAATTTAATGCTCTTTATAACTTGGCACCTTCCTACCTTTCCTGCTTTATTTCACATCACTCCCCTCTACTGTAAAGCCAAACTGGCATCCTTGCTACTCCTAATAAATGTTTGTTGATTGAACAAAATCTATTAAGCACATGCTATATTCAAGACACATAGAATGGGGGGGGGGGAACAATAATAATAATATAAATAATTAAATAATGCTATAAATAATAATAACTAGTGTTATGGGGAAATAGATGGAGGTTTGGGGCAGGGGTCTTTAGGAATTCCCCTTTAAAGAATTACACCCTCTTGCAGTTAGAATAAAATAATAGTTTATTTAGGTGCTTGGGAAAGGAAAACAAGATAGAAGTCCTTGGACTTCTTATGGGGAGAAGGCATGGCACAGAGGCATGGCTCTCTGAGATATCTTTCTCCCTGAGTAGAAGATAGGCAGATACTTTTATAAAGGACTGATGGTGGTGGTCTGATGGGGTGATCATCTGACTGTGGAAAGTTCCCTTATTGAGGGAGGACCATCCCCCACTGGTGGTGGCTGGGAGAAGTTGGGTGAGGGGTGGCTCCAGATCTCTCAAGCCATCTCTCTCCCCCTCATGCAAGGCAGCAGCCACTCCTAATCTTATCTCCCCAGGGGTGGGGGAGACTGGAATGAAGGGTGGTAGTCCTGGAGCTAATTCAGTTCCAATCAAGTGCCACTTATTTCTTTAGGTGTGTCTGTCCTTTGGTTTAGTTTCTCAAGGAGAAGGTTCTTTGATTTACCCCCAGAAAACTTCTGAGGTACCCTGGCCAATTCAGATGAGGTACCCAGGCCTATAACAACCAGCATTAATAAAGCACTTTAAAATTTGCAAAGCAAGGTGACACATTACAGAATACAGACAGGTAACTTTTCTATATTTATCAGTAAGGATAACAGAAGCTTATTCCCTATCTTTGTAGCAGTGCCAGATGCAAGAGATCAATGAGAAAGTCTGGAGAATCATAAAGACTTGATGACTGATTGGGTTTACAGGAGGCAGGAAGCAGAGAGAAACTAAAATGACTCCAATTCAAGGCTGGGTTACTGGAAGACTGATGGTCTTATTCTTTAGTTGTTTATTCTTCCAGAATGACAGTAGGGGATAATGTATTAATTAAATAAACACATCTCCTTGTAGGTGTTCACCAGTTAATGAGTTATACCTTCATAGGTCACAGAATGTCTTTGCCTAATTACAATATGACATCTTCCCCCCGCCCCTGAAAAAAAAAAAAAGTCCCCAAAGAGTCAAGCTCATTGTAGGAACTCAGCAATATAGGAACCATTTTGTTGAGAAAAGAAATATTTTGTGGAAGGTGAGTATTTCCATTCTCCACAAATCACATCTCAAAAGTTGCCTATACCTAGGGTGAGGCCAGGCCCTATACATCCTACTTAGGATATCATCTCTATATACCATTCTGGATAACTAGGGAGCTCCCAGCAGGAGAAACTCTAATTTAACCTTGCTTTTAAGAAGGCAGGATGGGGGCAGCTAGGTGGCGTAGTAGATAGAGCACCGGCCCTGGAGTCAGGAGGACGTGAGTTCAAATCCAGCCTCAGACACTTAACACTTACTGGCTGTGTGACCTTGGGCAAACCCCAATTGCCTCACAAAAAAAAAAAAAAGGCAGGATGGTGTCATGGTATAAGGGTTCCCATTCCTGACTGTCACTTTGTACCAGTGTGATCTTGGGCAAGATGAAGGAAATGAACTAATGTCTCTTCTGGTTACTTTTACCTATCGCTTCCATTTCTGCCTCTTCAGAGGTATGATCTTTTATTTTCCTATATCGTCTTGTTTGTCCTAAGGACCTAACCCATAATGTGCTTCTTTAACCCAAGAATAACCCTTAGTTATAAAAACAGAGGTACATATGTAACACATGTTATATTGCCTAGTGTTGTATCAGCTATAATGGGATCTTCTGAAATGTTAGCTTAGAAGATATGTTTAGGTCATCCTTGTAGATAAGTTACCAGCCCACATCAGCAAATGGAAAAGTACAGATACATTCATTCCTGTCTTTCCCTTTCTTTTTATTTCCAAAGGTCCATGTCTGAAAACATCAATGGCATTGTCACAGTTAACATTTGGAATAGCCTTTTCCCTCATGACCCCTGATGCGCTCAATTTAACATTCTGGCCTCTTCCAGTGAGGTCAGGCTAAAACCTGGAATATATCCCAGCTATTATTTACTTTTTACAGAGATAGATGAGAAACTTGGGTACCAAGAGCCAGATTCACACACTGAGTTTGTCACTCTATGGGAATTTTCACATTCATAGTCATACATGCATGTAACTGTTTGACACTTTGCTTGTGAGGAAATAACCATGGACTGCTCGTACTCTCACTAGGTAAGATGATTGTCATCTTTTACAGTAATTTTTAAACAAAGGAATAATCATTTACACATTTATTTAACACTTGAAGGGTAACAAAAACTTTCTTGTAACAGGTGGGCAGTGAATCCATTATTCCTACTTTTCAGATGGGGAAACTGAGGCTCACAGAGATGACACGACTTACCTAAGAGGACACAGCTAAAAGCCAGGATTCAAGCCCATCTTCTGTTTCCAGGTCTAGTGCTCCTTCCACAAAATAAAAGAGACTGAAAGGGGATTTATTCCACCATTTCTTTAACACAATTCTACTGGATGTGCTCCTTTTTCAGACCCCAAATCAATCCAAAATTTTATAATATTGAAATATGTTCCCACCACCCTTTGTTGCCTAAACAAAATCAATATCATGATGATTTTTTCAAAAAGCTTTAGAATGAACTGAAGCAAAGCGAAGTAAGGACAACCAGAAAAGCAACATACACGATGTCTACAACAATGTCAGTGGAAAGAATACAAATAGCACCTACCTCACAGGGTTGTTGTGAGGCTCAAATGAGAATAATTGTAAAGCATTTAGCACAATGCCTGGCAAATAGCAAGTGCTATATAAATGTTAGTTATTATTACTAAGAATAACAATGAAACAATGGAAATAAAATCCTATGCCATTATAATGACCAAATGGTCTCAAAGAAAAGACAGAAGAGGGGCAGCTAGGTGGCACAGTGGATAGAGCACTAGCCCTGGAGTCAGGAAGACCTGAGTTCAAATCTGGCCTCAGACACTTGACATTTACTAGCTGTGTGACCCTGGGCAAGTCACTAAACCCCAATTGCCTCACCAAAAAGAAAAAAAAAAGAAAAAAAAAAGACAGAAGTCACTGGTGCTTTTTTTTTTTTTGCAGAGATAGGGGATTCTGGGTATCATGCTATTTGATGTCAGACTTTTTTCATTTTATTGGTTAATTTTGCAGAATTGTTCTCTTTTTTTGTTCTGTGTAATTAGGCTTTCCAGGAAGGGGGTGGGGCAGGGTATATTGGGAAAAGTTGGTGATGTAAAAACAAAAAATGTCCATTAAAAACAAAAAGTACTGGGGGCAGCTAGGTGGCGCAGTGGATAGAGCACTGGCCCTGGATTCAGGAGGACCTGAGTTCAAATCTGGTCTCAGACACTTAACACTTACTAGCTGTGTGACCCTGGGCAAGTCACTTAACCCCAATTGCCTCACCAAAAAAAAAAAAAAAGAAAAGAAAAGAAAAAAAAAGCACTGGAGAAAGATGTCTTTAAAGCAACAACTTAAGGACCTGGTAAGGGTTCATATTGAAGGACTCTCCAGATACTTTGATAGAGTCCTCCAGATACTCTTATTTGGGGGGGAGGGAGCGGGGTGAGGCAATTGGGGTTAAGTGGCTTACCCAAGGTCACATAGCTAGTAAGTGTCAAGGGTCTGAGGCCAGATTTGAACTCAGGTCCTCCTGACTCCAGAGCCGGCACTCTATCCACTGTGCCACCCAGCTGCCCCCAGATCCCCAGATACTTTTTTTTTTTTGATCAGGCATTGTGGGTTAAGTGACTTGCCCAGGGTCACACAGCTTGTAAGTGTCAAGGGTCTGAGGCCAGATCTAAACTCAGGTCCTAGTGACTCCAGGGCCGGTGCTCTATCTACTGTACCACCCAGCTGTCCCTCCCCAGATACTCTTATTGCTGATGAGATAGTCCCAGTTCCATCCAACCTCAGAATTCCATAAGAATTTCTCAATGAAATCCATGACCACTCAAAAGAGATCTACATAACAACCTACACAAGCCAAATGAATGAAGGATGCCTACTGTCTAGATTATGACATGAACAGTCCATTAAATTAGATCATGTCTATGGATGTATGGATGTATGCACAGCTACATAGCTTTCTATCTATATATCTATATGGATATATAGCTATACAGCAAACACTTGCAAAAGAACAGCAAACTATGAATGGCTCTAAATGTCAAGCTGGAACTTCTTAAGTAAGGGAGTAGCAAGGTCAGATCTGTGCTGTAAGATTTTGTGGGTAGCTATATGGAAGACGGGTTAAGAGAGGAGAGGGGCAGCTAGGGGGCCCAGTGGATAGAACACCTACCCTGGAGTCAGGAGGACCTGAGTTCAAATCCGGCCTCAGACACTTGACACTTACTAGATGTATGACCCTGGGCAAGTCACTTAACCCCAATTGCCTCAGCAAAAAGAAAAAGAAAGGAGATGTTGGAAGCAAGGACATAGTCCAATGTTACAGATATTCAAGTGTGTCATCACTGATTGATGTTCAGTCTCATCCTGATAAGAGAGTAGGCAACTATTATACTTGCATACAGACCTTTTAACTTTTTAAAGAATAAAACATTTACCAGATAGTAAAAGCCCACAAAGCAGTATTACCCTTTAAATCCCTCATTTGGACTTCTCAGGTACTTCAAGTTCACACAACCCCAAACAAGGACATGATTGTGAAGCAAATTAACAGAATGATTACCTTGTTTATGAAGCATGCTGTGTTCTGTCAAATAATGATTAAAACTTGAATAAGTCGTGATTGGTTCCATTTTCAAAGGGATGGTTAGGCAATTTTTAGGTGCAGGCAATAAACAGTATACTAAGTGAAATGACGGCCTCATTTAAATATATTATTACAGAGCATGAACTTGATTTTACCCATATAGAATTTTGAGTAAAAACGTAATTGCCAAAGAAGCATTCAGACTAAACTTCATTATAATCACTCACCCATTGTTGTATGCCACTATTGATTACAGTGAGAACAATTCATCTAAGCTAAAAGTATTTTTTAAAAAGAATTCATGTCATATTAATCCGCTCCTTAGTAACCAGGCACATATCTGGTAATTGAAATGTCTCTACTTGAATTGTACTGAGGCTGTGTTATACCAGTTACAAATTTCAATAAATGTCAATAGTCTGATTTTTATTTTAAATGTCTAATTGTACGCATTTTAACTATGCAAGGTGCTGAAATGATAGAGTAGTATTTAGTAACTACCAAGCTTTGTGATGCTTCATCAGGCCTATTAAAACCAAATTTTGTGTGACTATGAGAATTAGAATGGATTAAGCTATTTTTACAAGGAAAAGGAAGCAATGGGGATGGGGGGAAAACCATTTCCCTACAAACATTTCTTCTTGTAATGTTGGGGACCATTACATGTCAATACTGCTTATTGCTGTATAAAAGTCCAGACACAGGGATTCATTCTTATGTGATGTAGACATTTCCTAACATCTGTTCAAAATACTGCACTTATTTAGACTTTTTTTTGTTTGTCATACTTTCCTTCTGCACTAAAGTCCCCTACAGATAGCCGCTCAAGTCACTGAGACTGGGTGCAAAACAAGACATGCATTTTTTTTTTTGGACTCAAGTAATGCAGGAATTTGTTTTGTTTGAATATGCACATTCTTTATGAAGATATAGTTTTCCTTTTTTTCCCAGTGGGAGAAGAAAATAGATTTCTGTCAACTGAAAAAATTAAACTTAAAATTTTAAAATAGATACAAGGCAAATGGGGGTCAGGGAAGGCACTAGCTAGAAGTACCCATGCCAACCATGACCACATCAAACTAAGGTCAGCCTTCGACTCCTGGGACTATTCACATCTGACCCATTGGCCTTTTTAAGTTGGAAATGCCCCAACAGCACAACAGCCTCCTCTTCCAATTGATGAGTTTGTCCCCGGACCCTCCATTTAAGGAAGTACCCATTTCAACCATGTTCACTTCAAGCCCAAATCAGGCCAAGTCTCCTTGAACTACTTTTCCATTTCCTTCTTCCTGTTCTCCCCTCCCCTTTCAAGCTCCTTTTTATATGTAGCCTTCCCCCATTAGAATCAGGTCCTTGAGGACAGGGAGTACCTTTTTTTTTTTTAATTTCCAATGTTCTATCTACTTAGTGATCTAGTATCCATCTATCTACAGGCATACTTCGTTTTATTACATTTCTCTTTATCACACTTTGCAGATAAGTTTTTTTTCTTTCTTTCTTCTTTCTTTTTAAACAAATTGAAGATTTGTGGCAACTCTACATCTAGCAAATCTGTTGATATTTTGTGTTCACATCATCTCTGTCACATTTTAGTAATTCTCATAATTATTTCAAACTTTTTCATTATTATATCTGTTATGGGTGATCTGTGGTCAGTGATCTTTGATGCTACTATTGTACTTATTTTGGGGTGCCACAAACAGCATCCATATAAGATGGAGAACTTAAATCAATAATTATTCCACCACTGGCCATTTCCTGTCTCTTCTCCCTCTCCTCATGCCTCCCTATTCCCTGAGATACAATAATGAAGAATACTACATAAAACAGCAGCAAAGTTTGAGATGACTGACTCCAACTTTGAAAGTACTGTGGATAAAATGCTATCAAACATTGCATGCTACACAGAAATCGTTCATGAAAGGAATCATCAGTTAATGCAGCAAACTTCATTGTCTTATTTTTTTTTAATTGCCACCTCCACCCCAACTTTCAGCAACCACTACCCTGATCAGTCAGCAGCCATCAACAAGGAAAGATCCTCCACCACCAAAAAGGATTCATTGAAACAAAGGAACACTGACATCTATTAAGCTTTCACAATGTGCCAGCTTTAAAATGCACTGACATTTAAGATATCCTGTAAAATGAATTGTCTTCTTGGGGCAGCTAGGTAGCACAGTGGACAGAGCAACGTCCCTGGAGTCAGGAGTACCCGAGTTCAAATCCAGACTCAGACACTTAACACTTACTAGCTGTGTGACCCTGGGCAAGTCCATTGACCCCAATTGCCTCACTAAAAAAAAAAAAAAAAAGTGGCCTTCTTGACCAAGATAGTGGTTTGCTAATTCCTTCTCTAGTTCATTTTATAGATGAGGAAACTAAGGTAAATAGGATTAAGTGACTTGCTCTCTGTCACAAAATTAGTGTCTGAGGCCAGATTTGAATTCAGGAAGTCTTGGAAATCTACCCACTGTGCAACCTACCGCCCTTATGTGTATGTATGCCTTTACATATACATTCACTCTCACTTCAATTCAATCTCCTGTGCGATCCACCTCCTCACCAGCTTCTCAGAATGACTCGCCCAGATGTCTGCTCTCCTGATTGGTGAGGCTCTGGTCAACATCACCATATCCTGATGAGCCCAAGCCACCTTCAGACCAATGCATTCTTCCCCTTGCTCCACCTTCTCAGTAGCCTTAACCACCACACCCCCTCATCCTGCTCCACCCCCATTATGTGGTCTTACCCCAATTAGTATATAAGCTCTTTGCAAGTAGATATCCCTATTGTTCTCTTGCATTTATGAAGGCAGTGCCCAGCACATAAAATAATACTTTATCAAATCCTCTATTCCATGTTCTGTAGGATTAAAATGTCCTTTTTTGGTAAAGTTCAGAATTTTAAAAAAACTCATAGAAGGTTGTTGCATCATTTATAGTCATTGTATACAAGGTGTTCCAAAAATCTCAAGTGTAGTTTAAAGTTTTAAAACACTGCAGATTTTTGAGATGTTTCATATCATTTTCCTGGTATGCATACTTGACTTTGTAAATGTTTTTAAAACCTAAAACTTGGCTGGAGGGGAGGGGGGAATAAACCTTTTTGGGGGGATCTGGATGGTGGCTTTAAGTAATGAATATTGCTTATTATCCAATGGGCTTGGTCAACTTTTTTCCTTTTTTGTCACAAAGGATCATTTTCTGGGAAAATCTGGAAGTGACACAAAAACAAGGTATCAAAAACATTTAAAATTAAGTTAGCTCAACATGCTGAATAAAAGGCCATATAGAAGGCAATCATGGATGATTATTTGGGAAACTTGGTGATAGGCTTACAAAATATAGCTACATTGAACTCACCTGAACCATAGCTAAACATCAATTAAAATTTTCTACTTTGATATTTTAAAAATTTCTCCTTAAAAAGTGACCAAAGGGGGCAGCTAGATGGTGCAGTGGATAGAGCACCGGCCCTGAAGTCAGGAATACCTGAGTTCAAATCCAGACTCAGACACTTAACACTTACTAGCTGTGTGACCCTGGGCAAGTCACTTAACCCCAATTACCCCACAAAAAAAAGTGACCAAAGGGGCAGCTAGGTGGTGCAGTGGATAGAGCACCAGCTCTGGATTCAGGAGGACCTGAGTTCAAATGTGACCTCAGACATTTAACAATTACTAGCTGTGTGACCCTGGGCAAGTCACTTAACCCCAATTGCCTCACCAAAATAAATACTGACCAAGAATCATTTAGAATGATAATCAAGTCATGCAATTCAACCATGTTGGTCTGAGTTACAAGACCTGGGATCAAATCCTGTCTCTCATTACTCATCTATGAACTTCTAGTTTGTGATATTCAAATAGCCACAGAAAGGTCATTTCCTTCACATTTTGATAGCATATTGTGTGTGCACATATATAAAAACACTGCTAGAATGAACTCACCCTTTGATCTCCCTAAGAATCAAGATAGTTAATAAAAATGAAGCTCTATTTCAATTTACTTCTAAGGTAATTTACAGAACACTCCTAAAAACTCCAGAGGAATAGAATACATCAAATGCAATAAAATCTAATTACTTCTGAAATATATTTACAAGAGTAATGCACTATTACAGTGCAAAAAAAATTTAAGTAACTGAGAAGCATGAAGAATGGTATAAATTGATTTAGAGTTAAGAATGCATTTTTTTCGGCCAGGCAATGAGGGTTAAGTGACTTGCCCAGAGTCACACAGCTAGTAAGTGTCAAGTGTCTGAGGCTAGGTTTAAACTCAGGTCCTCCTGAATCCAGGGCCAGTGATTTATCCACTTGGCCACCTAGCTGCATAGGATCCTAAATTTGGATGTAAGGGACTTTTGAGGTCATCTAGTCTCACCTTTTCATTTGAAAGTAAACTGAGGAGGCAGCTAGGTGGCGAAGTGGATAGAGCACCGGCCCTGGAATCAGGAGGACCTGAGTTCAAATCCAGCCTCAGACACTTGACACTTACTAGCTGTGTGACCCTGGGCAAGTCACTTAATCCTCATTGCCCCACCAAAAAGAACAAAGAAAGTAAACAGGTTCAGGAGTTGTTACTTGCCCAAGGTAACACAGGCACTGAGACACTGTGACCCAGTATGACAATAACAGACCTGAAAACACCAAGACATCATTACTGGTTTAAAGGCAACCATGTTTGGTTTGGAACACTAGTGATGAAACAAAAGCTCCTAGTAACAAATTACAAGAAAAACTATGACCATGGCCTACAAGTACCACCTCCAGTTTCTTTTAAAAGTTACTTGTTTCAGGATACACTTTATTCTAAAAGCTGTTCCCTCATCCCAAAGCTAACTGCTAATAAGAGACCTAGCAGAAGTTGCATAGATTTTAACTACAATAATTATAATAGGCCCTTTTAATCTGAAGATACCAAATAACACTACCAGATTAAGATCCACTTCAATTGCACATCTCTCATTTCTCATGATGCAAACTACATAAACTGCCGACTTAGCTTCAAGTGTTCCTGGAATCCTTAATTTGTATTCTCCTGATGCCAATAAAAATACCAATGCTCTGAAAAACACTGCCAGTTTTCCTGCAGGAGTACTTCAAGGTACTTGACCCAGGATCACCTTTCTACTTAAAATTCTCATGTAGAAAAATCACACTTAATTTCAATCATTACTATGTTCTGCAATTCGAATACAGTCTCATGACCTATGTGAGGTTATTAATATAGATAACTGTGCTGCTGCTTGTGTAATTTTAGAGAAACAATTGTGAATTGAGACAAGGTTATGAACAATGGACTTTATTTAATCATTTATCCATCTACAGCTGGAACTCTGGGAATTCAAAATTAACATCTTTGCCTGTCAGCTTCTTATAAACGCCAGAAAATGTTTCTACCTGTAAAAGGGAAAAAAATGACAACTTTTATTATTTTCAACAGTTTAACAAAGAATGCTTTTATAAAAGTGAGTTGTATTTGAGTTAGAGGAATATAGAGAACAATTCCCTGAAGAGTATAACAAATGAAGATTAAATTTGTTATGAAATAGACCTTATAACCCATTATAATACTATACAGGATCCTATAGACATGGACATAACCATGACAAGTCAACTGTGTTGAAACTGGAGAATTTTTAAAAAACGTCTTGTGTTAATATGCAACTCAAGCTTAAAACATTTACACCTAATTCTTTCATTTGTAAAACTGGACAAGGTACTCACTAATGACATCTTGCCATCACACAATTGTGTTTTTACTTCTTAGGGTTACTGTTGACCTTTACTTTCAAAAAGCCAAGAGCATATCCTAAAAATTATGTCCTTAAAATATGAATGACAAGTAGAGTGGAAAAGGCTTCAAGTTTCAAATTCAATATTTCAATGAAAATAATCTCTTCTTTAAGTGCCTCCTTTCAAAAAGCAACCTATGGGGTAGCTAGGTGGCGCAGTGGATAAAGCACAGGCCCTGGATTCAGGAGGACCTGAGTTCAAATCGTCTCAGACACTTGACACTAGATGTGTGACCCTGGTCAAGTTACTTAACCCCACTGCCCTGCAAAAAAAAAAAGGGGGGGGGGCAACCTACTACCCTTTGTCAAGAAACAGAAGAGGTAAAAATATCACAAATCTGTGCCTAAGACAAATGAAAGCTAGACTATAAAATAAAACAATTTTCTATTCAGAGAAAATCAAATGAGCAGTTCAAGGTAAGCTGAAGTGATTTAGAGTTTTGCTTAAAGCAGAAAGAGTTCACACCCAAGGACAGATGAGGCTATCTTAAAAGGTGAATATGAAGTCAAACTACAAACAAATATTATTTATCTACATTACCTTGTGCTCCACATTGTTCTGCTGTGCTTTATCCAAATGGACCTTTATGAGCCTGCTGCCATCTAGTTTCACACGGATTCTCTTGCCAACAATTTCACTTGGAAAGACAAGGTCTTCAAGGATTGCATCATGCACAGCAGTCAGAGTACGGCTTAAAAAAAAAAAAAAGACAAAACAGTTACATTGTCAATTGAACTTTAGCCTTTTGGTAAACTGACATCTATACACTGCTTTATATGCTATAAACTGTTAAATGATGAACCACAGTTTTTTCCAATGGAACAATCATACAATCATTTCAACATTAAGGTGCAGGTACACTATGTACTTGGCTATACCAATCAAACAAACTTTAGCAAGCTAAGCTGTAAACACTTTAAGCACAGACCCAAAGACAGACCACTCTAGCTAATTCTGGAAAGGTTCATCACCAGTATGGCCACAAAGTTATTTGTTTGCAGCAACTGAAGTTGTGATTTTTATTATTGAACTGAGTACTTATATTAGTGATATTTAGTTATATGTGGCTCAAGCACTACAAACCCCAACAAGCCAGATTGCATCATTACAACATGCTAGCTTTATAAATGAGAAAAGCTATATTTTATATAAATAAAAAGCTATAGTATATTGTTATTTTATGCATGTTATTTTATATCTTCATTTGTCATAATGTAATTTTAAGTCTTACTTTCAAGGTAGTTAAATTGTATGAAAAATATCTTTACCCATAAGTCCATAAGATTTAATGGATAAAGTACATTTGATAAAGACAAAGTTTTCTCCATGTATTTTATAGAACCATCATGCATGCTAGTGAATATGAGGCTTTCCCATTTAATACCCTATAAAATTTCTTTGGCATGTTCAAGTATTTCATACTCCATTAATTTTTTCAGAACATACAGTCTCTAACAAAACCCACTGACATTTAAACAGAAAACTATAGATTATAAAACTTAACTCACAAAAAGCATGCCACACCAATAAACAATAAAACTGTATCCCATAAGAGGGTGTTGAAGTAGTAGTGATGGATGTTTCCAAGATTCCAACGAATACAACCAAATTCTCACTCCCTTCCTATAGCAGATAGTGTATTTAAGAGGAAAGAAACACCACTATCTAATATTTTATTTGAAAGTTGTTTGAGGAGGCAGCTAGATGGAAGTGCATAAAGTACCAGCCCTGAATTCAGAAGGACCTAAGTTCAAATCTGGCCTCAGACACTAGACACTAGCTATGTGACCATGGGCAAGTCACTTAACCCTCACTGGAGGGGTGGGGGGGTGGGGTTGCAATGGACAAATGCAAATCAGTAAATTAGATGCAAATTAGGCCTCCTTCTACATTTACTTAAGCCTTGACCCTGAGGTAAAACCTCATACTATTTAACTTAGGATCATAAATTTAGAGCTATAAACAGGCCAATTACTCCAAAATCCTTATTTTACATAAAAATAGAGGCCCATAGAAGTTTAGTGAGGCAGAATTTGAACCCAAAGGGGCAGCTAGGTGGCACAGTGGATAGAGCACTAGCCCTGGAGTCAGGAGGAACTGAGTTCAAATCTGACCTCAGACACTTAACACTTACTAGCTGTGTGACTCTGAGCAAGTCACTTAACCCCAATTGCCTCACCAAAAAAAAAAAAAAAAAAGGAATTTGAACCTAGCTCCTGATTCCAAACCCTGTCTTTTCAGTTTTATGCCATCTCCTTTTTTTTCTCCTAAAATTAATACCTCAAACTTCAGCTGAGGTGGCTAAGAACTGGAAACCAAAGGAATGCCCATCAACTAGGGAATGCCTAAATAAGCTGTGGTATATGATGGTGATGGAATATTATTGTGCTGTAAGAATTGACAAGCAGGAGGATTTCAGAAAGGCCTGGAAAGACTTGTATGAACTGATGTATAGTGAAGTGAGCAGAATCAGGAGAACACTCTGCACAGAGACAGAAATACTGTTTGATAAAGAACTGTGAATGACTTTAACTATTCTCAACAATACAGTGATCCAATCCCAAAGGACTAATGAAGCATACTATCCACCTCGAAAGAAAAAACTGATATTGAAAGAACAGACATTTTTTCTTTTACTCAAGTTTTCTTGTACAAAATGACTAATGTTGTACATGTATAACCCATATGACTGCTTGCCTCAGGGAGGGAGGGAAGGAGATATAAAAATTGGAATTCAAAACTATAAATAAAAATGCTTATTACTTTTAAGGAAAAGAAAAAAAACAGCTAGTTTCTGATTCTGTACATTGCTACTAGATTCCTACCACTCAACATGCCAGATAAATGATCTGATCCTTCCCTATAAACTCCCAGATGTAGAGTAGCAATTTAGAAAAAAAAAAAAAGGGCATGACTACCTGGGCTCCTAATAATGGTCATGCTGAATCATGTTGTGGGATAAGAAGTCAAAGGACACTGGTCTGATTACTAATTGACTGGCAAATCACGAAAAACTCATTTCTGGGTCTTAGTTTCCTCACCTATTACAATGAAGTGGTTGGCTTAGATGATTTCAAAAGACCCCTTCCAATTTTAAATCTATGATTCTAGGAATATGTACTTTAAAAAAGGCTCCTAGGGGCAGCTAGGTGGCTCAGTGGATAAAGCACCGGCCCTGGATTTAGGAGTACCTGAGTACTCCTCCAGCCTCCGGGACACTTGACACTAGCTGTGTGACCCCGGGCAACCCCCACTGCCCCGAAAAAAAAAAAGGGGGGGGGGGCTCCTAAACCTATTATCACATTCATCTATCTCCAAACAGCTTTGCCACATTTATTCCTTCCACTTAAATCACCAAGATCAGGTCTTCCTAATTTAGACTTTCATTGCCTCACAGTCCAAATATTATGGCCTCTATCCTCTAATATCTCCTTCCCGTTTTGCTTACTCTTCCTAAAGCACATATTACTCTCTAGCTTAAACACTTTCAACAGTTCCCTATTACCTACAAATTCAAACTTCTCAGCCTGTTATTCAGTGTTCCATTATAAGATCTCAACCTACTTGTCAAGACTACTCACTACCTCATCCTTAATTCCATTTCCTCTGCCTGATATGATCCCTACAATATGTAGACTTGTGTATGCTAGAAGCTCTCAATCAACATTTCAAATTATATATTCCTGGATGTCTAACACCACTAGTGATAAATAGCTTCTAATTTCAAACCCCCATAAATAAGCACGACAGAAATCAAACCATCAAGATTAACCTGAAGTCATGTTTCAAAGGCCCCAAAAGTAAAGTTGGATGGCACAAAACAAATTGTACATAGATGCTTAGAGTTTAATGTTTTCCCAGTGCTGTGCAAAGAACATGTGCCTGGGAAACATTTGAAAATTTTTAACAAGATTAGGTCTTTGAAGTTGCTTCACCTCAAAGACCAGACAAATAGGCATTCCAATTCCAAACTTAATCACCTTGTTTAGATGGATCTTTTTTTACAATTTCTCACTAGCATTCTAGCCCTCGATGTCTAACCCATGTTACACACTATTATCAGAATGAACCTTTTTAATACCTTAACACTTTGATCACCATTTGGAAATCAGTTCAAATTAAGTTAGATCAAAGACCAAATGTTACTCAAACCCTCTACTATCCAACCATGTATTTTGTATACCTCAAAGTTAACAGCAATGTGTACCATGAATTTACCCATTACCTATTCAACCTGCACTAAAATGAATTGGGTTCAATTATCAATTTTAGGCAAATGACAAATCTGAGGGGGGGGGAAGAAGAGGAAATATATCACCTTCTGTATAAACACACACACATTCTAAGTCTCCATCCCTGTGTCAATTACCCATTGGACATTTCCAAATGTTCAGTAAGCATTATAAAATTCAACATGTCCAAAGCAGAACTCATCTGCCTTATTTATCAGGTATACCCACCAATATGGCTAGTCAGTTCCACAAATTCAAGTCACCTTTGATTCCTTACTTCACACATCCAATCAGTTGCTAAAGTCTTGTCAATCCTACCCCCACTATAAGCCTCATATCCTTTCCCTTCTCTTTAGTCACATGACCACCATTCTCATCTATCACTTCCTATACCTAAACTACTGCAGAAGCCTAAGTTGGCCTCCTTGCCCTGCCCTCCCTGTTCAAAAGATATTCCCAAAGTACAAAGCTCTGACTACATTACTGCAATGCTTAAAAAGCTCCAGTGACACCTTACTGCTTTTAGAATAAAAACAAAACTCCTGTTTTCCTTTCCAGGACTATTACATAAACAAGTACTCTTCTCCAATCAATTGGCCTTCTTGCCGTTTCTTATCCACACCCCATCTCCAGGCATCTAGTCTTTGCACAAGCTGTCCAAGCCTGAAATGTGTTCCTTTTCGTTATCACCACTCCTCAGAAACCCTAGTTTCTTTCAAACTTACCTAAGTGCAGCCACCTACAAGACACTTCCTCATCTCTTGGTTATTTTATCTTCCATTTACTTTTCATAAAATATTATGTCCTCATGTTTTTTCCTCTAGTAGATGTTTCCTGAAGGAATGGACTGTTTTATATTTTTGTCATTCCATCCTCAGGGCCTACCACAGCCACAGGAATATAGTGCTTGTTGATTGATCCAATTACAACCAAATATCACTCAAAGGAACCAGTTACTACCAAACAGCATTAAAATATTTTAGGTTTCTTACATATCTAATTCAAAAGAAAACTAGTCTAACACTTTTAAAACAAAGCTAAAATAGGAGATAAAGCATTTGTTTTGAGTGGTATAGTTCTTATAGGAAAAGCTCATGCACGAGGGGGGAAAAACAAAATCTCCTTTTAACTTCCATTCTGATAAGATGGATAGGATGACTAGAACAACAAGATGACCCTACCTCGCTAAAATGTCTTTTTGGAATAGAGTAAATTAAGCACTCCTTTTCATCCATGTCTCCTAACATCAATAATGAAAGGTTCTATTAGAAAATTCTGGGTCAAGTAAAGTGAGGTTAGTCCAACACTTTGCTGGACCATAGCACACCTTAATACATTTGGGTTTTCTAGAACATACATATCTGCCTGCTACAGAAGAGTTACCTCAGTAACTTTAGCTCTGATCTCACCTCATTGATGATTTTCATCATACAGATATAAAACTGGCCATTAAAAAAAAAAAACTAAAGTAAATATGAATTTTCTTGTTCTCGTTTTCATGATCAATTCACTTTTGATTTCAACATGTGAATCTAACACTGCATAAAACAGAATCAAATGCCTTTACAAAACTACACTTCCCTTTAATACTGAGCTTCAATTCAATGCTGAGTTCTCTTAAGTTATTCGCAGTAACGCAACCTTACCATTAGATAATAAACTAACCTTTAGTTGGATGTTTTTCTTCTCCAACCAATCCCAACACAATCTTTACTTAAATGCATTGCTGTTATTTGTCTAATGCCCATGCTTCACAATTCTTAGGAGGTTCAACTGCAGTGACTTTTCCCACTAAGACACATAACCTCACCTTAAAAGTGTGGAACAATGCAAATAGTATTAGTTTTAACAGCAGATTTTCACTAGGTTAAGTCACTTACCCTTCCTCATGTCTAAAATAAGGGATTAAACAAGATGACCTCCAAGTTCTCTCTCTTCCAGCTCCAAACTTATTTTCTCTTAATACCTTACTTTCTTTATAGTCATAACCTAAACTGTCTCCACTAATTCCTCTCTATTTTCCCTATCTAGTGATGACTGTAAAGTTAAAGATACTTTCTGGCACCTTACCTTAGAATACCTTGCCCCTTTAACCTTTCATTGAACTTTCTAAGCCAGTTCTCAAGTGTGGTTCACCCACCATCTTTTGTTCCTGCCAACTATTGTTGTGGGGGGGAGGGGGGAAGAAAGGGTCTGAAACCACAAAACCAGGCTTGACTAGGTCAATTACAAATTTATACTATAAACTCACTTGAACCCTGACTTGCTCAGAAATCTTTTCACTCTTACTAATTTCCCTTGTTCCTTCCCACTCCCTCTACCATACTCCTTCCAACTGTGTCAATCCCACTCTTGCTTCCCAAAGTGCTCAATTCGGCACCACAGGACAATAGAAAGAGCAGTGGACTTGGGAGTCCACTTGGAGTCACGTGTTTGTGGGAGCAAACCCTAACTCTGATTTAATAAGACAAATGGAGCCTCAGTTTCCTCATCTGGAAAAAGAAAAACCTTACCTCACAAGCTTGGTTATGAAGATGTATTATGTGTTAATGGTCTTTGCAAAAGTGCTACATAAATGTTATTATCTAGGCAAGTTTACCTGTACCCCAATTTGCCCCTTTTAAAAAAATGAGTTAATAACATTAGGTTATCTTGAAGATTCCTTCCATCCCTACGATACTATTATTTATATGATGCTTGTTTCCCTAACTGTACCAGCTTTCATCATTCCTTTATAAAAAAGGATGCATGTTTTGTAGTACTTGTAAATAACATGGAAAATAGTCTTCTTTTTAAGAATCTGATTTTCCCAGGGCCGTGAAATTAATATCAAATCTAGGTCTCCTGACTCAAGGTATTACCTCCATACTGATAAAGAAAGAATCATTTAGCATATTACTACTACTTGAACATTTTAGAAGTCTTTCTAAATTTCCTTTAAATTGAAAAATAACATGACTATAGACTGTGCTCTACTCAAGCAAATTTCTGAAAAGGGAGATGGAAAATGAATATACTCAGTACTTAAACTAGATGTTACTTAAAATGGTCCTGGGTAAAATCTCCTCCATATCCTTTCCAAAGCCTATAAATTTGGCTCTGCCAAATTACCCTTTCTGTCTTGTTAAATATTACAGATGTATGACTCTTAATGAGCTAATAGGATATACTCACCTCCTGGGACGCTTTTGCTTATTTTTTGTACGGCTTTTTCTTGTTGGCTTAGGAAGAATTCTCCTCTGTAACAAAGATTATAGTGTTTAATTATTCAAGAAACAAAATCTATTATAAAAATCGGTTTTCTACTTACCATCGACTCCTAATTTTTTTAATTATACATGTACTATATTTGCATAAGTGAGTTTCAAAGAGCAAAGAAATTAAAATATTGTGAAATACGAATTTTGAAAATCCCAGAGAAATCCAGAGCAATCCCACCTTAGTGCAGTTTCACAGTGGCGAGAAAACTATCATAACTAACATAAAACACAAACCATCTTTCCCTACCAGATTAAAAAAAAAAACTATCAGAAAATAGCTGGTTAAAAAAAAAGTCACTGACAAGTAAATTCTAAGAACTATGGAAAATGTTCAAGTCAACTAAATCTGCCTCAACCCCTCCCCCATATCACAAGTCTAAATAAATTTTCTCTTTCTTGACTCTACTTAAACCATATCAAGTTCTAAGATATTGATCCAAAAATATGACTAATTACAAATGTTTTCTTCAGTTACTTCACATTTGTATGTATCTTGAGGGCAAGGGCTCTAATATGATTTTTTTCCCATATTCTTGGGAAAGTTCCATACAAAATAGGATTCTCTCATCCACTTTCATTTTTACTTCCATCTGTGATTTAGACCAACCAATGCCAGCTCTTGTCTCTTTTTAAAAAATGTCCTTTAAACCTTAGCACCTAGTCATTGCTAAATTATTACTACTTAAACAATACTTGTTAAAAGAAAACCAAAGCTCAAAACATACCACATTTCTATTGAATCATCTTCCTAAATAATTTCACCATCCAAAGATCAGTGATTTTCAAAGAGTAGCCCCTTAATTCCCTAAATAGTCTAAAATGTCTTCAAGAACTTTTGAAAAAATCTGAGACACTAATCATATTTCACAGATAACACAAATGTGCAAAATATCTTTCCCCTACACATCCCTAAACCAGAATGACTTCTCCCACATGCTATAAATGGCCCCATTTTGTTATTATACCCCCAACTCAACCTCCCTAAAAGTTTTGAAGCTCTGAAATGGTGTTTACCTGAGCAATAAAGACCACATGTTTGCCACTGAACTTTTTCTCCAATTCACGAACTAGTCGTACTTGGATCTTCTGAAAAGATTTTAGCTGAGGAACTGGAACAAAAATGATGATGGCTTTTCTGCCACCACCAACTTCAATTTCCTAGGAATGAAAAAAATGCAGTTATTTTACCAACTAATTCCTTTGATTTAAAAAACCAGCACCGCATAGTAAAACACTGTTCCACCATACATTTTTACCAGCTTTCAAATTAAAACTATTAGTTGCCTAAGTGGCAAACTGTACTACCTGAACTAAAAAGGGAAAAAACCCATTTCCTTTTTAAAGTATTAAATATTAATAGTCAACTAAACTTCCATCGCAACTATTTACATTTAGACAAATACATTTCATTCAACCTTTTTACTCATTTTAAGTCTTCCAAGAGTCCCATCCAGTTATTATTCATTCTCTTTTACTCTCACATATGGTCAGTCAGCATGTACTGATGTAATTTCCAATTTCTTCACTTGCCATTATTTCATAAAGTCTTTCCATATTTCTTCATGTCTTACATTTGTCTATCTGAACTGCACTATATTATTCCCTTACATCAACACACAATTTATTTAGCCATTCCCCCAATGGACATTTTGGTAGCTTCCAGATTTTTGAAATCACAAATAATGCTATGACAATTTTTAAATGTCAACATCATTGGATAGTGGGTGTATTGGTGCATTGTGTAATGAATGAAAATTAACTTTACAAATGGGTCTCTATTTTTGCAATTTATGAGAGCTGGACCTGGAGTCTGAAGAGACCTCCATTTAAACTACTTGTGTGATGTCCATGAGCAAGTCACTTGACCCTTTCTATACCAGTAAAATGGGGATACTAACCACATTAACCTGAAAAAGTTGTCATCAGGGTTTTAGTCATGTCCTCTCCATAACTAATACCAATCATTCCATTTTCTTTTTGTTTATGTCTAACACCCATCAATATTGCCCCTTTTCATATATTGTAGAATTGGTACTATTTCAGGAAAATAGTATATGTTCATAGTGACTAGCCATTTACCCCCACTTCATCTTAAAACAAAAACAACTTTCTCCTATTTTTAAATGCATTTAAAAACACAGTTACAAAGAAAACCCAGTTTTCAAAGAAGAATAAAATTCCCCCCCCTCCCAATCTAAGTTCACAGCTCCCTCTTAAGAACCCATGGTCTAGGGGAGGGAGAAAAATTTGAAATTGGAAATCTTATATAAACAAATGTTGAAAACGAAAGAACTAGTCTAAGTCTGAAATTACATTTTCAAAGGAATTAAGTTTGATTACACAAATGCAAGAAGTAAATCCAAATAACTTAAAATTGTTTTTTATTGCTTAATATAAATCCTATTTTAATCAATAATAAACTTATAATTAATATTTTTTTGCATAAAATGTGAAGTTCTTAATATTTTTCTCTCTGAAATTGTCATGTTCTCTACTTAGTGCATTACCCTTTACAGTAAAGTGAACCTCAGCCCAGACTAGGTGAAGCTTTCAAAAATCCCAGATTAGCAGTGCCTGAATGAAGCTTTATATATTTTAGTAACCTGTTTCAAAATAGTGTTTCTAGATGCAGTACCATTATTAAACTTAAATACAAAAATAGTTTTTGAAAAAAGGAACCCATGGTCTAGATTTCTAAACTCACTTCTAATGCTGACATTCATTTTTATGGCAACATGTTTAAGCTTCCATACTACTTTTTCTCTGCCACTAACATGTGACAAACCTTCAAAGTCTGGTAGATTCACCCAAAAATCTTTGAATCCAACTGTCTCAACCACATCAGTGAAGACTTAACACACAACATTCCACCAGTTATAGCTTTATGTGGTTGTAAAATTGCTAGATCTACATATACTGTAGATTTTTCTCTTCCCAAAATATTTATAAACATTTATTAAGCAAGTGCCTATGATATGCCAAGCACTGAACTAAGTGCTAGAAATATAAAGGCAAAAGGCATCCCACGGTTCTCAAGGATCTGTCTAATCAAGTGAAATAACATTCAAACAACAACATACAAACTATGTTCAGGATAAATTTTTGAAATAAATTTAAAACAGAGGAAATACACAAGAATTAGGAGAGATCAAGAGAGACTTCTTTATAGAAGGTACAATTTTAGCTGGAACCTGTAGGAAGAAGCTAAGAGGGAGAGCATTCCAGACAAGAAGGACGCCTCGGAGTAGGGAAAGGAAGCCAGTGTCACTGAATTGAAGAGTACATGTTGGGGAGAGGTGTAAGGTGTAAGGACTGCAAAGGCAGGGGAAGGGTCATATCACGAAGGGCTCTAAACAACAAATAGGATTTTAGGTTTGAGCCTGAAAATGACTAGAAGCCATTGGAGTTTACTGAGCAGTGCAGTGAGGAAAGACTTGTGACAGGGAGACCAACCAAGCAAGCTATTACAGTGGTCCAAGTGTAAGGTGATATGGGCCTGCACAAGGGTAGTGGCAGTGTAAGGAGAGAAGGGGTACTGTAAGAGAGATGTTACAAAGGTAAAATCAACAAACCTTGGCAACGGATTGGATAGAGAGGGGTGAGGAACCAAGGAATCAAAAAATGATCCCTAAGTTTTCCAGTCTACAAAGTGGAAGAGAGGAGAGAATGCATTTTGATTGGCCCCCTCAAAAACCCTCTTTTCTTCCAGCTCCTTTTTACCATTTTACCCAACACGGGTAGAATACACTTTCATATAAAAACAAAACAAAAAAATTGAGAAAAACTAAAAGGTATCTCTGAGATTTACCAAGATAGACAATTAAAATGAATTTTACATTTTCTTCCTAGAAACAATAGGTTTTCGGCAGCAATCCTCCACTTCTAAGAATCTGGATCATCCTACTTTCTAATATAGCTCTATTATTCTGTGATGAAAAAATGTTGACAAATCTTTTGTAAGTTATACCCTATAAGATTTGGTAGTAAAAAGAGCTCATGGGGCAGCTAGGTGGCGCAGTGGATGGAGCACCAGCCCTGGATTCAGGAGGACTGAGTTCAAATCCAGCCTCAGACACAACACTTTCTAGCTGTGTGACCCTGGGCAAGTCACTTAACCCCAATTGCCTCACCAAAAAAAGAAGAGCTCTAGTTACTCCTTGTGGCAAACTTCTAAGTATATACTCAATTCATCTACACCCCCAAACAACAAAAACCACAATTAAAGAGTCTCTTTACCTTAGCTGCTGTGATATTCAGCTCTCTTAATTGAGCCTTTAAGTCAGAGTTCATCTCCAACTCCAATAGAGCCTGAAAAAAATGGAAAATGATTAAACAAATCTCAATGTTTTGCTCCAAAGTGGGAGAGTCTGCAAAACGATCCCCTCTCTTTCCAGGACACCAAAAAGCTATCATAAACTGGGCAAAAATTTGATACGTGCAGAATTTGGGTCAAGGTATTATGCCTCAGAGCTTTCCGTTCTCTTTCCCCACTGAAACTAGATCCACGTGTCCTGTTAATTACCAGCTAAGACTGAGTTTGGAAATAGAACTAGATGGCCCAAGCACTCCAGACTACCTACTGGAGTTTTTCCTCTCTGTGGGCATCAGTTTCCTTATCTGTAAAATGAGCTTTATATCTGCATGGTCCTTTCCTTCAAATCTAAGCTTCAAACATTCTGCAAGAAGCCTTACCCACCACCCACAGTTCTCTGTCGCCAACCTATCCTGTTTTTTATTTGTACCTTGTGTCCCCGTTAGATTGTGAATTCCTTGAGGGCATGGGCTTTATGACCCCAGGACTTAACACGGTGAGTTGGTACCTGTGAGTTTAAATGCTTGCAGACTTGACAATCTGAATCTTATGATCTAACCTTTTTCTCCTATTTGGAATCGGTACAAGTATTAACTGCTTACTAGGAACTACACTGTTCTAGATCCTGGGAGACGCAAGGCCTGTTCGGATCTCTGCTGTTATTACCAACTTTGGGAACTTGGCCCCTGTTTCTGAGTTTCTTGGTCTGTAAATAGGGCTAAACTTCCAGCTCCATATCCTATCACCCTATGCCCCAAGGGGAGAGGGACTCAGTTGGGGAGGGGAAGGGAGCCACCAGTCAGGGATCCCAAATAGACGCACCTGTGAAATGCCAGACTCGAACTCGTCTGGCTTCTCGCCATTGGGCTTCACGATCTTGGCGCTGGAGCTGAACATGGCACCGCCTATAAAGTACAACACAGAGCGCCTTTAAAACTTGTGCGCGTCCCTCTCCCTTCCCCTTCCCTCCCGGAGCCCGAGCACGACCGGGCCCCTTCCCCTCCACGCCGCCACGCGGGACACCAGGCGGGCGAGGCGCGGCTCCTCCGAGCGCGAGCGCCCAACCCCCACCCCACCAACCCCCTCCGGGGCAGCCACCGGCCTGGAAAGTCTCCCGGCAAGGCCATCCGCGGCCCCGGAGAGGGTAATCTGTAGTATCCCCATCCCAGCAGACGGCCCCGCCGCTTTAACGCCGACTTCGGAGCGGTATTCGAGGAAGTAAAAGCCGGGAGAGAAGACTTAGGCCCGGGAAGCAGGAGATCGCTCACCCACCTCGCTGAGCGCCGGGCTAGGAAGAGGGAGAGCTCTCGCGAGAGCACCAGAAATCTCGGCTACAGGAAGGAGGACCGGGGCGAGGGGCGGGGCGAACGAGAACTGGCGCACAAAACCGGAAGAGAACCGCTGAAACTGTCTAAGATGCCTAAATGGGAACCGGAAGTGGTTGGGGGCAGTGGGCGGGGAATGCGAGTTTAGTAAAAGGTCTACCTAAAGAGGTGTTATTCTTCGTTCTCCGCATAAGTGTGACCAAGAGGTTTGCTCACCCTACGTGGAAATGGTGACCCTTCGAGCTGGAGCCCCCAGGGCACCACTTGGGGTTGGATCCCTAAGCACCCTCTCTTCGATTCTGCCTTTTGTGTTCTGCCTTATTTTTTTCCCGTCTTTCCTTCCTACGCCGTGACTTCAGGTTCCGTCTCCTGCTCTGCTTCTTTAAGCCCCTCTCCCACCTCTGCCGGATGATTCTGAACCGCCTGCTCACCGGTTAAGATAATAGAAAAAAATATAATAGCAATTCGCATTTGTATAGGACAATAACCCTGTGAGGGAAGTAATAATGCAAAATTGTTATACCCATTCTACAGACCGAAGGAATTGAGGCCCAAAGATCCTAGGATCTTAGAACTGAAAGCTACCTTCAGAGATCATCTCCTCCAATTTTCCGTTTACAGAGAAGGGCAGTGACTTCCATAGCCAGGATTTGAATCCAGTTAGTGTACAAGTATGTATTAAGTGCCCAATGTGTGCCAGGCATCATGCTAAACTAGAAAGGAAACAACATAAGTATGTGAAAACAACAGGGAGAGGGACTGGACCTGTAATTTCACTATTAGAGGGAAACCCCTCTAGGAATGCCGGTTGGGGCATTCTTTGCAACCCATACTCTCAGGGAGCTACCTAGAACACTGATGTTTACTAAGGCCAATGCCAGTCAGAGATGCAGGATCGAAGCTTGAAAGGGAAAGGGAAATACTATGCAGGACTCTCAAAGTAAACAAGGTAATTGATAGAAAGACTGGAGGTTCAAAAACCAAACAAACAGGGGCAGTTAGGTGGTGCTGTGCATAAAGCACCAGGATTCAAGAGGACCTGAGTTCAAATCCAGCCTTAGACACTTGACACTAGCTGTGTGACCCTGGGTAGGTCACTTAACCCTCATTGTCCCACAAAAAACCCCACAAAAACCAAAAAAAAAAAGGAAAGGAGGTTGTAGAGAAGCACTTGTAGGCTTTGCCAGAGAGAGGAGAGGGTTGTTGAGGGGAGAAACAACCAGGAAACGCCTCCCTGCTTGAGCTGAGCTCAGACAGAAATTAAAGATTCTGTGAAGGGGAGGAAAGAAACAAAAACATTTTTAAACAGCCTACTATGTGCTAGGCACTGCACTAAGTTCTTTACAAATAATAATAATAGCTAACAATTATATAGCACTATGAGCCAGGCACTTTCCAACAATGATCTCATTTGATCCTCACAACAACCCTGAGAGGTAGGTGCTATTATTATCTTCACTGAAGGCACAGGATAAATGACATGTGAAGGATTATATAGCTTGTAGGTGTCTGAGGGTGAAATTTGAACTCAGGTCCTCCTGCCTCTAAGCCCTTCAAGCTCTATCCATTGTGCCAGCTAGCTGCCTGATACATATAGTAAGCCCTTAATATATGCTTGTTACCTACCTACCTACCTACCTACTTTTTGTGCTTTTATCCAAGTCGCTGATCAAAATATGGCCATCTAGTCCAAAACATACCTGAAAAAAAAATCCCCTCTAACCCTGACAAGAAGCAGTGTGGGATAAGGGGTTAAGGTGCCAGCTTTGGAGTCAAGAAGACCTGTGTGGAAATCCTACCTCTGGCACTTCTGCTCTGTGCCACATGGACAATTAACCTCTCCAAACCTTAGTTTGTTTGTTTGTTTGTTTTCTAAAATGAGGATAACTATACCTGTAGTGCCTATCTCAGAGAATTGTTGTGAGGCTCAAAAGAGGCAGTGTATCAAAAGTGCTTTGCAAACTTTAAAAAAAATCACTATATCTTACTTATTAGTATTGTATTCATTCAGCTGGGGGCCATTCTCCAGTGGTTCTGATGTATATCTTGCCACTGGACCCTGATGGCTCCAGAGGAAAGTGAGGTGGTTACTTTGCATAGCCTTCCCTCACTTAAATCCAATTCACTGTAATTCATGATACCACCTTCCTGATATCATGGTCCTCTTTGAGAACAGAGGACAAACAACAAACAATTCATCTAGCCATTGCTTTGAAGAGCTCAGACAAGAGTATTCCACTAGCTTCTTAGGTATCCTATTTCAACTTTTGGATAGCTCTAATTATCAGGATGACTTTTCTCACATCAATTTTAAATCTACCTTTTTGTACCCTCTATCCTCTGCTTTGGGGGCTAAGCAAAAAAAAAAAAAAAAAAACTCTAGTCCATCTACCAAGCCTTCAGTTTGCTTGAAGATTGCTTTCATATCCTCCCTGGGTTAAACATATTGAGTTCCTTCAACATGCCCTCATGTGGCATTATCTTCATCATCCTAGCATCCCCTGGATCTTCTCCAGCTTATCTGTAGTTCCCAGAATTTAGCATAGTAGACCAGATGTGGTCTCACCAAGGCACCATAGAACAGGACAATCAATCACCTCTTTAATCAAAAAGCATTTATTAAGCATCTACTATGTGGCAGGCATTGTGTCAAGCACTAAAGAAATAAAGAAAGGATAAAAACAGTCTCTGCCTTCTAGGGCCTCTCATTGTAACCAAGGAGACAATATCTGAATAGATACATATGAGATGTATGTTACAGATATAGGTGGATGGAAGGTAATCTTAGAGGAGATGACATTAGCAGTTGGGCTAAAAAAGCCCTTCAGAAGATAGAATTTGAGCTTTGTTGAAGGAAGCCAGAGGTCAAGGTGAGAAGGAAGAGCGTTCCAGACCTAGCCATGGAGTGAATCCTATTCAAGGAGCAGGATGGGGCGGAGGAAAGGCAGTGAGCTCCCGAACTCATGACACGATTGCTCCAAAAAAACATCCAAATAAGGTTATAAGAAAATGCCCAGAGCAGCAAAACTCACAGAAGAATGTGCTGAAATCATCTTCTAACCAAGAACGGCTTGGAAGGTCAGAAGGAGGGAGCTGCTGTGCAGATACAGGAGTAGGGCCCAACCCCACAGTCACCCTGACACAGATCCAGTCTCAGGAAGTCCTCACCAGAGAAGCAGACCCCCAGAGCCTCTGAATCAGCTGAAGCACCAGTGTTGTCTGGAACTAAGCTCACAGTCTGGTGAGTGGGCTGAGCCCTGGGCAGGGAAGAGACTACAGGGGTCTATGCTGGTGCTAAGGCAGAACTTGGATTCTACACCCCTAATGAGAACCAGGTGGTATACTCGAGTAGAAGTGGCCCAGGTCAGGGAGGGGCATAGGCTCCTTGGAGCTAACAACCACAACACACAAAGCTGGTTGATTGGCAAGTTGGTCTGGGGTCATCTAGGACCAGGAAATTATCCTTAAATCATACCACCTGGGACTTCTTAAGCTTGGGATACTGCAGCCTGTAAACAGTGCCCCACTTTAAGGAGCTAAAAGTCTAGTAAAAAAAAAAAAAAGGCAAGATGAGCCGACAGAGAAAGGTGTGAGGACCATAGAAAGTTTCTTCAGTAACAAGGAAGACCAAGGGGCATCCTCAGAGAAAGATGTCAACATCAGGGCCCCTATATCTATATCTAAAGGAGCAGGATGTCACCTGAGCCTCAAAGCCCTTTGGTTTGGGGCTTTGTCACTGGTGGAGATGAATGCCCCAAGCTAGCTTGAGGGGCAGGGTAGAGTTGATAGGATAAAGAGACAAGAGAGATCCACTTTCTTCAGGTTCTTATGATTTATAGCTTCAACAGAGATGTGTGAAGCCAACCTTTCTTCAGCACCTCTGAAAGCAGAAAGAGCCTGGGAAGATGCTAACATTTAAAGAGCTGTCAGTCTCTATCACTTTGGGAAATTTCCCCTTTCAGTGAAATCTGAGACTCTCAGTTGAGCTGTTACTTCACTTCCAGAGGGAAAGCTCATTTATTATGTATTCTCTGTAAGTATTCTCATATGTATACATTCTCTGAATTCTGGTCTGCTACCAACCTGAATAAATGGTTTTCTTTGCTATTTGCCATGTGTGTTCATTTTGGAACTGGTATTTGGCGAGAAGGGAGTTTCACCTTTGGATATAAAGTTTGCCACCCCATTCCCTATTAATGAATAGCAATCAGGAGTTTAGCATGAACTTTAAAGTTACTTCCCCTAGACTAACAATATTTAAGGGAGATGATAGATATAATTCTAACCAAGTACCTTTCTGGGGAAATCAGAGTGGCCAATATTTGGCCCCTCTTTTTCGTCCCCTCCTGGAAGGAATTAAAGTCTCCCTTGGAGGGAGATAGAAGGAGGATAATGTAGAGATGTCTACTCTTGCCTCCCTGGTGGAGCCACATGAAGAGAGCAACAGTACAAGCAAGTAGGTCAATATAGCTATATGCAATATCCTATAGTCTTTCAGGAGGATTAAAATGTATGATGACTAAAAGGGTAGGAAAGAGCCAGATTATGACAAGATTTAAGTGCTAAAACAGAAGAATTTTTATCTGTTCTTGGAAGTAATGAAAATCACTGGAGTTTATTGACTGGGGGTGGTGGGGTAGGGAATACTGTAGTGAGACTGATGCTTTAGGGACATCACTTTGTAGCTGAGTGAAAGAAGGATTGGAGTAGAAAGAGACATGAAGAGAGACCTGTTAGAAACCTATTGAAATAGTCTGGGTTAGAAGTATTAAGGTTCTGTTATGGCTGTGGGAGTGAAGAGAAGAGGACATGTAGAAGAGATATTAAGAAGGTAGAAACAATAGGATTTGGAAACTGGTTGTTGTTCAGTCATGTCTGACTCAGCATGACCCCACTTGGGGTTTTCCTGGAAAAGATACTGGAATGGTTTGCCATTTCCTACTCCAGCTCATGTTTATAGATGAGGAAACTGAGGCAAACAGGGTTAAATGACTTGCCCAGAGTCACACAGTTAGGAAGTGTTGGAGGTAGGATTTGAATTCAGGTCTTCTGACTCTGGGCCCAGGTGCCTTGAATTCTTAGGTAATAAGAAGAAAAACAGAGAGATAAGTCTTAGATCCTCTAACTCTGAGGTCAGTTTACTTTTAGCTACACCAAAATTCTATTTATTTACATTTAAATTGTTAAAATTGGTTTTGTTGGGGGCAGCTAGAGGTGCAGTGGATAGAGCACCAGCCCTGGAGTCAGGAGGACCTGGGTTCAAATCCAGCCTCAGACACTTGACACTTACTAGCTGTGTGACCTTGGGCAAGTCACTTAACCCCATTGCCTCACAAAAACAAAAACAAAAACAAAAACAAAAACAAAAGGAAAAGGATATGTGCTTCAGGCAGCTGTTGATGTAGAACAGGGGTTCTGGGGAGAGACTGGGGAGGGATAAATAGATTTGGGAATCATCTGAGGAGAGATGATAATTGAACCTTCATGAAAGGATCACATTTATCTAAATTTTTCATTACTCCCAGAACCTATCACAGCACTCTGCACATAGTAGGTGCTTAATAAATGTTTGTTTTATTGTATTATTTTTCCTGAAGTGAGGAATATTTCTTTGTTTCTACTCCTGAGTTCTGAAAGCTTCTGGAGGAAGTCCCATAACTAAGATGACTGAGTCCACTACAAATTCTTACCTGACTTTAACCAGCCTTCATTCATCTTTGATTGACCTTTCCCAGACTCCTCTCTCAGCATATTACCTTAGCTCCTACTTCACTAAGAAAAATGATACCATATATCATAGGTTCCCTCATTTTCACTATTCTATATCTCAGCATCTCTTTACATCTTAATCCCCCTTGTTAGGTTGAGGTGGCTCTTCTTCTTGACAAGGCCTCTGTGTTCTTGATCCCAACTTCTTTCTCCTTAATATAGACCATTTTTCCCCTGGCATCTCCACCCCCCAACTTCAATCACTCTATTGGTTCTTTCTTCACTGCCTATAAACATGCTTGGGTTACTCCTATTCTTAAAAACAAACAAACAAAAAGCTCTTTACTTCATTCTCCTATCCCCCAAAATTAACATTCTATATCATTTTTCCCTTTCACTTGTCAAATTTCTAGATCTGTACTAGCTGCCCCTACTCATTTTCTCAATCCCTTATAATTTGTTTTCTGACCCAGTCATTTCACCAAAACTATTCACCCAAAGGTTACCAATGATTTCTTTTAAAAAATTAATACCTTTCTTTTTAAAATTATTTTGAGGCCTTTTATATTAACACATTAATATATATATTAACATCTGTATATTAGCATTGTATAGAATAGTTCTCTGGGCTTCAGTTTCTTCATCTTTAAAATAAGAAAGTTGCAATTTCTCTAGTGGAAAGAACACTGAGCCTGAAATCAAGAGATATGGATTCAATATGGCAGCATGGTATGGTAGAAGGGGCATTTAAATTTAAATAATTAGACCAGCCTGATTTGAATATTGGCTTTGCTGTCTATTCTTTTTGTAATCTTGGACCAGGGCAGTTATTTATAAAATGAAAGGATTTCATAGTACATTTTGGCTCCAAATTCTATGATCCTATAAAAACAGGTCTGCCATTTGCTAACTCTGAGCTACTGTTTTCTCTCTTTTTTTTTTTTTAAGTGAGGCAATTGAGGTTAAGTGACTTGCCCAGGGTCCCACAGCTAGTAAGTGTTAAGTGTCTGAGGCCGGATTTGAACTCAGGTCCTCCTGACTCCAGGGCCAGTGCTCTATCCACTGTGCCACCTAGCTGCCCCTTGAGCTACTGTTTTCTAATCTGGAATATGTGTATTACAGTATTCTGTAATTCTCAGTGTTTTTGTGAAGTACTATGTAAATTATAGAGCACTATATAAATGTGAATTTATCTACCAAGCTGGAAGGATTTTGAGTAGAGAGCCTGCATGTCTGTACTTGGAGGACTAGTCTAAATAAATCTGGAATGACATCACAAGGTTGGCCATAGGTAATGTGTTTTATTTTTTGAATTTTTTTTTTAAATTGAATTTTATGAATAGAAAGGGTGGCATGGAAAAATAAAGAGTTGCCCTGCAAGACTTGAAGACCTGGGTTCAGTTCCTGGCTCTGCCACATACTGATTTGAGTAAGTCCCTTAACTTTCAGTGCCTTAAGTAAACTCTCAGACTAGCAGAACTATTGCTTAACTAACTGCACTGGTCGAGTTGCCTCATTGGAAATTCTCTACATCCTTTAAATAATGACAACAATTTATGAATAATGGTCACCTACTGAACTTTGGAAAGGTTGAGATCTCCACTTTGGTCCAGAAAAAGGGGCCTACATGGGAAAAATTGTGAATCTTTTGAAGTATTTAGGTATAAATGAGAACTTATTATTAGATTATCAATCTCTAAAGTCCCTTCTAGCTCTAACATTCTGTAATTCTAGAACGAAATGATCTCTATGGGACCTTCTAGTTTTACCATTCTATGACTCAATAATCTTGAAGGTGCCTTAGTAATGCTCTAATGATTCCACTTAGCCCTGAACCCTGTTAATCAAATTGATTCTAGGGGAATTGGACCAGGATGATTCTTGACACTCCTGTCTACCAGTAAAATTACATACAGCATTGCTAGCAAACTCCCTGTCCCCCTGTTCCTGGCCTTCAACATCCATATTTCCTGCCAAAAAAATGAAGAATTCTCTAAATTACCTGTAAATTGATGCATGTTTGGAGAATGTGTAATCTCAGCATTTGAGACAGAGATTATTTTAAGGTCAGAAAAATGGGAAAGGGGGTGGGGGAAATGGCAGTTAACAGACCTCAAAGTCATTTTCCTCTCTCTCCAAATCCCCACTCTCAGTGTTGGTGCTGTAGTGACAGAAGGAGAGTTACTGATCAGTCCTTGCATGTAAATTGAATTTATGGACCTGTCTGTTCAACCAAAAATTAATGGGTTGAATTTAACAGAAGGTCTTTTCTCTCCCCTCCACTTACAGCTGGCAACTTTTTTTAAAGAAAAAAATTTATTATTATCTATTGGCCAAAGGAGGATGTAAGTAAAATGAATGTGCAAGCCTGTAATGAATGTGAAAAGTCTGAGTTAGCATGCATTTAATTAAAACAAGGTCATAAGCATGTCTTGGAATTTTTAAAGTTCCACTCTCAGTAAAGCAGAGTTTACAAAGAATGATCTTAATACAGTAGTAATCCTCATGGTAGTTCAAAGGCTATTCTCTAATATTACTAATATTTGTAACATGACAGGCTCTATACTTTTCTTTCTAGCATGAATGGATAATTTCTTCATGATTTCACCTCACTGGTGTCTTGTCAATATCCTAATCTTCCCATTCATTATTTTTTAGTAATAATTTTTTCAACCACAGTAGCTCATGAAAAGTCTACTAATGTAGAAGAGTTTTGATCTACCTTGGAGGTGGCCACACCAGTGAAATTACAGCTAGTTGAAACAGGGAATAGAATGTTAGACTTAGAGTCAGGAAGACTTGAATTTAAATCCTTCCTTAGGTATGTACTAGTTGTGTTACCCTGGACAAGTTACTTAACCTCTGCCTCAGTTTCCTCCATTGTAAAATGGAGATAATAATAGCACACTTGTCCCAAGGTTGTAGTAAGAGTCAAATGAGATATTTGTTAAAGCCATAGCACAGTGTCTGGCACATAATAGACACCATATAAATGTCTATTCCCTTTCCCTTCCCTTACCTAGTCAAATCATTTAAACCTAATTCAGCCTTAGTTTCTTCATTTGCAAAATGAGAATAAGAGTAGCACCTTACTTCACAGGGTTGTCATGAGGATCAAACGAAGTAGTGTATGAAAAGCACTTTGCAAACCTTAAAAAGCTGTATCAGTTCCACCTGTTATTGTTATTAGCTATTGTTGAGGAAGGAAGGAAACAAGAATTTATCAAGGACTTTTTATAACAATAGTAATAATTATTACTATTATTATAGCTAATATTTATGTGGTGCCTACTGTGTTTCAGGCACAATACTAAGCATTTTACTAATAGCTCATTTGACGTTCACAACAACCCTGGGAGGTAGGTGGTATTATGATCCCCCTCTTGCATTTGAGGAAACTGAGGCAAACAGGTTACTTGCAAGTGACTTGCCCCGGGTCACAGAGTTAGCAAGTACTCAGGTCTTCCTGATTCCAGACCCAGAACATGCTTAGTTAGGTCTAAGCTGCTTCCTTGGATTTCATTTTCTTAAGTACCATTGCTGTTTTCTCATATACTACATTGTATTCTGAAGTAGTAGAGTCCTAGTACAGTGATTCTGCCTTTGGCCACGAAAAGGGCACAAAACTGCTATTCCACTTCATTTATTTGTTGACCTCCTTCTGCTTTTACCTCTAAATATTCCCCAGATGGACTTAATTGGGTTCCATATCAAGCTCTTTTTCTGTTAACTGATTTAAATTTTTATTTTTTCTTTTAAACACAAAGACTTTTCCTTTTTTAGTTCCAAATTCCTCCCTTCCCTTATTCCTCCCTCCACCCATTGAAAAGACAAGAAAAACATAACCTATTACAAATATTTATAGCCATGCCAAAAAAAAAAACCCATTCTGAATTAATTGTTCAAAAAAAAGAGAAAGAAAGAAAGAAGAAAAAATATGATTCAATCTGTACCTCTAGTCTATTAATTCTCTATCTGGAAGTGGATAGTATGTTTCATCATAAGTCCTTTGGAATTGTGGTAGGTCATTGGTTGTTCAGAATTACTAAGTCCCTCAAAGTGAATTATCTTTACAATATTGCTGTTAGTGTGTAGATTATTCTCCTGGTTCTGCTCCCTTCAATTTGGCATTACTTCATACAGGTTTTTCAGAAACCATTGCCTTCATCATTTTTTTTTTGTAGGCAATGGGGGTTAAGTGACTTGCCCAGGGTCACACAGCTAGTAAGTGTCAAGTGTCTGAGGCCGGATTTGAACTCAGGTACTCCTGAATCCAGGGCTGGTGCTTTAACCACTGCTCCATCTAGCTGCCCCCTTCATCATTCTTATAGCACAATAGTGTTCTATCGAATTCATATACCACAATTTGTTTGACCATTCCCCAATTGATGTGTATCCCCATAATTTTCAATTTTTTGCTACCACAAAAAAATGAGCTGTTATAAATATTTTTGTACATATTTTCTTCTTTCTTTGATTTCCTGGGGTATAGCCCTATTAGCAGTATTGCTGAGTCAAATGGTATGTACAATTTAATAGCCTTTTGTGTATAGTTCCAAATTGTTTTCTAGAATGGTTGAAATAGTTCATAGCTCTATCAACAGTTCATTAGTGTGCCTGTTTTCCCACATCCCTTCCAGCATTTGTCATTTTCCTTTGTTGTCATCTTAGTCAATCTGATGGGTATGAGTTGGTACTTCAGAGTAGTTTAATTTGACTATGTCTAATTATTAGTAATTTAGAGGATTATTTAATTTGGCTATTAATAGCTTTGATTTCTTTCTCTGAAAACTGCCCATTCATATCCTTGGAACACTTTTCAATTTGGGAATGACCCTTATTCTTGTAAATTTGACTCAGTTAGAAATTACCTTTATCAAAGAAACTAGCTGCAAAGACTGGGGGCGGGGGGAGAATCGGGTAGAATTGCACCCCCTTGCACACAATCCAATTAGAATAAAACAGTCTTTTATTTTTGGTGCTAGAGAAAGTTGACCAAGAGAGAAGTCAAACCTCTTGAGGGGACATAGTTTCAAAGACATGGTCCTCTGAGATACTTATCTCCTGGAACAGGAGAAAGGTCATAGCTTTTATAAATGGTAAATGGAGTGATCACCTGAGCCCTTATTGGGGGTAGTTTGGGAAAAGTCAGGCAAGGAGTGGTTGTTCTGATTTCTGGAGCTATTTCCATCCCCTTGGCACCACTTAGGTAGTAGCCATGTCTAATGGGCTTATCTCCCTTACTTCTCAAGGTATGTCTGTCCTTTAATTTAGCTGGTCAGTTTAAGCTTTAATAGTCCCAACCTCATAACATTCATTCAATTCATTCATTCATTCATTCATCCATTAGATCCTAGATCCCAAGTTAAGAACCATTGTCCTATAAAGTAAACTTATACTCTTGTTTTTTGGGGTTTGTTTTTTTTTTGTGGGTTTTTTGCAGGGCAATGGGGGTTAAGTGACTTGCCCAGGGTTACACAGCTGGTAAGTGTCAGGTGTCTGAGATCAGATTTGAATTCAGGTCCTCCTGAATCCAAGGCCAGTGCTCTATCCTCTGTGCCACCTAGCTGCCCCAAACTTATACTCTTAACAGATATTGTCCATAGCTGATTTGTCTCCCTATTTGGCAAGATCTAGGGTTTGCTTGATGAGGAAACTAAGTCCTTCCCCACCCCATAAAGTAAATTGCCTAATATCTTTTGTCCTGATGAAAAGGATTAAAGCAGAGGGGGGAAAAACTTTGGAGAAGCACTGATAAACAGATTTTATTTGGTGAAAACTTCTGCTTTAATATTATTAAATAGGTAAATAATAAAAGTAGAAACCATATTTCTAGAGGGTTACAATTAAAATTTAACTGGCCCATGAGCTGAAATTTCCAAGCTTTTCCAGGGAACAGATTGAAGACTTTTGTTAACCAATGAAGAATAGACCTAGACTGAATGGAAAAAACTAGGATAAGCACCTGGGGTATTGTAGTTATGATGTAGGAGGCAAAAAGGGGTTAATAGAAAAACTTAAGACCCAAGTTCTAATTCAGATATGAGCTCTAAGAGGGATTCAGACCCCAGTTAATGGATAACTTACAAGTCAGGATGCTACGTTCTCTTACCCACAGTAATAAGTACCCATAACGGGAACAGAGGGAGCTAGGCCATGAAGGCCTAAGACTATAACAATGATACATTGACAGGCTATAGAAATTTAGACTAGAAATAAAAGATAAAGGAAAATGTTTGAAACTAAGCATGGGAACCAGAAAGAGACATGTGCAGAAAAGGCCAAATTTGTCCCCAGATTCACCTTATGATGAGTAAACCCCCAAAACACACCTCCGAAGAAAAAGGTACCTGCTTTGGGGGTTGGCTTAGGACCCCAGGAACTCCAAATTAGGACAGGCCCTCCCCTGTACCTCCCTAAGGTGGAGATTATTATAATGAGACTGATAATCAATTTATCCATACTATAAAAATAACTGTCTTTTCTTTCACTATTTGAAAGATATCTTTCCACTTTTCTGGTTCTCTCCCTGTGATCACTCACAGTATTGCAATAAAACTTGGGAAACTGAGTCACTGAGTCTTGTAATTCTTTTGGGATGACTCACGATCAATTTGACCCTTAATTCTATCCCACATCAGCTGGGCCAAAGGTGATAAAAAAGAAGGAGCTAAAAGTAGGAATGAACACTTAAGACCAACATTATCTATTTTATACCTTCGAATGAGATTGGTTCCAATTACAGGTATGTGAGCTGTGAGGCTATTTAAGCACTTTCATATATATGCTGTGGGGGATAGATTTAATTGATCAAATTGATCGTGAGGCATTCTAAAGAATTAAAAGACTCAGTGACTCAGTTTCCCAAGTTTTATTGAAAGACTGATGACCACAGGGAGAGCACCATTGAGGTGTCTCAAATAGGAGGATGAAAATGGTTATATTTATAGTGAGAAAAAGTAGGTTATCCCCTCATTATCTTAATCTCCTTTTTAAGGGGGTACATTGGAGGATTTATCCTAATTTGGACTTCCTGGGGTCCTAAGACAATCTCCAAGGCCGGGACCTTTTTCCTTGGAGGTGTGTTTTTTGGGTTTAAATGTTATAAGGTGAACCTAAGGACACATTTGGTCCTTTCTGCGCATGTTCCTAAAGACATGCTTAAACTTGTCAGACCCAGAGGGTCTCTGTGTTTTTGATATCTCTTTACTTAAGATCTGGTTTCTAGGTGTCCTGTCATCTGGTAATATTAATGGCTATTAATGGTTAATAGTCCCTAGTTACTGTCTCTGTTGATGGTGTTGCTTGTTTGGGACTTGAACCCTCTTGCTTACAGTACCGTTGATGAGAACACAAACCTTAGTTTCTCTGTTAACCCTTTTAGTAGTACTATTGATCAAGTCTTATCTGTTAAGTCCTTTTAGCTAGAGTTGTTAAGTTATCTACTAGCCCCTTTTAGAGCTCAGGTCTTAGAGCTCAGATTTTGGGTTGTCTGTTAATCCTTTTTAGCGTCCACCATCACATACACCCCCCCACACACACACACATTCATTTTTTCAGTTGTGTCCAACTCTTTGTGACCCCATTTGGGGTTTTCTTGGCAAAGATACTGGAGTGGTTTTCCACTTCCCTCACCAGCTCATTTTACAGATTAGAAACTGAGGCAAACAAGGTTAACTGACTTGCCTGGGGCAATACAGCAAATGTCTGAGGCCAGATTTGAACTCAGGAAGAGGGGTCTTCCTAACTCTAAGCCTGGCACTCTATCCACACTACCACCTAGCTTCCCTCACTGATATATAATCATTCTAAATAAAGGACTATGAAAAATAATATAGCCAGGGTGCCTCAGGGAGATGAAAACAAAGCTGATGCCATTGCTGTAACAGTTCTGCTATCTATATGTGCTGAAACTGTGGCAAAACTTATTTGTTAGTAGTTCTTACTCTTCTATTCCTTCTTCCTGACATGGCCTTAGGATAAGTCAGAAGTTTCTCCTGTGAGAAGCAAAACCAAAGATGACCACATAACAGGACAAGGGACTATTAAAGTTTAGATTGACCAACTAGATATCAGAACAGACACACCAAAGAAGTAAGGGGAGATAAAATTCTATAGCAGGAAAGTCACTTAGGTGTGGCTACTACCTGACTAGAGCTAGGAGACAGAGATAACCCCAAGGGCAGGATCATAATTTTTTTAAAAATCCCCCTCAACTCTCAAGAATATGACAAACATACAGGCTTTCTCCACCCCACCCAAAAAAGGAACTTTCCATTTTTAGGTGGATACCCCATCTAATCCTCCATAAAAACTTTTGCCTTCCTTCTGTTCAGAGAGGAGAATGTTTGAGTCCTCTTTAGGAGTGAAGTCTTTGATTTACCCCTCTGTCATTTTCTCTATTGCCAAATAAAAGACCATTTTAATTCTAATTGGATGGTGTGTGAGAGTATAATTCTTTACAGAGGAATGAATACCTAAGAACCCCCAACCTTCTCCCACCCTGTGACATTCCTACAGACTAAAGTCAGGAAGATGGATCTTGGCATTAGCCTCTAAGAGCAGATGCTATTGCTGCTGAAGTTCTTGTTCGGACTTCACCATGCCTAGCCTCCTTTAAAGCACCAGTCTACCCTAGAGGATAAGCTCCTTAAGGGAGTTTCACTTTTGTCTTCGTCTCAGCTCTTAGTACAATGCCTGGCACATAGTAAGCATCTGTGAGAAGTTAATTATTAATAATAGATTTCTTGGGGGACCCAGGGATGAGTTTCTCAGTGCTCTCTTCCCCTCCCCCCCCCACCCCCAACTACAGAAAGTCCAGTTCTTCAGAAACTTCAGCAAATCTTATTTGGGAAAAACCCAAGGGAACAAAAGAACAAAAGAGACAGACTCTAGTCTAGTTAAGTGAAGGACTGATGTGATCAAACCACACCTAGATAATGAACTTTGCTTTGAACTGCAGTGAAGGTCTTTTACATTCTTCTTCCTGATGTCGTCTGTAGAGAGTTCATTTTGCTAGACCACCCTCGAGTCATGTCAATCAAGGAAATTGAATGATGATAACCAATTGGCTTTGATCAATGTGTAATGACCAGCCTCTTCATTCTAGGTCTTTTGAAACAGAGTGCTTTTCTCCTGCTTGCACTAACTGCCACGCCAAAGCTCTCTCCCTGCTTTCTCTATCACTCATCCTGAGACCATGAGAAGTTAGGAAGACTCTCGATCTATCCTTTACTGGTACATTATATTAATAAATTAAAATACGCTTACCCAAACTGATATCACAGTAGCAATTTTTTGAATAAATATTGATATTGATAGATTAATCATAGCTACTTAGACTTTGACCCTTACAAAGAATGAACTAAGAGTTATATTTATTAGTTCATGCAGTTGAATTTAGGGAATATCTTTGGGAATCATGATATTATGGGGTTGGGACATATCAAGGAATTTGAAACTATTAAAGTTTAAACTGGCCTACTAGCTAAAGGACAGACATGCCTTGGGAAGTAAGAGAGATAAGCCCATTAGGATCACTGCTGCCTGATTGGAGCCAAGGGACAGAGATAACTCCAGAAGTCTGGTCCAGCACCTCACTCAAGCTTTCCCCACCCCCAAAAAGGACTTTCCATTGTCAGGTGGTGGTTACCCCTTCTATGGTCTATAAAAGCTTTTGCCTTTCTTCTGTTGGAGAACCAAGATATCTCTAAGATATCTCCTCCTTCTCTCTTGGTCACTTTCTCTAAGCGCCTAAATAAAAGACTATTTGATTTTAACTGAATTGTGCGTGAAAGGGTGTAATTCTTTAAAGAGTAATACCTAAGGACCCCCTCCACCTATTTTCTGTGGCAATGAGGTGTCATATAGGAACCTAATATATATGTAACACTTCATCTTTTACTCCATAACTCACACTTTTAGCTGCTGTCTCAGGTCCTAGGAATAATACTGTAGAGCTGTACTACTAACACTATAGCTTATGAGCCCCCTTACCAGCCAGTAGATACAATCAGGAAAGGTATTTATTCAAGTGGCAAAGAGAAAACAGTAAGTACAAAACATCATCCTCCTCCGATCCTGGGGTAAAACTTGGGAAACAGTTTCCTACAAATACACCTCGTGTCCATGGGAAGAGTGATCTTGAAGTTAAAAAGTACAATAGTTATGAGGCATGGGCATGTGACAAACAGAAAACCCTGAGGAACAGAGTTTGGGGTAATTAATCAATTTATTAATTAAATTGATTGGTGGGCATTTCATGTGGAGGTATACTAAAAGTCTTCAGTTTCCCTACTGAGAACATGACTTGATCATGAGGCTCAGCAGCTTGCAGCAATTTGGGCCAAGGGAAGCCATTTCCATCACGACCTCTTTAGCCAATTTTCTTCTTCATGAGTCATGTCACCGTAAACTCTAATGAGGAAGATCAAGGACAGGGGTTCCTTTCCTCAAGGTAAGGGCTGGCCCAGACTGGATTTTGTTTATGCTCCAAACAGAAATTGTCTCCTGTTTGAGTAGGATCTGGTTCAAGATCCAAGAGAATGTTCCTTGCTTTTCAGTGGTGTCCAATTCTTCATGACCTCATTTAGGGTTTTCATGGCAAAGATACTGAAGTGGTTTGCCGTTTCCTTCTCCAGCTCATTTTACAGATAAGGAAACTGAGGCAAAGAGGGTTAACTGATTTGCCTAGGGTCAAACAGCTAGTTTTTGAGTAGGGATTTGAACTCAGGAAAAGGAGTCTTCTTGATTCCAGGCCTGCTACTCTATCCTATTTGCTACCTAGTTGCCTAAGAGAATTATTATACAATTATATTAATAACTATTAATTTATAATGCAGGCTTTCTCCTTCTAATTTCTGTTTAGAGTCTCAACTGATTAAGGTTAGCCCTTATCCGAAGGACATAACTGATTGATGAGATGCTTTTCCCTCCTAAAATTCTCTTTTGGTATCATCATTGCTTAGAGGTTCACATGGATTTCCCAAATTTATACCAGGAAAATACAAGTTGCCTAGGTCTCATCACACTTTGAGTGCAGATTAAAATGGATAGGATGTGCCTTCTAAAGACCAGCCTATCTAACTACAGAGGCTCATCCACCAGGTAATAAATTTTTTGACCTACACTGATAAAATCATAGATAACTTGAAACACCATTATGTGTCATTGTTCCCAAACTGTTCTAAGTGTGTGCTGAAATTTTCTGTGTTGATGGAAAGAGATCTCTTTTTCCCTTAGTTTAATCCAAGATTTTCTTGATGAAGCACCATGTGTAGCAGGTTAATGTATGGATTGCTGAAAGATTGCCAGAATACCATTATTAATAAAGGCACCAAACATTTATTAAGATAAAATTCGGCAGGGAAAAGGGGAAGATACAAACACTTTGGAACTATGCCCCCTGCCTTGTAGGAATATAATAAAGTATCTAATAGAGGGGACAAAACTAGCTATAAAGACCTCAGAGATCACCTGGTGTGTCAAATAGAAATGGGGGGGAAAGCACCACTAAACGGTACTTAAGGATCCCAGCAGGCAGCCTGCTGAGACTTAGAAAGCCATGTATTAACATTATCTATGTTCTATTGCATCTTCTTTATTTTGTTAACTGTCCCCAAATTACATTTAATTCTGGTTCAGTCAGCAGAGAAGCGCCAAAGCCCCCAGTCGGACACCTCTGGAAATTCCTGAGTATTTGGGGCTCCAGGTCCCTGGGAGGGGGACTTTCCGGAGAAGGAGGCCCACTGTTTGGACGGTTTACAACCTTATAAAAACTTTCTTTCTTCTTTCTTTCTCTTTCTTTCTCTCTTTCTCTTTCTCTCTTTTTCTTTCTTTCTCTTTCTTTCTCTCTCTCTTTTTTGTTTTTTTGCGGGGCAATGGGGGTTAAGTGACTTGCCCAGGGTCACACAGCTAGCACGAGCAAATGTCTTAGGTCGGACGTGAAGTCAGATTCTCCTGAGTCCAAGGCCCGTGCTTTATCCACTGCCACCTAGCTGCCCCCTGCCTATTTCTTAAAACAATAACAATGTCCAGCTCGGTTTCTTAAACAATGATTTCCTGGTCCTCGTAGTTAAGTTCACAATTAAAAAGAAAACTTTAAAAAGAAAACAAAAAAAGGTTAGCAGACTGCCCTCAGTAAACAGCATAAGCACTTTGCCTCTTCCCCTCTCCCTTCCCCCCTCCTCCCCTCATTAGAACGTAAGCTCGCTGAAGGCAAGGTGGGCATTCGGGCTTTCTTAGAATTACCAACCATTAAGCACCTCCCCCCGCTTTGACCTTCAAACACGTGCTCCGGCCTCGGCCCCGCCCCCGCGGGAGGAGCGCGGCCGGGGGCGGCTCTTCCCCAGCCCGGAAATCGGACTCTGGTAGCTGCGGCCCCAGCCTCGGTGGGCGTGGAGAACGTCCCTGCGGCCGCCTGGGCGGAAGCTCCGGCACCGCGTCCTCTCCGCCCCGGGCCGGGAAGCTGTCCCCGCGGCCACTATGTCCCAGAGCGGGCCATGCTGAGGCTCTGGGCCGCCGTCCCCAGAGTAGTCCCGGGTGTCTTCGGCCGCTGTGGCCCGCGCCGCCTGAGCGCCGGCATGTTCTACGCGGTGAGGAGGGGCCGCAAGACGGGCGTGTTCCCCACCTGGTGAGTGTGTGAGGCAGTGTACCCCCTTCCTGGAAAGTGGGAGAGCGTGTGTGCCCTCCTAGTAGTGAGTGTACCCACTGGGTGGATGGGGGAGACTATTCTGCTGAGTGAGTGTGACCTTCTGATGGCTGAGTGTGTGTGCCCGCGGGGGGCGGGGGGGAAGAGTATCTTCCTGGTGAGTGGATGCGTGTGCCCTCCTGGTGAGTGAGTGTGCTTTCCAGCCTCCCAGGTCGGTTGACTTCCTCCCTTCCACTTCTTCCCCATCTTCAAAGTGCAGTGCAATCAGACACACCTCAGACACACCTTTGCACATCTTTGTCCCCAGCACAAGATGTTGTTGGTACCATTTTCTGCCTCCCCCAGATGCCACAGGGTGCCCACTTGGGCCTTCTGACCCAGTCCCTTTGGCAAGGCCTGTCTCCACCAATGAGAAAAGGTCAGTCTTTTGGGGAGGTTTTTAGATGACAAGCTTTGGCCCATCTTTATAATAAAATTCTCCCTTTGGCATGGTCTGTGATCGGCTGCATTTTGTGATTGACCAGGGAATTACTTAAAGAAAGCTTGTCATTTTGCCAGCCCTGCATTCTGTCCGTTAATTTCCCTCACTTATCAGACAAAGGCAGAAGAAGATCTTGGTGACAGCCTTTTGGGCTCCAAAGTGGGACCATGGCTTAGGTGATCCTGAAACCAATTCTGGAATTTTAGAGGTGGAAGGGATTTTAGAGAGCAACAGGCCCCTAGAATAACAATTTAAAACTGGAAACAACCTTAATGTTCATCCCCTCTAATCCTAACATTTTACAGATGATAACGCTAAAAAGATTTTGGGGACCAGAATTTAGGTCCCCTGCTTTCCAGGGCAGAATATTTTTCACTATAACATGACATTCAGTTGATTGGGGGGGGGGGGGACTTGAATGTCTAAACTACTTACTGCCGGGCTGAGAGAGCCAATGAGAAATTGCAGAAGCAACATCAAACATTTGGTACCTGTTGTATGTTTAAAAAGAGTACTTGAGATAGATGTTTGGGGGGCAGCTAGGTGGTGCAGCGGATAAAGCACTGGCTCTGGATTCAGGAGGACCTGAGTTAAAATCCAGCCTCAGACATTTGACACTTACTAGCTCATTGCTCCCCCCTCCCCCCTCCCCCCCCAAAAAATGTTTGGAGAGATGCAGTTTGGCTAACTAAATCTCAGTCTTAAGAGTGGTGACAATATTGTAGAATCCTATAGCAACATTTTTTGTTCATCCTCCTTCTTAAGAAAAGATAAATTAATAGATTGCTTCTAATATGGTGCTTGTTCAACTGAGGATCATTTTTGTTATTTATCTTTTTGTTGTTGAATCGTTTCAGTCCTGTGTGATTCTTTGTGACCCCATATAGGGGTTTCTTGGCAAAGATATTGGAGTGGTTTGCCGTTTCTTTCTCAAGCTCATTTTTTTTTTTTTTTGCGGGTCAATGGGGGTTAAGTGACTTGCCCAGGGTCACACAGCTAGTAAGTGTCAAGTGTCTGAGGCCGGATTTGAACTCAGGTACTCCTGAATCCAGGGCCGGTGCTTTATCCACTGCGCCACCTAGCTGCCCCTCTCAAGCTCATTTTTACAGATGAAGAGACTGAAGCAAACAGGGTGGAGTGATTTGTTCAGGGTTTTGAAGCTAGTGTCTTGAGGCCAGATTTGAACTTGGGTGTTCCTGATTCCAGGCATGGCACTCTATCCACTTCATTGCATAGTGCCCCTCGTTTATATCTAAGATTGACTAGTTGATCCATAAAAAGATTTTGGTGAGCACCTACTGTTTGACCAGTATTATGCTAGGTGCTATAAAAAACACAGACCTTGTAATAGACATGGCTGCTGACCTCAAGAAGCTTATAATCTTATTTGGCAAACATTAAATTAACACCAGATAGCAGTAATTGAGGACCATCTTAACCTGAATAATATGGAAAGAAGCCTCAACAAGATTAATGCTTTCACCACAACAGACTGATATTCCAACATAAGCATAGTGTTGTAAACCTTAAAGCTCTACATAAATTAGAAGTGTTTATTATTATTGCTAACATATAATTAGAAGAAATCTGTGCAGGAGGTGACACTTTTGAAAGCACTAAAAATCATTTCTCAAAATACGTGAAAGTGGAGAAGTTACTGAACAATTTTTTTGGGGGGGGTGGGGCAATTGGGGTTAAGTGACTTGCCCAAGGTCGTACAGCTAGTAAGTGTTAAGTGTCTGTGGCCTTTTTGAACTCAGGTACTCCTGAATTCAGGGCTGGTGCTTTAACCACTGTGCCATCTAGCTGCCCCCGGCAATTTTTTTTTAAAGATAGTTTTGCTACCAGAAATAAAGCAATAATTCTACCAGTACCTACTATCTCATTTTATAAAAATCACACACACACACACACACACACACACACACACACACAGAGTTTCCTTGAAAAGATGAGAAAGCAGGTTTTCACAAACTCTTTTTTACACCTGACCACATTTTCACTGACCTGATTGGAAGGTACAGAGAATACCATATCCCACAGTTTGGTTATTTTTAAAACATTTTACTTAGTAGAGAAAAACAAACTTTAAAGGTATCTCCTTTGCATGCTATGATCACAGAAGATTCCTTGATAAATGTAATACAGAGAACTTTAAAGATCCTTTAATTTTTAAATTTTTTTTTTTGGTGAGGCATTGAGGGTTAAGTGACTTGCCCAGGGTCACACAGCTAGTGTCAAGTGTCTGAGGTCAGATTTGAACTCAGGGCCTCCTGAATCCAGGGCTGGTGCTTTATCCACTTCGACACCTAGCTGCCCCCATCCTTTGATTTTATCAGTATCAAGCAAGGTATGAAAGATTATGTTCACTATTGTCTGAAGGATGAGTTTAGAATCCAAATGAAAAGAAATTCCCTATGACAGATGATAATAATAGGCAAGTTCTTTGGATCATAGATCTAGAGTTAGAAGAGACCCCAGAGGTTTTCAAGTTCAAATTCCTCATCATACAGGTGAACAAACTAAAACTCAGAGTGCTTAAATGACTTGGTTGGTCACAGTTGCACAGCTAGTGGTTGAGGTGGGATTCAAACACCAGTCTTTCTGACCCAATTTTTCTAGCCGTTCCTCTTTCTGGGTGACATTGTACTGACTGAAACAAGCCCCAGAACTTCCAAAGTCTCAGTTATACAATCTACAACCACTTAAGAATTTAGCCTGCCTAGCAAGCAACACAGGAAAATCCAAATGTATGAAGAAAGTCTGTTAAGATGGTAATATGCAGGTGGTATGTGTGATGGTATGCATGTGTGAAAATACATACATGTCCATTGTATATATGTTTGTATATCTTGAATAGACACTTTAGATGAACATTGGGCTGGACCTGGATCGTTTATGAAGAGTTTATGGGAGGATGTGCATAAGAGCTACATAGGATGAGAAGGTATAAATGATTTGTGATCTGTACTTTTGAACAGTGCTCTCACGTCAATCAGATCATGGTTCCATTGAAGTCTTTCTAATATGCAAGCCCAAATCCTGTACATTGAAAGCAACTGGACAGTACCTAACACAGTGCCTTGAACATAGTAGGTGGAAACAAAATTAAGTTAATGAATGAAAATACAAATAAGTTTAGTACATTTTGTATTAGAACAGTGTTTTTTAACCATCTCATGGATCCTTTTGGCAATCTGGTGAAACCTATGGACCCCTTCTCAGAATAGTGTTTTCAGATGCATAAGTAAAATGCATAGGATTACAAACGAAAATGATTATATGTAAATACAGTTTTCAAAATGCTTTTTTTTTTTTTTTTGCAGGGCAGTGAGGGTTAAGTGACTTGCCCAGGATCACACAGCTAGTGTCAAGTGTCTGAGGCCGGATTTGAACTCAGGTCCTCCTGACTCCAGGGCCAGTGCTCTAGCCACTGAGCCACCTAGCTGCTCCCCCACTACCCCCCACACCAGATACTTTTAAAACAAATGAAACACTTACTAGCTATGTGACCCTGGGCAAGTCATTGCCTCAGAAAAGCAAACAAAAAACAACAGATGAAACAGGTTCTTAAGCCACAGGTTAAAAACCCTTAGACTAGGAGGAAGCCAAGTAGTCTCTTAATTTAGTTAGTATTTAGAGTGGAAAACACAGCAAATGTACTAGATATATTGAGAATAAAGAAAGATGTTTCATACTATTAGGTAGTTCAGAATCAAATCACTTTTCATCTTAAAAAGTTAGGTTTGAAAAATAAACCCGAACAAATTCTTAACACTTCGTTGAAAGGCAGGTAACATATAAGCTGCTGCTGCTTTTTTTTTTTTTTTTTTACAGGGCAGTGAGGGTTAAGTGACTTGCCCAAGGTCACACAAGTAAGTGTCAAGTGTCTGAGACCAGATTTGAACTCAGGTCCTCCTGAATCCAGGCTAGTGCTTTATCTACTATAAGCACTTCTTATAAAGCACTTCTTTAAGGGTTTATAAGCAGTTAGTTTGTATAATAGACAGTGTGTTGAACTTAGAGTAGGGAAAATCTGAATTCAAATCCTACCTCAGATATTTATTACTTTTGTGACCCTAGAAAAGTCAGTTATCTCTCTATATCCCAGTTTCCTCATCTGTAAAATGGGAATAATAATAATACCTACCTCCCAGATTTATTGTGAACTTCAAATGAAATAACATCTCTGCAAGGCTTTGCAAACCTTAAAGTGCTCTGTAAGTACCATTATTGTTTTTATTATTGTACCCTTACTTTATAAGTGATTTATGTCTTTCTGTTTCAGGAGTGAATGCCAAGAACAAGTGAACCGATTTCCTGCTGCCAGGTTCAAGAAGTTTGCTACTGAGGAAGAGGCTTGGGCCTTTGTCCGGAATACTGCAAGCCCCGATCATTCAACAGGTAATATGCCTTATGCTTTTGCTCCTCCCACACCTTTAAAGCATTTTCACATTTATTATGTCTCATTGGATCTTCAAAATAATTCTGTGAGGCAGCTGGATAGTATTATTTCTTTTTCATGGATAAGGATACTGAGACCCATAGAGATTAGATGATTTCTTCACTATCACACCTCGTTGTTAGTGAGAAATGGGGCTAAAGCATAGATCTTGTTATTTAAGCTTACCAGGGTTTCTGATAGATTCTCATTCTAAAGAAATAAGCAGAATTTCTTTACCTAAAGAGGGTGGTGGTATCTGTGGGGTTTTGGGGGGAGGCAGTTGGGGTTAAGTGACTTGCCCAGGGTCACACAGCTAGTAAGTGTCAAGTGTCTGAAGCCAGATTTGAACTCAGGTCCTCCTGAATCCAGGGCCAGTGCTTTATCCACTGTGCCTCCTAGCTGCCCAGTATCTCTGTATTTTCAACCCTTGTTTGTCATTTCAAGTAACAGTTAGGTTTACCTGATGCCCTTTTCTTTCACCCCTTCCTCCATACCCTATTGAGAAACCCCAGTTATGAGAATAGCAAGTTCCACCCTCCTGCCTTTTTACATCAGTGTATTTCTGTTTCCTTTGATTTTCATTCCCCCTTAAGACCTTGAGAACAGAACCAATCCAGGTCTCTAGGTCTTCTGTTTTTCTTGTTTAACTCCCTTGATGCCCCTTAAAGACATTAAGGTGTTTTTTGTTTTTTGTTTTTTAGTGAGGCAACTGGGGTTAAGTGACTTGCCCAGGGTCACACAGCTAGTAAGTGTTAAGTGTCTGAGGCCGGATTTGAACTCAGGTACTCCTGACTCCAGGGCCAGTGCTCTATCCACTGCGCCACCTAGCTGCCCCAAGACATTAAGGTTTTGAAGAAATATTTGTTGTTTTTCACCCTATAAGATGTTAGCACTGCAATTGCTCAAATAAAATTACTTTTCTAGGTTTCTTTGGAGTCTCCACCTAAGTGAAAACGAAAGAAAACAAAACTTTCTATTACAAACATGCAGTCAAGCAAAACAAATCTCCACATTGGCCATGTCATTCTACCCTCCCACCCCCCAATAGAAATGTGTGTCTCCTTCTGTATTCTAAATCCTTCACCTTTCTTTTTTGTTTTTGTTTTTGTTTTTATTTTTTTAGTGAGGCAATTGGGGTTAAGTGACTTGCCCAGGGTCACACAGCTAGTAAGTGTTAAGTGTCTGAGGCCGGATTTGAACTCAGGCACTCCTGACTCCAGGGCCGGTGTTCTATCCACTGCACCACCTAGCTGCCCCCCTTCACCTTTCTTTCAGAAGGTGACTAGTATGTTTCATTATTACTCCTCTGGAATCGTAGTTAGTCATTACACTGATCAGAGACACTAATTCTTTCGTAGTTGTTTGTCTTAACCATATGGTTGTCATTGTATAAATTGTTCCCCTGGTTCTGTTCACTTTATTCTGCATCAGTTCATAAAAATCTTTCCAAGTTTCTATAAAACTGTCCCCTTCATTTCTTAGAGAACAGGTTAGATGCCATCTTTTACAAGATTTTGCCTGATTTCCTGAGTTATTGGTATATGCTGCCTTTAGAAATTACTTTGTATTACTCTCTGTATACTTGGTATTTACTTTACTATGTATATATTCTATCACTAGCACTTTACTCAGTTCTTTGTATATAGTAGTCAGTTAATAAATATTTGACAAACATGTGTAAGTCCTAACTTCTATCCTGTCTCTCAGGATTGGAAAGTAAAACAGCTAGTAAAGAATTTCTATGTTGCATGTAGTTCTGTATATATTAGCAGTCAGTAAACATTTATTAAGTTCCTATGTGACAGTCACTAGGCTAAGAGCTAGGGATACAAGAAGTAACAAAAGATAGTCCCTCTCCTTAAGGAGTTCATAATCTGATGGATGAGACAACAAGCAAATATATACAGACAAGCCATATTTAGGATAAGTAGGAAATAATTAAGAGGGGTTGGGAAAGGCTTCCTGTAGAAGATAGGGTTTTTAATTGGGACTAAGAAGAAGCAAGGGAAACCAGTAGGCATGGAGGAGGAGGAGGAGGGAGAGCGTTACAGGCATAGAGGACAGCCAGAAAAAAATGGATGGAGCATCTCATTTGTGGAACAGCAAGGAGGCCAGTGTCATTGAGTTAAAGTGTATGTGGTAGAGAGTAAGGCATAAGAAGACTGGAAAGATAGGAGAGAGCCTAGGTTATGAAGGGCTTTGAGTGCCAGAGTATCTTGTATTTTGATTCTGAATAGTGTCTTGAATCTTATCTTGTGATAAGGAGCCACTGGAATTTATTGAATATGGGATGATAAAGTGAGACTTGGCATTTTAGGACAATTACTTTGGTGACTGAATGGGGGATGAATGGAAGTGCAAAGAGACCCAAAGCAGGCAGGCTCTTCAGGCTATTGGAATAGTCTAGGCATGAGGTGATGAGGGACTATTAGAATCATAGCAGTGGCAGAGAAGAGAAAGGACGTATTCTAGAAGTGACTCGAAGGTGAAATTGACAGGCCTTGGTAATGGATCTGATTGAGAGATAGTGAGGAGTTGAAGATAACACCTAGGTGTCAAGGCTGAGTAACTGGGAAAATGGTGTTGCCCTGGACAATTATAAGGATGTTAGAAGAGTTTAGAGTGAAAGGTGATGAGTTTGATTTGGACATGTTGAGTTTAAGATGTCTACTGAACAACATCCAGTTCAGCATGTCTAAAAGGCATTTAGGGATGTGAGACTGGAGGCCAGCAGAGAATTGGGGCAGGATAGGTAGATTTGAGAATCATCAGTTTAGTGACGGTAATTAAATCCATGGATGCTGATGAAATCACCAAATGAAATAATATAGATGAAAAAGAGAAGAGGGCTCAGAACAGAACCCTGAGGGACACTTAGGATTAGAGGACGTGGTCTTGAGGAGGATCCAGAAAAAGGAGACAGTGAAGGAGTAGTCAGATAGGAGAAAACCAGGAGAGAATAATCTCCTGAAAATCTAGAAAGAAGAGAGTATCAAGGAGGAGAAAGTGCTCAATAATGTCAGAGGCTATAGAAAGATCAAGTATGAGGATTAAGAAAGGACCATTTGATTTATTAATTAAGAAATTAATTTCTTAATTAAGAAATTAATTAAGAAATCAGGGGCAGCTAGGTGGTACAGTGGATAAAGCACTGGCCCTGGTTTCAGGAGCACATGAGTTCAAATCTGGCCTCAGACACTTGACACTTACTAGCTGTGTGACCCTGGGCAAGTCATTTAACCCCCATTGCTCTGCAAAAAAAAAAACCCAGAAAAACAAACAAACAAAAAAAGAAATCATTAGTAACTTTGGAGAGAAGTTTTGGTAAGAAGCTAGATGACAAGGGATTGAAAAAAGAATAAGAGGTGAAAAAATGTCAGCAGTCATTGAAGACAGCCATTTTAAGGAGTTTAGCCACAAAAAGCTTAGAAAAGATAAAGAATGATAATTAGCAGGAATAGAAGGATCAAGTGAAGGTTTTTTTTGTAAATGGGGGGGACCATATGGGTGTTTGTAGACTGTAGGGAAGGAGCCAGTAGAGAGAAGAGACTGAGAATAAGTGATTGTCTGGTGATTACAGAGGAGGCAGTCTGTTAGAGGAAATGAGATGAATGGGATCACTAGTGCAGAAAGAGCAGTTAGCCTTGGTGAGAAGGAAGGCCACCTCATCATGTGAAGAAGATAATGACAGAAGGCATCTGAGTAATGAGATAAGGAAGGGGGGAAAGAAGGATCTCCCAGCTAATGACCTCAATTTTTTCTATGAGGTAAGCTTCTTGGGTGAGAAAATGAGGGGAAGAGAGGAGCCATGGGAAGTTTGAAAAGGTTTGGAAGAGCTGCTGTGGAGGGTAGGACAGAGAGATAAGGGAGGTATAGTAGGATAGGACTAGGACTAACCTTTTTAATCCTAGAGCAAGTTGTCACTCACATATAATTTGTTTTCCATTCTGCAAAATTTCCTCATTTTGGTAAATTATTCTGCTCCTAAATTCTCATATTTTTCCTTACATCCCTAAATCTTTTTAAATGTCTTCAGTCAATAAACACCTATTTGCCATAGTTTTCTTCTATGGAAGTCAGGTGAGGTTAAGGAGAACAGGGTTAGTGGAAGAAGATTTAGGAACAGTTGAGTAGGGTAAAGACTTATTTTATAAGTAACCACACCTTTTGCTGAAGTTTTTGCTTTGGGGTTAGAATTCAGAATTACTTTATTATTGGGCTTAATGTTTTTATTTGGTGGTAGGGAGTTATTATCTCTTCACACCTTTTTCCTTTTCTAGACTTCTTTCCATTCTCTTAATGGACCTTAATTAATGAAATAGATGCCTTTGAGAGATCTCTCCCTGGTTTTGGAATCTTTTTCCTGGGGGGAGGGGAGGGCAGGGCAATGAGGGTTAAGTGACTTGCCTAGGGTCATACAGGTAGTGTCAAGTGTATGAAGCTGGATTTGAACTCAGGTCCTCCTGAATCCAGGGCTGGTGCTTTATCCATTGGGACACCTAGCTGCCCCCCTGGTTTGGGAATCTTAACAGAAAAACTTTATCCTTAAGCAAAGCCAGATTTTATTCCACAAGAATATGTGTTCTGAATTTACTCCTGTACTCTGAGCCTAGAATGAAAAATCTAGCTAAATTACAGAATGCCAATTTTAAGATAATAGATCCTTAGTAGTTTGTATGCTTCTATGTACATTTGGGTCCTTAAAGACATTTCTTAAGTAGAGAAGGCAATATTTGAGGACACCTTGAGGCCATGATATACCATAAAAAAAGAATCTAGATTCCTCCTTCCTCTTCCACAAAAACTCCTTGAGGTAAGAGACCAATTTATTTTCCTTCTTAGAAGGTAGTGTCTGTCACATAGAAGGCACTTGATAAATGCTTTATGATTTGGAGTTTCTGTGTTCAGATTATCTGTATGGCCTTAAGCAAGTCATTTACCGTTTTTAGACCTCTGTTTTCTAAACTGTGAAATGAGAATGTTGGAATACAGTCATTATGTTAGAAGCAGAATTTTGATGAAAGTTTGTGTTTAATTTCTTGCTGCTCACTTATGCATGGACTTGTAGAGCAGAAGAAGAAATGTGACACACAAGACCCTGAAGTGAAGCCAAAGAAGAGATCCTATGAGTCATCAGATGAAGAGGAAGAGCCTTGCCCCAAACTTGCAAAACAAAATGCAGATTCAGTACCTTCCCTTGGCAAAGATACATTTTCTTATATGGGTAAGTTTTGAACTTGATTTATTGGCAATATATTATATGAACATTTATATGTATTTAACTTGTTTACTTTGGGGTGGCTAATTTAACTGAAAATGTAGTAAAAGTCTTAAAACCTTTTACAAAAGTTAAGTAGAAAACTGCTATATTCACTAGTGAAATGGATAACATTGTATGTAATTTTTGAAATTTTTTTGTTCCATTTCTAAATAGTGGTTCCTTTCCTGCTTTTAAATAAGACTGTATTTTTATTTACATCTGTTATATCTTTTTATAAAATGCTTTTTTCCAAATATATCCTTTTCCCTTACCCTACTCAGTGAGCCATCATTTGTAGAAAATAATTTTTAAAAAGAGAGGAAAGAAAAACAATTCAGTAAACCAACCAACATCAGTCCAGTCTAATAGTATATATAATCTTCCATACCAATTGACCCTTGCCTTTGTAATGAAAGGAAGAAAGTATATTTCCAAGTATTTTCTGGGGCCAAGCTTGTTATATTTTCAAAGCATTCAGTTCTTTATTTACATTGTTGTCGTTGGGTTTATGGTTTTCCTGATTTTGCTTCTGCATCAGTTCATGTAAGTCTTCCTATGCTTCTTTGAATCAATGAGGATTCATTAAGATCCTACTTTGTACTAGTACTGCTCTACGTGCCAGATATACAAATACAATGAATGAAAAATCCTTGCTCATCGATTTACATTCTAATGATGGAGCTAACAAGTACATGAATAAGTATAGACAGAATAAATACAAACTAGTTAACTACAAGGTAATTTGAGAGAAAGAGGATTTAGCAATTAGGGCATGGGGAAAAGCATCATGTAGAAGGTGGTACTTGAGCTGTATCTAATGACATAGTAATATTTTATTCCATTCTTCTGCCACAATTTATTAAGCCATTACACAGTTCATGGGCATCTACTTTGTTACCACAAAAAGTGGGGCTGTGAATATTTTGGTGTATAGGAAGCCTTTTTTTCTGTCTTGACTTCATTGAGATATATACCAAGTAGTGGAATTTTGAGGTCAAATTAATGTGAGCAATTCAGTCACTTTTTTTTATTGTAATTCTAAATTGCTTTCAAGAAAAGTTGGACCAGTTTTCAGCTTGACCAACAGTGTATTAGTGATCTTGTCTTCCCACATTCCCTCCACCTTTGACCATTTCCATCATTTGTCATCTGCGACAATTTTCTGGGTGTGAGGAGAAACCTTAGCATTATTTTCATTTCTCTTTTTAGTGACTTGGAGCAATCTTTTATATGGTTATTAATAGTTTGTAAGTTTCTAAAAGAATTTTCTGTTCATATATTTGACCACTTAACCATGAGTGAATGTCTCTTTTTCTTTATGTTGGTGTATATTTTGGCTATCAGACCCTTATAAAAGGTCTTTAATGGAAATAATTTTTCCCATTTGGCCCTTTTTATCCTATTATGTATTGATTTTGTATTTTATGATAATGTCTATCCTTTGTTCTGTAGGCAGCTAATTGGCGGGCAAAGATTAAACCTTATTTTCATCAAAGTTGACTCAAAGAGGAAATAACATACACACTCAGTTGGATATAGAAATCTGTCTTACCCTATAAAGAAGTTAAAATATTTCCTAATGATTACTTTGATTTCTTCATTGGCGGTGATTTCACCCTTTTCATTTCTGATATTGGATATTTGGTTTTCTTTTCTTTTTTGTAAAATCAAATTAACCAGTGGTTTATCTATCCTATTTGGTTTTTGTTTTTTGTTTTTAGTGAGGCAATTGGGGTTAACTGACTTGCCCAGGGTCACACAGCTAGTAAGTGTCAAGTGTCTGAGGTTGGATTTGAACTCAGGTCCTCCTGAATCCAGGGCCAGTGCTCTATCCACTGCGCCACCTAGCTGCCCCTTGTTTTTTTTTTTTTTTAATAAAACCAGCTCTTAGTTTTATTTATTAGCTTTGTAGTTTTTTTTTAACTTTCAATTTAGAGAAATAAATTTTCCCCTAAGTACTGCTTTGGCTGCATCCCATAAATTTTGGGATTGTCTCATTGTTGTCATTCTCTTTATTTTTATTTTATTTTTTGTGAGGCAGTTGGGGTTAAGTAACTTGCCCAGGGTCACACAGCTAGTAATTGTTAAGTGTCTGAGGTCAGATTTGAACTCAGGTCCCCCTGAATCCAGGGCTGGTGCTCTATCTACTGTGCCACCTAGCTGCCCCTTGTCATTCTCTTTAATGAATTTATTGATTGTTTCTGTGATTTGTTTTTTGACCCACTTACTCTTTAGGATTAGATTATTTAGTTTCCAATTAATTTTTAATCTGTCTTTCCACTGCCCTTTGTTGAATGTAATTTTTATTGTATTATGAGCCAAAAAGAATACATTTAATATTTCTGCTTTTCTACATTTGATTTTGAGGGTTTTATACCCTAATAAATGGTCAATTTTTATGTAGGTGCCATGTGCTGCTGAAAAAAATTTTACCTCCTTAGTTTTTCTTTTTTTGGCGTGTGTGTGTGTGTGTGTGTGTGTGTGTGTGTGTGTGTGTATTTTAGCAACAAACATTTGTATTATTTTTTCCAGTTACATGTAGGGGTAATTTTCAACATTCATTTTCATAAAATTTAGAGTTCCAAATTTTTCTCCCTCCCTTCCTTTCCTCCCCACTCCACAAGATTGCAACCATGTTATATACATACAATCCACAAGTGTTCTTTTTATCAATCCCTTCTATGGGGGTGGAAAGTAAGCTTCCTCATTAGTTCCTTGGTATTGTCTTGGATCATTGCATTGCTGAGAGTACTTAAGTCCTTCATAATTGCTCATTGAACAATACTGCTATCACTAAGCACAATGTCCTCCCAGCTCTGCTCACTTCACTATACCTCGATGTTAATTAGTCTTTCCAGGTTTTTCTGGGATCATCCTGTTTGTCATTTCCTGTAGCACAAGACCACTCCACCATAATCATATAGCACAGCTTCTTCCATCATTCCTCAGTTGATGGACATTCCCTTGATTCTCAATTCTTAGCCTCCACAAAGAGTTGCTATAAATTTTTTTTGTACAATTTTTCCCCCTTTTCTCTTTTTCATGATTACTATTGTTAACTGATACCCTTCCATCCTATTCCCTTTCCCATAATATTTATTCTATTATCCCTCTTTCATCCTATCACTCTTCAAAAGGGATTTGCTTCTATCTGTCCCCTCCCGCACTCTGCCCTTCCTTCTTTTGCCTCTCTTTATCCCCTTCCCCATCTATTTTCCTGCAGGGTTAGAGAGATTTCTCCACCCAATCGAGTGTGTACATTATTCCCTCCTTGAGCCAATTCTAATGAAATTGAGGTCTTTGAGCCAATTCTGATGAGTGTTAAAGGCTCCTTTACTGCCCAGATTAAATAGATTACTCCACCTAGTTGGGTGTGTGTGTGTGTGTGTGTGTGTGTGTGTGTGTGTGTGTGTGTATCCCTCCCTCCTTGAGGCAACTCTGATGAGTTTAAGGTCTTTGAGCCAATTCTGATGAGTGTTAGGCTCATTTACTGCCCTGCTCCTCTCCCATCTCTTCCCCGACTCCATAAGCCTTTTCCTGTTTCTTTCATGTAGGATTTCACCTCTGCCCATTCCCCTCACCCCTCAATTTAACCCTAAAGATGTCATCATGGGGCAGCTAGGTGACACAGTGGACAGAGCATCCCCCCTGGACCCAGGGGGATCCCAGCCAAAACCTGGCCTTAGACACAAGACAGTAACCCACCGTATGATCCCAGGCATGTCTCCCAACTCCAATTTTTTATAGTTCTCTAGGGTCTTGTATTTGAAAATCAAATTTGCCATTCAGTTCAGGTCTTTTCATCAAAAATATCGGAAAGTGCTCTTTTTCATTAAAGTCCCATTTTTTCCTCTGAAAGATTATGCTAAGTTTTGCTGGGTAGGTGATTCTTGGTTGTAATCCCAATTCCTTTGCCTTCTGGAATATGATATTCCATGCCCTCTGGTCCTTTAATGTAGAAGCTGCTAGGATCTTGTGCTATCCTGACTGGGGCTCCACAGTACTTGAATTCTTTCTTTTTTGGCAGCTTGCAATATTTTCTCCTTGACCTGAGAGCTCTGGAATGTGGCTATAATATTCCTAGGAGTTTTCCTTTTGGGATCTCTTTCTGGAGGTGATTGGTGGATTCTTTCAATTTCTATTTTAGCTTCTTCTTCTAGAATTTCAGGGCAATTTTCCCTGAGAATATCTTGGAAGATGGTGTCTAAGCTCTTTCCTTGATCATGGTTTTCAGGTAGACCAATAATTTTCAAATTATCTCTCCTGGACCTATTTTCCAGGTCAGCAGTTTTCCCCAGAAGATATTTCACATTGCCCCCTATTTTTTTATTCATTTGGATTTACTTTATTGTGTCTTGGTTTCTCATAAAGTCACTGGCTTCCATTTGTTCAATCCTAATTCTTAGGCAATTATTTTCATCAGAGAGCTTTTCCATTTGGCTTTTGAAGTTGTTGGCTTTTTTCTCATGTCTTTCCTGCATCACCCTCATTTCTCTTTCCATTTTTTCCTCTACCTCTCTAACTTTATCTTCAAAGTCCATTTTGAGGACCTCTGTGGCCTAGGACCAATTCATATTTTCTTGGAAGCCTTAGATATAGGGGTCCTGATGTTGACATCTTCCCCTCAGGGTGCACCTTGGTCTTCCTTGTTACTGAAGAAACCTTCTATGGTCCTAACCTTTCTCTGCCTGCTCATCCTGCCTTTCTTTTACTTGACTTTTAGCTCCTTAAAGTGGGGCACTGTTTCCAGGCTGCAGTATCCCAAGCTTAAGAGGTCCCAGGTGGTATGATTTAAAGAGGATCAGGTTCTTAACTTGCCTGGCCTGTTCCCTGGTCCTAGTTGACCAACTTGCTAATCAGCCAGCTTTGTGTGTTGTAGTTGTTAGCTCCGATGAGCCTGTGACCCTCCCCAACCTGGGCCACTACTACTCAAGCCTACCTCCTGGTTCTTGGCAGGGGTGAAAAATCCAAGTTCTGCCTCAGCACCAGCATAGACCCCTGTAGTCTCCCCCCTGCCTAGGGCTCAATCCTCTCACCAGGCTGTGAGCTTAGTTCCAGAAGACACTGGCACTTCAGCTGATTCAGAGGCTCTGGGGGTCTCCCTCTCTGGTGAGGCCTTCCTGGGACTGGATCTGTGTCAGGGTGACTGTGGGGTTGGGCTTGACTCCTGTATCAGCACAGCAGCTCCCTCCTTCTGATCTTCCAAACCATTCTTGGTTAGAAGATAATTTCAACACATTCTTCTGTGAGTTTTGCTGCTCCAGGCATTTTCCTATGGCGTTATTTGGATATGATTGTAATGTATAACCTATATCAGATTGCTTGCTGGCCTTGGGAGTGGGGAGGGAAGAGGGTGGGAGAAAAATTTGAAACAAAAAAAATATCTTTACATGTAATTGGAAAAAAAACTAAAAAGAAAAGAAAATTCTATCTCCTCCTCCCTAAGGTGGTAAGCAATCAGATATAGGTTATACATGTGAAATTATGTAAAACATTTCTACTGATACAATTTTTTTTTTACTCTGAATAGAATTTTATTTTCCAAAATATATGTAAAAACAAAATTTTAACATCAATTTTTAAAAGTATCAGCTTCCCATGGAGGAGGGATATTAGCAGTTCAGTTTCATAGAATCTCTTATGTTTCCTTTTCCTTTAATACCTTTTTGGGCTTCTCTTGGGTCTTGATATTGGAGATCATTTTCTTTTTCAATTCTGGTCTTTTCCTTATGAAAGCTTGAAATCCCTTTATTTTATTGAATGATCTTTTTTTTCCCCCCTTGCAGTATTATGCTTAATTTTGCCTGGCAGGTGATTTTTGGTTGTATTCCTAGCTCTTTTGCCTTCTAGGATATCATGTTACATGACTTCTGATCCTTTAATGTTGCAGCTGTTATAAGTCCTGTGTAATCCTGATTGTGACTTCCTGATATTTGAATTGTTTATTTCTGGCCACATGCGATATTTTTTGCTTGTCCTGATAGTTCTGAAATTTGGCAATAATGTTCCTTAGAGTTTTTATTTTGTGGTCTCTTTCCTGAGATGATCAATGGATTCTTTCAATGCCTAGTTTGCCTTCTGCATCCAGAATATCAATGAGGAGGTTTTCCTTGGTAATTTCTTGAATGATGCTATCCAGGTCTTCTTTTTGATTGTGGCTTTTAGGTAGTCCAGTGATTTTGACATCACTCCTGGATCTATTTTAAAGGTCAGTTGTTTTTCCCATGAAGTATTTTACATTTTCTTCTATTTTTTTCCATTCTTTTGAATTTGTTTAATTGATTATTGATGTCTCAAAGAGTTATTAGCTTCCATTTGCCCAATTTTAATTTTTAAGTTGTTTTCTTCAGTTAGCTTTTGTACTTCCTTTTCCATTTAGCCAGTTGTACTTTTTAAGGAGTTGGGTTTTTTTCAGTGCATTTTTTTATCTCCTTTTCCATTTGGCTATACTACTTTTTATTAATATTTTTTTTTTGTGGGGCAATGAGGGTTAAGTGACTTGCCCAGGGTCACACAGTAAGTTTCAAGTGTCTGAGGTTGGATTTGAACTCAGGTCCTCCTGACTCCAGGGCTGGTGCTCTATCCACTGGGCCACCCAGCTGCCCCCATACTACTTCTTAAGCAGTTGCACTGTACCCCATACTACTTTTTAAGCAGTTTTCTTTTTCCAAGCTGTTTACTTTTTCGTAGTCCTCTTGCACCACTCATTTCTTTTCTTTTCTTCTTTTTTTGGAGGGTGGGGTGGGGCAATAAGGGTTAAGTGACTTGCCCAGGGTCACACAGCTAGTAAGTGTCAAGTATATGAAGCTGGATTTGAATCCAGGGCTGGTGCTTTATTCACTGCACCACCTAGGTGCCTCATCACTCTCATTTCTTTTCCCAATTTTTCTTCTTTCTCTTATAAGATTTTTAAGTTCCTTTTTGAAGTCTTCTATGAGTTATTTCTGGGCTTGAGATCACTTCCCATTTTTCTTTGGGCTTTTGCCCATAGGTGTTTTGACATTGTTATCCTCTTCTGAGTTTGTGTCTTGGTCTTCCCAGTCACCATAACTTTCTATGGTCAGGTCTTTTTTTGTTGTTTTTTGCTTATCTTTTTTTGCCTTTTCCCTTTCTTTTCAATATGAGCTCTGCTCCCAGGGCGGGAGGGTTTTTGTCTCAGGCTTCTTGTGCCAGGCTCTAAAGGCCCTGACTGTTTATCTGGTGATGCACTAATGTTGCCTTGAGGCCCACCTGGGATCCTCTTATCTGGTGCTATACTGAGGGTGTGGCAGGTGCTTCTGGATACCATAGCAGTCTGGCAACTTACCTGGTGCTAAGCTTACCTGGTCCTAGTGCTAGTGTCTGGTATGTGCTAAGCATTTCCCAGGGCTACACCAAAGCACATTGTGGTCTGGCTGCTAGCACAAGCCTATTTGCCAGGGGTTACGCCGAAGCATGTGGTAGTTCTTGGACCTGGAGTCTGCCTGTTCCCCTAGCTATGCTGAGGCACCTGAGGAGTCCTGGTGTTGACATTTTGCCTGTTCCACCACACTGAGGCTCAGGATCTCCTGCTGGTTTGCTTAGGTGGGGCTTGCTGCTGGGTTGCTGGGATGCTTCTGTCCTGGACTACACTCCCCTTTTACCCAAGTAAGACAAACCTTTCCTGCCATTCTTCCAAGTTTCTTTGGCTGAAATGTTTCACTCTCGTCTTTTTGTTGGTTCTTCTGTTTCGGGATTTATTTTGGGGTGCTATTTTAGGTTTGTTTGGAGGTAAATATGGGAGAATTATGACCATTTACTACTTACTCCATCATCTTGGCTTCTAGAAGTTGTGGTAGATTTAAGTTTTTTTTGGTGAGGCAATTGGGGTTAAGTGACTTGCCCAGGGTCATACAGCTAGTAAGTGTCAAGTGTCTGAGGCCTGATTTGAAATCAGGTCCTCCTGACTCCGGGGCCAGTGCTTTATCCACTGGCGCCACCTAGCTGCCCCGGTAGATTTACTTCTTCCCCCCACCCCCCTCCTGCACCACCTAGCTGTCCCAGTAGATTTACTTCTGACAAAAAATTTTAATGGTGTCTCTCCACTGCAAATGTAGATGGTTTCCAATAGCCATTTGGACAGATTTCACATTTTAACAGCTGTCTACTTTGGAGGCATAACAGAAGATTTTCTTGTTTCCTCCCTTATTTAGACATACATACTTTTGTCCACTTTCTGATTAAAGGTTCCAGGATAAAGACAAAGAATTTGATTTTTGTCAGAACAGATAGTCCTTCCACTGACACACATTGCATCCATTCTCTCTTATTTAGTAAATGTACTTAAAGGATTGCTTTAGCCAAAAAATTCATTGCCCTGTGGCCCATCTGCTCATGAACCTCTTCATCCTTACCTAGACTGATCATTGGATAACAGTCATATTTCCTTTCCATCCTTCTCTGATTGTGTACAAAGATCCTTTTCAGTTTTGTAGGATCTACAAGAGCTTGCATAGATTTTGAGAACCTAAGGTCACCCTCATTTCACTATGAGTCATCAGAGGAACTCTTCACTGAAGAATTAGTGGCATACATACTTAAAATCTTTTTGAAGTTGATTTAACATTAGGCAGGAGGCCTGATCTGCTGGAACGTTGATCATTATTGGACTCAGGCTCTGTGCGTCATCTTGGTGCAGAGATGCTTCATGTGTAAAAAGAATCATTGCTTATGGTACACAAAGAGACAGTTTTGCTGTTCTCTGATGATCTTTCCTTCTCATTTAGAATCCAGACAGATGGGGCTTGATCATTCTTGTGTGACCCAGTTGCACAAAGTAGTTTCAAAACCCATTGATTTGCGCATGAATGCTGGATTCTAAGGAAATGGTGGGACCTAAAAGTGAAACCCCAGAAGGAAAAATGAGGTTATTCTTCTTGGCCTTTAATCAAATTGAACCACCTTAAAAATTCCTCATTAGAAATGATAGTAAACTTTTGCAAAGTATTTGGCATTATTAATAATTACCCTTGTGCAATACTGACCAAGTTTTTTTGTTTCACAGGAGATGCAGCAGTGGTTTACACAGATGGCTGCTGCTCCAGTAATGGGAGAAATAAAGCACGAGCAGGCATTGGTGTTTACTGGGGGCCAGGCCATCCCCTGTAAGCAACTTCTGACTTTATTTTTGTTGTTTTGTTTTGTTTTGGGGGGGGGGTTGCGGGGCAGTGAGGGTTAAGTGACTTGCCCAGGGTCACACCTGACTTTATTTTAAACCTCATTTCAGTTTCTGATATTCACATTTACCCAGTTGCTTTGACATATTTTAAAACTTATCAAGACTTGTAGAGAACCTGCTGTAATTGTTTGAGAAGCACAATTTTCCTATGGCAAGAGCACTGAACTGGGAGTTTGGAGAGACCTTAGTTCAGATCCTACCTTCAGCAGTTGATGTGGGACCCTGGGCAGATATGTCATTTAGCTTCTCTTAGCCCAGGTTATTAGGAAGATCAAATGAGAATATGGGGTTACAAACCTTGAAGCACTTTATAAATATTACAGACTAACAGAATTTGAGAACGGGAATATATCATACCAGTCATGTAGTCTAGAGCTTCTTAAACTTTTTCCACTCGTGACCCCTTCTCGCCCAAGAAATTTTTACATGACTCCAGGTATATAGCTACATAAAATAGGTATACAAACCTTTTACTGTTGGCAAATTTTTCACAACCCCCACATTCATTTATGCAACCCCATCTGGGGTCCTGACCCACATTTTTAAGAAGCTTTGATCTAGTCCAACCTGTACACAAAAAGAATACCCATTTTAACATACCTGACAGGTGGTCATCCAGCCTCTGCTTGAAGACCTCTAAGAAGGGGGAAATTTCCACCTCTGGAGGCATCCCATTCCACTTTGGGACAGCTTTAATTATTAGGAATTTTTCCTTGACATCAAGTCTAAATTGGCTTCTTTGCAACTTTTACCCACAGCTCCTGGTTCTGCCTTCTGGGACCAGTCAGAACAAGTCCGATCTCTTCCCCATAAAACAGAACTTCTGATACTTAAAGACAACTATCTTGTCCCTCTGAACCTTATATTCTCCAGTTAAACATGGACAGTTCTTTCAAATGAACCTCAGAAAACATAAATCAAGGCCCTTCACCATTCTGATAGTCATCCTTTGCATACTCTCCAGCTTATCAATATCCTTAAATCTTGGCACTCAGAACTGAGCACAACATTGAACACAGATCCAGATGAATTTTGGTGAAGGCAGAGTACAGTAGTCTTATCACCTCCTTACTCCTGCCTCTCAATGCAGCCCAAGCTCTCACCTTAGCTTTTCTGGCTGCCACAGCACATTACTGACTCATATTGAGCTTTCAATCCATTTAAACTCCCTGATCTTTTTCAGAACTCCTATCTGACTATGCCTTCCCCATCTTTTAAGTATGAAGTTTATTTTTGGTAAACAGATGTAACACCACATTTCTCCCTATTGAATTTCACCTTGTTAGGTTTAGTCTAGTGCTCTAGCATGTAAATGGTCCAGTTTTGTGTTGTCTCCAAGTTTTATGTGTGAGTCATCTATGTCTTTATCCCATCAGAGCCAAAACAACATAGGACCAAGCAGAAATCCTTGAAGGACACAACTGGACATCTATTAGAGCTGACAAACCATTAATAACTACTCTTTGAAACAGGCCATATAGCTAGTTGTGAATTCATCTAATTGATTATTATGTAATCTATATCCCTTCACCTTGTCCTTAAGAATAGTATCAGATATTTTATGAGAAGCTTTGCTAAAATCTAGATAAATCATATCATAATATTTTCCTCATCTATTATATTACAGATCTTCTCTTTTCCATGCTATCTCAGATATCACTGATAGTTGTTCTGAAGTCACACCTACTGTTTCTTTCAGTACCCAGATGTAGTTCATCTGGAACAGGTGAATTTAATTCATCAAGGTCAATTAGATCCTCACTGACAATGGCCTTACTTATCCTGGTTATCAACTCTCCATCAGTCATTTTTGTTTTGTCATTTCTAGTGCAAAGATCTTTCTCTTTGTTAGAGAAAACAGAAGAAAATTAGAATTGAGCACTTCTGTCTTCCCCTATTGGCAGTTATGATAGTCCCTACCACTCCAAGCAAAGGTAAATCCCTTCTTTGATCCTCTTCTTTCTCCCAATATAGTTAAAAGATCAACTATTGTTTAAAAGGCCTAGGAATGTTAGAAAACCATGTTCCAGTTCAGCATTATTCAGATTTTCCTTTCAGAAAGGCCTTAGGTATGATTGAGACTTTTCCTTTTCTTCCAAACTTCTCATAGCAAGTCTCTTTCTATTCAAAATACTTTGTGCCAAAATTAGTCATCTACTTAAATGATTCACATAACCCATAACAGAGCAGTATTACCTAATATAGAATTTCCCTTTTTTTTCAAGTTCCAAATTCTCTCCCTCCCTCTTTCCTACCCATTGAGAAAGTTTAAAAAAAAACAAACCTAAGCCCATTATAAATATGTATAGTCAAGCAAAACAAATTCCCTCATTAGCCATGTCCAGAAAGAAAGAAAAGAAAATATGCTTCTATCTGCACTATATTAACTCTTTATCTGAAGGTAGATAGCATGTTTCATCAATTGTCCTTTGGATATGTGGTGGGTTCATTGTGTTGATCAGAGTGCCTAAGTTTTTCAGAGTTGTTTATAATATTGTTGTTACTGTATAAAATGTTCTCTTGGTTCTATTCATTTCACCTTACATCAGTTCATACAAGTATCTCAGGCTTCTTCATTGATGCAGAGGTTTTGGGGGTCCACAGATCGATTTCTGAAGGTACATTAATTTGGATAGGAAAAAATTACATCTTAATTTTCACTAACCTCTAACTGACATTTATCATTTCCTTCAATTATGAATTAAACACACACACACACACACACACACACACACACCAACCACAATATTCTGAGAAGGGTCTGACATTACCACACTGCCAGAAGAGTCCATGACACAGAAAAGGTTAAGGACCCTGACCAGATGGAATGGTTATTGGTCATGAAGTTAGGGTACTAGTCTTTTAGCCTAGGCAATAACTCCTATCGTTTGCGAGAATAGAAGGATGTAACAGGTGAATTGCTCTTAAGAATATTTTGGTGCAAATGTATGTGAAACCATAGTAATATCATAAAATTGAGGCGTACAAACCCAAGCCTGAAAGCATAGGCCCTGAAAGAAATTTAATTATATCTAAAAGCCATTCAGCTGAAGGTAAATAAAAAGAAATTGTCTAGAAATAAGTAGATGTGTTCCCTTCACTAAGGCACACTGCTCTTCTCTAGTATTATTATATATATTTAATATAAAATGTTTAATAAGATGTTAGTAAATACACATAATTTTGGACCCAATCTATAATTTAATTGGAATAGGGAACTTGGTAAGGAATCTCTCCCTGTGCAGATTAGCACCTCCTCAGTGTTAAGTATCAAAGGAGGTCTTCCTGAATCCAAGGCCAACTCTATAATGTGCTGCCTCTCAAGTGTGTGTGTGCGCGCGCGCGCACACTCATATCCTTGTGCACATGTGTATATGTATTTAAACATGCTAGATTTTTACCTAGTATTTTGTAATGCCTAAAGAGTGATTTATACATTTTTTTCTTTTCATTCTCTACCTCATTCTTTTCCTTTTTCTTTTTTCCTCTCCTTTCTTCCTTTTCTTTCTCCACTCTCACAGAAATGTGGGTGATAGACTTCCTGGGCGACAGACAAACCAAAGAGCAGAAATACATGTAAGTTGTGAGCTATCAGAGTTTCATATGCTTTTAAAATATTAAAAATTAGTGGATCTCTGCTTAATAGTTTAGTTTTTCTTTGATTATGAAATGAAATCTAGTTCTGTATTACTTGGACTAATCTAAAAAAGTTCAGGTATAGAAAAGGCTTAGTTAATCAAAAAGCATTTTATTAAACATTTATTACAATGCCAGGCACTGTGCTAAGCACTCATGATACAAAAGAAAGTAATAAAGTTCCTGCCTTTTAGTAGTTCACATTCTAATGGGAGGAAAACCATGTAGATACATACAAGATAGCAGAGTAAATGAAACATGATCTCAGAGTGGAGCAGGATATGTGGCATGAGTTAGACTGAAGAGTGGAAGATGACACTGAGGTTGTGAGGTTGTAAGCCTGAGTAACCCCAGTGGACTGATGATAATAATAGTTCAGATAAGGGGAGTAAAATGATTGTCCTGCTAGGGTGAGGGCTCGGCTGAGATCAGATAACTTTAAATTCAGAGCTGACCCAGTCAGCACAGTTGTGATTTCCTCCAGCTCTGTTCAGCAATACATAAATAGGAGTGACAGAGATGGATTGTTGGAGTAATCCAGGACTGGAGTTTGGCAAGGTGTAATCAGTAATAGGACAGGGGAGTAACGGATTCGAGTACAGAATAAGTTTAGAGGTTGGTTGGTTTACAAAGGAGCTGAGCCAGGGAAGGGAGGAGTTTGGAGCTGGTGAAGAATAGGGGCCTTGTGGCAAATAAAACTATATGTGGTCTCCTTATTTCTGTCCCAAGTTTAGGGAAAATTAGCTGAGGTTTATTATATATATGTTACTTAGAAATTAGTGACTACTGCACCAGTTTGGGGGCATTAAGCATTTATTAAAGCATATTAAATATTAGTAGAGAGCACACACAGCTCTGAAAGATAGGAAAGCCTAGCTAGGGGAAGAGAGAAAATGGGTCACTTCTGCTTTCACCAAGTTCCAGGGCCAAGAAATTTGAGGGTGCTGATTTGAGAGCCCAGAGAACAGATCCTCTGGCAGGAACAAGGCTTTCAGGTGGGTGTGGTTTTAATGCCCATTCTCCTTCCCAGGTCCCACTTGGCTGACTCTGGGCCAGTCTTAAAAGGTCAGGCAGTTAGGCCTTTGAGTGAGGGGGTCTCTGAGAGTCCCAAAACCCCATTATTTTCTCACAGCCTGAAAAAGAATAGTAGAAAGTGGAGGTCTCAGGACAAGGAACAGGATTAGCGGGGGGTTTTTTCTTTTTTCTTTTTTTTTTTTTTTTTTGCGGGGCAATGGGTGTTAAGTGACTTGCCCAGGGTCACACAGCTAGTGTCAAGTGTCTGAGGCTGGATTTGAATTCAGGTACTCCTGAATCCAAGGCCAGTGCTTTATCCACTGAGCCACCTAGCTGCCCTGGATTAGCTGTTTTAAGGGAGGGAATGTTGTAATGCTACAAGATTAGTTTATTCAGGATGTGATAATATATTCTGAAGTGTTTTTTTACAAAAATTTACAAACTTTTTTTCATATAGCTTTCCACTTATATTTGTGACATTATATCAGATAGGGAATATAATAACTGAGTCATTCCTCAGTTGTAAAATAAGGAGGTTGGTTTAGCTTAGGGGTTCTTAACATCTTTATTTCTATGTAGCTGGTTTATTTTGTGATCCTGTGTATTTTATTTTATACATCTAATGACATTTTCTGAGAACAGCTTAACCACTGTGCCAAAGGGACACATGACACAAATGACAAGAACATCTGGATTAGATACAGACTAAAGTCCCTTCTATAGCTAAGAATCATCAGCTTTGTGAACCTAGAGTGATATTAGAGCAAATAAATAAACTTTATAGTCATTATAAACCTGAAGTGCTGTAAGTTAATCACTTTTCCTTTGTGTAATTACGAAAATATCTCTTCAAGGCCGCCTGTAAAGCAATCGAACAAGCAAAGAATCAAAACATCAGTAAGTTGGTTCTCTACACAGATAGTATGTTTACTATAAATGGTAAGTTATCATTTTGTTTCTTATTGTGGCTCTTATGTGTAGAGGGACTAAGACAGCTGCTTACCTGGAAGAGAGGAATTCAAGTGACTTCTGGCTATCTTCAGTACTTTCTAGAGGACAGGTTCAGCCCAAAATGACAAACTGGGAATAGGAGTTGGTATAGAGCAGGGATTCTTAACCTACAGTCTGTGAACTTTAAAGAATATGTTTTAATAAGTATATTTTAATATGATTGGTTTCCTTTGTGATTCTTTGCATTTTATTTTATGCATTTAGAAACATTCTGAAAAAGGGGTCCATAGACTTCACCAGACTGCTAAAGGGGTTCATTATTCAAAAAAAATTGAGAATATCTCCCTATTAGAGAAGTTTTTTTTAATAGTATTTTATTTTATTTTTTCCAATTACAACTAAAGATAGTTTTCGATAGTCTTTGGGGGGGGGGGAGCAATGAGGGTTAAGTGACTTGCCCAGGGTCACACAGCTAGGAAGAGTCAAGTGTCTGGTGCCAGATTTGAACTCGGGTCCTCCTAAATCCAGGGCTGGTGCTTTATCCACTGTGCCACCTAGCTGCCCCCTCTCAATATTCATTTTTGTAAGATTTTTGAGTTCCAAACTTTTTTCCCTCCCATCCCTCCCCAAACCTGAAGCCAGCAAGCAATCTGATACAGGTTATACATTACATCATGTTAAACATATTTCCACATTAATCATGTTATGAGAGAAGAATCAGAACAAAAGGGAAAAACCACAAGAAAGAAGTAAGAACAAAAAAAGTGAAAATAATATGCTCTGATCTGCATTCAGACTCCATAGTTCTTTTTCTGGATGTGGAGCACATTTTCCATCATAAGCTTTTTGAAATTGTCTTGGATTTTTGTATTGCTGAGAAGAGCTAAGTCTATCACAGTTGATCATCACACAATGTTGCTTTTACTGTGTTTAATATTCTCTTGGTTCTATTCTCTTCACTCAGCATCAGTTCATGTAAGTCTTTCCAGGTTTTTCCAAAATCTGCTTGCTCATCATTTCTTACAGCACAATAGTATTCCATTCTTCAGTTGATGGGCATCCCCTCAATTTCTAATTCTTTGCCACCACAAAAAGGACAATTATAAAGATTTTTGTACATGTGGGTCCTTTTCCCCTTTTTATGATTAGAGAGGTTTCTTATGAGTTAATTCACCTTTTGGATGATTGTGATTGGATCATCCAAGGATCCTTCATATTTTGGAGGGGGGCAGGGCAGTGAGGATTAAGTGACTTGCCCAGGGTTACACAGCTAGTAAGTGTCAAGTGCCTGAGGCTGGATTTGAACTCAGGTCCTCCTGAATCCAGGGCTGGTGCTTTATACACTGCGCCACCTAGCTGCCCCCGATCCTTCATATTGAACAGAATGAAACCCATCTATCAGGTGTTCCGGGGAGTTTTGATCCATTGTTCACCTGGACATTTTTTGCTAGGCTACTCACAGCTTATGGGCAGTAGTAGAATGCCAAATGATATGTCTAGAGTCTTCCAAAGAAGTTTGCTTTGAGACAACTGGATCTATTTTAGTAGGCTCTAAGGTTAGTTTATATTGGTTTTGGCAAATTAAATTGAAGCACAAATGGTCCTTATGTAGCTATATCTATAGAGAACCACAGCTATGAAAATTCCTGGAAAAGCTGATAATTCAAGAAAGTTGAGGATGAAATACAATGAAGTTAGTTGTGAAATGGTGTGATGACTGGTTAAATTTTAATTATTCAGGTGTAACAAATTGGGTTAAAGGCTGGAAGAAAAATGGCTGGAAAACAAGCACAGGAAAAGATGTCATTAACAAAGAAGACTTTATTAAGCTTGATACACTTATGCAAGGTGTAGACATTAAATGGGTGAGTAGTGAAGTGTGTTTCTTTTGACATAGTGTTCAACTTATTTGACATTTATAGTCTTTCTAAATTAATGTTCTGAAAAATTTAAAAAGCAGTTGAAAAAGGCTAATATCACAATTTTGTGAAAGACATCTTTTTTCCCTTTTTTGTGCTATTTACTTGCATTTGAAATCAGTTGAAATTATCGAGACGGTTTTCATATAGACATAGCTTGAGTATTAATTCACACTACATTAAAGGTTCTTTCATTAATGAAAGTAATTTTATTGACCAAAGACTAAGTAACTTATTATTTAAACTTATCTTTCAACAGGTGCACGTTCCTGGTCATTCAGGGTTTGTGGGCAATGAAGAAGCTGATAGATTAGCAAGAGAAGGAGCTAAAAAATCTCAAGAATCAACATAGCATAATTTTTGTAATCTACAGAGCAAACCAAGTGTTCATTAGTCATCATTTGTGTGAAAATTTGCCTGCAAAAACATGCACTATTGTAGGTGGACTTGGGAACATTCATTCTTGTTTCATCAGAAAAACCGTGTAGTTTTCTGTTGAAATATGGTTCAGTATATTAAACTACCCTTTGTAATTGTTTGGGATTTCAGCATAAAGTAGGCATAATTGACTATGGCCTAACATTTTTGTCATTTTTTGCACTGAAGTTTGATTCTTAAATAGAAGAGTTAATGTTTTGTTTGTAAAGTGTTAGGTAAAATGACAACAATGATGATGCTGGTGATGATATTCTGATCAACCCCAAGTGTGAAAAGTAAATGCAATCTCAAGCCAGTACTAAAATTATTGTTCCTTTAATATTTTAAAAAGTTAATTTATCTTCCCAGGTCACTTCCAGTAGAATAGAACTGAATGTGATGCTATACTTCAAATGATCCACAATTTCATCAGTGTGAGCACTCCCTCCAAAAAAGATTGCAAGCCCTGCCCGCCTTGTATTAGGGTTTTGTTTGTTTGTTTTGACAGAAAATTCATCAATAAGTGTCCAGCCTCTTGATGTTAAGCTTCTCTGAACTTCACTTGGCTGGTCTATGGGTGATACATGTGCACACAGAGTTCGTGACTAAAAGCAAAGCCTTTCCATCTTATAACCTATCGGGTTATAGACTGGTGGAATTACTTTCAACAGCCTAGAACCATTTTTATGACATTGTGTAGGTATTGCAGACTCTAGTGGAAAATAATGTTATCATACAGGTATAAATGAACCCTAAGAAACAAATTTGCACAAATAAAACTTTCTTTGACCGTTTGTGAAAATGCTGCACAGGCTGTCAAGGAATACATGGTACTCCTTATGATTTGGTCTATAGTTACAATTTTTGATAATAGAAAGAAATATAATAAATCCACAGAGACCCATTAAGGCCTTTATAATGACATACTATTCATAATATATCCTTTTGTTGTCTTAAAAAGTGAAATAAAATATCAACATTTTAAACTTGATTTAATTTCCAATTATGAAGCCTTTCTAGCAGAGACTTATCAGATATTCCCGATAACTAGTGGTTTAAAAAATGTAACCCATTCAGATATTCCTTCTTATTCCTGCTTCTCAGGAGTAGGTCTTCTCTTATTCCTACTCTTCTCAGGAGTACTGTAGGTAATTGCCAGAACAGTGGATGTTGCCCACTCTTTACTTGGTAAATCCTATATATAAAAAGGCAGAGAACCCACCTGTCTTTAACTTGAGCACCACACTTCAGTAACATGGAACCAGCCCAGCTTGGATGTGACTTCTATCTAGCCTTGTCTCTGCCACTGTCTCCACGTGTGACTTTTGGGCAAGACCTGGAATCTTGTGGGTCTCAGTGTCCTCATCTGTACAGTAAGAGAGCTTGAATTAAACTCTCTTAATATCATAAAAACTCACACTTACACATCACTTTAAAGTTTCCAGAGTACTTTTACACCCATCTTCTTACTTGAGATAGAAAATTCTGTATTTCTATGAGAAAGGTGTCAGAAAAAGCTTACCTCTTTCCCGTAACCCTCATTTCCCAGTCACAAATTTGGTGAATTTTTGATCAAAGTCTGGCAAAATGATGTAATTACTATTAAATATTGGCTGTGCATAAATGTTTGCTCTTGTAATGCTACATATGATTAGGTGCTACTTTTTACATAGGAAGGTGATACTACTGACTGACTCTCCTAACAGGGCATGTGCTTCTGAGCAGTCTGTTTTGTTGTTTGTTTTTTTAATCCAGCTGTACTTTCTTGCTTAAGTGGCACCATGAGCAAACCATGCTTTTCTAGAATGAGTTAGTCTACTTAAACACTTCCTATTGATTGGTAGTATTCATCTGCATAATTCTATCAAAACTCTACCTAATTTTTAAGAGCATAATGAATAGATATTACTCATTTGCCTTGGTGATAGTTTTTCCTTACAGGGCCACTAGGTGGTGCATGGATAGAACACTGGCCCTGGAGACAGGAGGACCTGAGTTTAAATATAGCCCCAGACCCTTGACACTAGCTGTGTGACCCTGGGCAAGTCACTTAACCCCAATTGCCTCAAACATCTGGAGCCATCTCCAGTCATCCTGATAATAAATATCTTGTCACTGGACCCAGATGGCTCTGGAGGAATGAGGCTGGTGACTTTGCACAGCTCTCCCACACTTAAATCCAATTCACTGCAAGTCATGACATCGCCTCCTTAATGTCATGGTCCTTTTTGAGAACAAAGGACAAACAAAAAACAAAACAAGTTTTCCTTCTATAAAATTATTTGAATGGTGTTAGATAATTTTTTTTTGATAAAACCTAAAAATGAAAAAAAATTAGAAATTAGATTTTAGAAATGGAGTCATTATCTTTGGGCTTGAGATATAAACTATGGACCATGTGCTCAGTTTTTTTTTTTTTAAATGTATGAGGTATTTTATTTTTTCCGTTACATGTACAGATAGTTCTCAACTTTTGTTTATACATGCTTTACAATTTCAGATTTTTCTCCCTCCCTCCCCTCCCTCCCCCCTCCCCTAGACAGCAGGTAATCTGATATAGGTTATATCTATATATCTCTATACATATACATATAGATAGATAGATATACACACACATATATATACACATAATAACATTAATCCTATTTCTGCATTAATCCTGTTACAAGAGAAAGAATCAGAGCAGTGATGCAAAACCTCAAAATAGAAAAAAAAAACAACAGCACCCAAAACAAAAGAAATAATATGGTTCAATCAGCATCTATACTCCACAGTTCGTTCGTTCTTTTTTTTTCTTGGATTTGGAGATCCTCTTCTGTACCATTGCATTGGTGAGAAGAATATAGTCCATCACAGTAGGTCAACACTCAATGTTGATGATACTGTGTACAATGTTCTTCTGGTTCTGCTCATCTCACTCATCATCAGCCCATGCAAGTCCCTCCAGGTTTCTCTGAACTCCTCCTGCTCATCGTTTCTTACAGCACAGTAGTATTCCATTGTATTCATATACCACAACTTGTCCAGCCATTCCCCAATTGATGGGCACCCCCCTCAACTTCCAATTCCTTCCTACCACGTAAAGAGCAGCTATAAATATTTTTTTTAATTTGAAAAATACCAAATGTCCCAGGTTTAATTTTTATAAACCCAGTTGATAATAAATGAAGGATTCTGAAAGATTCAGTGTCTTAGACAACCAATAGTTATAAGTAGAAGAAATGCCTCTAATCAAGAGCAGTAAAGGTTTTTAATAGTTGCCTTTTTATATATTTACTCTATGCTACACAATACTAGAGGCAACATGGCACAGTAGATAGTGTGCTGAACCTGGCATCAGAAAGCCCTCAGTTCAGATCTTGCCTCAAACGCTTTATTGTGTGATTTTGGGCAAACCACTAAACCTCTCTGGTTTCTATTTGTGAAAGGGTTAATTTGAAGATCAAATAAAACGTATATATGTATGTAAAGTGCTTTGCAAACCTTAAAGGACATATTCCTAATGTTTTTTTATAAACTGAACTAGGAAAGGTCAATTTTAACAGAATTTGTGGATTTTGTATGTAGTAGAAATCACAATTCTTTTATCTCCTTGATGTGGTACCAGGAGTACAGTTCCTTCTCTTGTTCTTCAGGTACTCCTGAATCCAGGGCCACTGCTCTATCCACTGTGCCACCTAGCTGCCCCTTGAACCTTCTTTTTAGTATTTTGTTTGTTTGGGCAATGAGGGTTAAGTGACTTGCCCAAGGTCACACAGCTAGTAAGTGTCAAGTGTCTGAGGCTGGATTTTTGAACTCAGGTCCTCCTGACTCCAGGACTGGTGTTCTATCCACTGCACCACCTAGCTGCCCCAGTTTCTTCTCTTTTTAACGTTTCAGGAAACTGCTACCATGTTCTTTGAATAACTTTGCCCAATGGGAAGTCTGAAGCATGGTGAGACATTTAGATAGAGTGAATGGGGGCAGCTGGGTGGCGCAGTGGATAGAGCACCTCCCTGGAGTCAGGAGTACCTGAGTTCAAATCCAGCCTCAGACACTTGACACTTACTGGCTGTGTGACCCTGGGCAAGTCACTTAACCCCAATTGCCTCACTAAAAAAAAAAAAAGATAGAGTGAATGAAGTACTCTCATGGAAGGGAACTGAGAAAGAAAAAAATGTTAACAGTAATAAGTCATTATGAGCCTACATGAACGTAAAGGGAGAAGAAGCCTAGGTAAGGTGCAAGGAGAGGATGTTTCTCTAGTCTCCTAGTAGGGCTGTTGTGAAAGAGATCTGAAGCTGTGAAACACCCTTTTTCTGAAGGCTTCATGAAAGGGAGTGTACTGAGAAAGTCTAGGGTGAATGTTCGTTCATCCCAGAGGGACTGTGTTATAGAGGTGGTCCCCCAAGTATGTGTCATTTGCTAAAAGAAAAGGAAAATTGAAAAGCAATGGAAAATAAAGAACAGTCTTTGGATGAACTACCACTACCTGCTAGAGGCTGATGAGAGCTTTAGGAAGCAGAGCTGTGGAAGCCTGGAATTGGGAGTAGTAACAACTGATGCTTGTCTACTAAGAACTAAAGCATTTCTTTTTTTTTTCCTTTTTTTTTTTTAAGGCAATTGAGGTTAATTGACTTGCCCAGGGTCACATAGCTAGTAAGTGTTAAGTGTCTGAGGCCAGATTTGAACTCAGGTCCTCCTGACTCGAGGGCCAGTACTCTATCCACTGTGCCACCCAGCTGCCCCCCATAAATTAGCATTTCTTAACCTGGAAACTGAACTTTTTAAAGAAAATGTTTTGATATCTATTTTTAATAAAGTTGGCTTCCTTTTAATGTAGTGTATTTCATTTAATGTCTTTTGAAACATTATTCTAGGAAGGGATTCATAGGCTTCACAACTTCCAGAAGGGGGGTCCCTGACACACAAAAGATTGAGGCTCTGACCTAAAGGCAGAAGCTTCCAGAAGTGGCAGTGAGGCATACAGAGGAGCCCAGGAGGGCAATACTGAGGTGCCTCACCCCAGTCCTGCTCAAGGCTGTGCTATACTGAATAACTACAACAAGGGGAAAGAAAGGGTGTGCTGTCTGCAGTGCCTAGAGCCAAGATCGTAAAAGACTCAAAAATGATTACAATAATGAAATGATAGAATTAGAACTAAGGTTGCCCAACCAGTTGGTATATACTAGCTTTTTTTTTTCCATAGAAACTAGTTACATCTTACTGATATATTTGTTTTAACTGCATTTTAAAGTTTTTATTTTGGCAAACCTAGCTAGAAAGGACCTAAGTTATCATCTAATGCAACTCCCTCATTTAACATGAGGAAATCAAGGCTTAAAACAGTTTGATTTTCCAGGTGTTACACAGGTAGTAAGTAGGGAGACACAAATAGAGTCCAAGTTCTCTGACTTGGGATTGTAACGATTGGAATGACGCCACCTGCTGGAGACTTACTGTAGAAGAGTTCTGCCCATGAAGCGAAGGTCTTTGAGGGCAAGACCGGGCGTCAGGAAGTGACGCGGGCTAGTGGGAGGAGGAAGGAAGAGACTGGCGCTCGGTCTCACTCGCTTTCCTTTGGACTCTGGTGGAGAGCGGAGCTAGAAATGTGCTCTCCCTTTAATAGATAGGAATCTAGGCCTTTTTCTCTCTCTTTACCAAATTCTTATTCTCCTTAATAAATGCTTAAAAGTCTAACTCTTGCTAAAGCTTATAATTTATTGGCGACCACTCATTAGATATTTTAGACAGTTTAGCTAGAATTTTAGCCCTTAACAGGATTAAGTGTTTTGGCCACTAAACCACACTGCCAGACTCTTTAGGCAATTATTTGACCTTTCTGGGGTTCTGATACCTCTTCTGTCAAATGATGATAAAGCTTGGCTAACTACTTAACACTACTTTTCTGAGGAAAGAACTTTCTAAACTATAAAAGTACCATGAAACTGAGTGATCCTTATTAATATTTATAAAACAAGTCCTCTTTCACACACATACACACACACAAAATGAATTCCCAGCATGGGGAACTGCCTAATTTGTTAAGGAAATTCAGGATTCTGGAATGCCACTGGGGCAGGAGAGTTTCAATGACAACATTGTACCAGCTGTTATCTGGACCAAACTGAGCTAAAATTCTCCTTAGAAAGAGCAGCTTCAATTAAGTTATGAGTACCAAAGGCAGATTGCAAGAAGCTCAGAGTATGAGATAAAAAAAACAGGTGCCAAAACAAAAGACAGCTTTTTCTAAGAATTTAGCTTTGAAATTGAGGAGATAGGATAATAGCTTGAAGGTATGGTAGCATTAAGTGAAGATTTTTTTTTTAATGGGTTACATTTGGCATGTTTTAATCAGTTGGAAAGAAACAATGCAAAAAGATTTTTGGCTAAGAGATGGCAGGTTAGGACCCAGAAGAACCCAGATCTCCCACAAATACCACAATAGAAATATAAAAATAAAATGCACTAGACAGAACAACGATTTTTTAAAAAATCCAACAACTTACAGGCTTTTCCATCCAGGACTAGACAAAAACGGAGACTACCAAAATTATGAGAAAATAAATTAATCTACAAACATTGCAAATCATAATGCAGATAACACGAAGTGAATCAAAACCTCATAGTTAGATGAACTTAATATCCATTTAAAACAGTGCATTAAATAATCACATCAAAACATTTTGCATAACAGCATTTTCATGTTAGCAACCAAGATTAAGGGAACCCCTTTCTGGGGGTATTACGCAACAAAATGTAAATTCCAAGTAAAATTAGAAATAAAACAGGACTTTTCTGGAATAAAATTGTAAAAGTTATTACAGCCAGAAAGTGTCATAAAATACATCCAAAAAATGAGAATTCATTCAAAAGGGAGCTTGAATAATGATCTCACATTAAAAAAAAAAAAGTGGGAAGGTAAAAATCTTTTTGGAGTCAAAACAGTAAAGAGACATTGAACAGGACCAAAAAAAAAAATAACAGGATTTTAACTGCTGTACTTTAAAAAACGAATAAGCACAACTCTACTTAAAATTAACTGAATCATAAAAGTATGAGAAAAGTGGATGAGGCAGAATTCAGTCTGGCCAGCATCAACAAAATCTGACCTGTATCACCAACCTAAACTCAAAACCATCACTAATGATCCCAGGAATAGGATAATTAAAATGACCTTTCAAAAATCATGAATTTCAATAATACAGAAATACCAGCAAAAAGAAAAGTCATTCAAAAGAATCAATTCCCAAAGATAAGGCACCTACATATAATGAATAGCTAGGGATTGTGTGGTCCTTCCAAGTCAAAGCATAGATTGCTGCAGCCCAGGGGTCTGCAGGATTTCTTCTGGTCAGAGGTCACAACTCTGGGCTCCTGAAGGTACCAGTTTGGGTTCTGACTTGTGACAAGTGACAGGTGTTGTCATGGGTCCAATCCTTTGCCTGATACACCTCATTTCTGCCTCAAGGGCTTATCTCTATTAGGTGTAGGGGTGTGTGTGTGTGTGTGTGTGTGTGTGTGTGTGTGTGTGTGTGTGTGTGTTTTGCACCCTTTCCCACAAAGACTATGGATACTATTATAGTACATTTGAGCAGAACTAGTCAGTTTAGGCAACTTAACTATCATTCTGGAGAAAGATATGGGGAAACAGAAGGATGAAGAGAACATTTTTTCCTGAGAGGACTTTTTTTAAATAGGAGATAGGACTTAATTTTAAAAAATAAACATTCTTATTTAAAGTTTTGAGTTCCAAATTCTATCCCTCTTTCCCTCTCTTCCCTCCCTGCTCCCTGAGGTGGTAAGCAATCAGGTATAGGTTATACATATGCAATTATGTAAAACATTACCATATTAGTCATTTGTATAAGAAAATTCAAAAGAAAAAATTAAAGTGAAAAATAGCATGCTTCAGTCTGTGTTCAATTAATATCAGTTTTGTTTTGGTTTTTTTGCGGGGCAATGAGGGTTAAGTGACTTTCCCAGGGTCACACAGCTAGTAAGTGTCAAGTGTCAGAGGCCAGATTTGAACTCAGGTCCTCCTGAATCCAAGGCCGGTGCTTTATCCACTGCACCACCTAGCTGCCCCCCCATTAGTTCTTTCTTTGGAGGCAGGACGGCTTCATCATTAGCCCTTTGGAATTGTCTTGGATCATTGTATTTCTGATAATAGTTAAGTCATTCACAGTTCATCAAACAATATTGCTGTCTTTGTGCACAACATTCTCTTGTGTATGTATCAAGTTTAAATATGTTCTATATGAGTTATATTTTGAAGAACTTTCATTATTTAATTTGAACATTTTGACAATGCTATACTAAAGATTAGTGAAAATACAGCAGTTCAACAGCTAAAGAAGTAAAAGTATCCAGAGACAACCAGAATGCAGAGACAACCAGAATGCAGAGACAACCAGAATCCAGATTTCCTGATGACATCTTAACACTCAACGAAGACAAGATTTCAAGGACTTTAAATTAACATTTTTTGTTTTTTCCTTCTGTTATTATATACACCATCTGTGATATGTATTTTCTGCAGAGGCCTTCCTTCTGTAGACATCAAAGCACAAGTCCATGAGGGATTACCTCTCTGGACAAAATTTTCCCTTTTCCCCTTTCCTATATTGTTATTAGCATATTGTTTGTTAGCATAGATTATGATATTCTGTTATTTCACCACTTCATTAAGGAAACACTCCATGTTTCTTGTTGAAGCAAAGGAGGGAAATGTAAGAACTGATTGAGCCTCCGGTGTGCCCCACATGGCTCCCTTCATCCTGGGTGCACCCCGCCCCCCCCCCAGCGGGGATATACAAGGAGGACCCGAGCCCTGGCTTGCCCCGGTGCGGGGGTGCAAGGAATCCCCATGCCCCAGCCGGTCTTGGACGCAGCCGGCCCAAGTTTTCTGAGAGAGCAGGGTTTTTTAAGGATGAGATGTAAAGCAGTTGGGCGTCAGTAGGAGATGCAAGGGGAGATGACAAGACATAGAGCAGAGGGGAGAGATGGGGTGACCAATAAAGGAGGTGAGCTAGAGTGAAGGGGGCATGACCAGAGTGAGAGAGATGCTATGGAGAAAGGAGACAGGAAATGGGACAGTAGAGGAGAGGGGCAGAGGGGCGTGACCCGTAGATAGGAAGCACACCTACAACCACACCTACAGGCAAGAGGTGAGAAAGTTAAATGCAATCAGGTAGTATATCCTATTTGTCTTTGTTCTTATTTCTAAGTTTATTCTTATCAATAAACCCTGTTTTTTGCTTTAATTGAAAGGAGGCTTTTAAATTTCATTTCTTGTTAATCTGGGAGAAGCAATTTGGGAGGGGACAGGCCCTTATAGATTGGCCCACACGGACTTAACGAACCTGGGTTTTTTTTTTTTTTGCGGGGCAATGAGGGTTAAGTGACTTGCCCAGGGTCACACAGCTAGTAAGTGCCAAGTGTCTGAGGTCGGATTTGAACTCAGGTCCTCCTGAATCCAAGGCCAGTGCTCTATCCACTGTGCCACCTAGCCGCCCCACCTGGGGGTTCTTTTAAAACCCCCTTACAGACTAAGCTCCAGCCAGCCAGGAGTTCACAGACTGGTGAGGCAGGTAAAAGCCTTTCAGAAGGCAGATATAGCCTACACTTGGTTCTGCTCACTTCACTATACATCAGTTCATATAAGTCTTTCTGGGCTTTTCTAAAATCATTCTGCTTGTCATTTCTTATAGCATAATAATATTCCATTATAATCATATAACCCAGCTTGTTTAGCCATTCCCCAGTTGATAGGCATTCCTTTGTTTTCCAATTCTCAGTCACCACAAAAAGAGCTGCTATATATATTTTTGTACAAATAGGTCTTTTTCTCTTTTCTGGGATGTCTTTGGAATGTAGACCTAGCAATGGTATTGCTGGATAAAAGGGTATACACAGTTTTATAGCCTTTTAGGCACAGTTCCAAATTGCTTTCCAGAATGATTGGATTAGTTCACAACTCCACTAGCAATGGATTAGCAACGTGGTTTTCCCACATTCTCTCCAAAATCCAACATTTTCCTTTTTTGGTTATATTTGCCACTCTTATAGGTATGAGGTGGTACCTCATAGTTATTTAATTTGCATTTCTCTAATCAATAGTGATTTAGAGCATTTTTTCATATGATTATAGATAGCTTTAATTTCTTCATCTGAAAACTGCCTGTCTGAGAGAACTGTCTTCCTTTGCAAAGAAACATTTCAAAGAGAATTCTTGACAGACCCTGGTTAAGAAAACTGTGGTACAACTGTGTTTGCATAACTGAGAAATCAGCAGTTGTAGTAACAATTAAAAGTTAACTTTGGTTATAATTATTCTTACATTTGATGCATTGTAAATAATTATTTACATCATGTTTTATTGTTTGTGACACTATTAATAAATAGTAGAGCCATTAACTTGATATTTATTTAAACCTAGGGAATTAGAAGGCTTGATAGAGACACTAGTAAAAGCTTATGGGAAAGGGGCAGCTAGGTGGCGCAATGGATAGAGCACCGGCCCTGGAGTCAGGAGGACCTGAGTTCAAATCCAGCATCAGACACTTGATACTAGCTGTGTGACCCTGGGCAAGTCACTTAACCCCAATTGCCTCACACACACAAAAAAAGCTTATGGGAAGAAGTTTCTCCAATTATTCAATAACATTTAATAAATTGAAGTGGTTTTCTCAATGGATATGTGCTCAAAGGATATGAAAAAACAGTTGTTAAAAGAATTGCAAACTATTAAAGAATCTTCCAAAGTATCCTCCAAATCACTAATAAGATAAATGCAAACCACAGCTTCCTTCAAGCTTCATCTCACACCATACAAACTGGCAAAGAAGACAGGAGATGGAAATAATATTGGAGGGGTTGTACATTGTTGGTGGAGCTGTGAATCAGTACAGCTATTTTGGAAAGCAAATGGACTAAAGTGTGTATACCCTTTGACCCAGGGATTGAATTACTAGGCAAATCCCAAGGAGACCATTAATAAGAAGGAAGTCATCACATACACCAAAATATTTGTGGCAGCACTTTTTGTGATTGCAAAGAATTAAAGCAGATGCCCATAAAATAGGGAATGGCTAAATAAATTGTGGTCCATGAATTTAATGGAATATTACTAGTGCTGAAAGAAATGAAAAATATGATGAATATAGAGAAGTATGGAAAGATGAATTGATGCAGAGTGAAATAAGCTATACTTCCACTGCAAACATAAATGTGTAGTCATACACAATAACTTCAAGTATGCAAACAGAATGACAAAAAATCAGAAGTGATTGTTGCAAAATTACGAAAAACAAGCATGGCTCCAAAGGAAAAACAATGCTCCTACTCTGCCCCTTTGCAGAGGTGGGAAGTCTCTGTGGTACATTGAACATATTTTCAGCCTTCTGTGATGCCTTAATCAATTTTGCTGATTTCTTTTTCTCTTCAGAGAAAATGAAAAAAAGGCAAGAGGTGATAAAAGCCTGAACTAGGATAGTGACTGTGAATGGAGAGGAAGGTATTTATATAAGAGATTGTGGAGGGAAACAAGATTTAGCAGCTATTTGGCTATGTGAGGTGAATAAGTTATGAGTTTAGGATAGCCATTTTTAGGAACCTGGATGACCCTCACAGTAATAAGGAAGTTCAAAAGATAGGTATATTTGTAGGACTTGATGAGTTCTGTGTGGGTGTGTTTGAGATACCTAGAGGACATCCAATTGAAAATATTCTTTAAGCAGTTGGTAATGTGGGCTCAGGAGGGAAGGGCAGTATATTTACATTTGGCAGTAATCTGCATAGAAATGGTAAGTGAATCGTGGAAGTTGATAAAGGTACCCAGTGAGAGATTGGAGAGAGAGAAGAAAAGAGGGCCTCAAGTCAGAGCTTTGGGAAACACTCACTGTGATATAAAATAGATGACAAATCAACAAAGGAGACTGAGTAGTCAGATAAGTAGGAGAACCAGGAGAGATCAATGTCACAAAAATCCAAAGAAAGGTAAAGGAAAATAAGAATGAAGACTGGAGAGAAGACATTAGATCTGGTGATTGAGAGATTGTTGGTAACTTTGAAATGAGTGGTTTTATCTGGATAAGGAAGCCACATGCTAGATTTCAGAGGTCTATGGAGAGAACTGGGGGCAAGTTTTACATAAGTGGGTGGAGCTAGGAGCTAAGTTAAAAGGATTTCCAAGAAATACAATACAAAGATTGGACAAAGAAGTTGCCCTTCTTACTAAGGTCATTCCTTCTATACACATCCTTGATCCCATCCATTCCTGACTTTTCTAGGAGACTGCCCTCACTATCATCATCATCTCTTCCTAATTCCCAGTCTCTTTTTTTTTTTAGGCAATGGGGGTTAAGTGACTTGCCCAGGGTCACACAGCTAGTAAGTGTCAAGTGTCTGAGGCCAGATTTGAATTCAGGTCCTCCTGAATCCAGGGCCGGCGCTTTAACCACTGCGCCATCTAGCTGCCCCCCCCAGTCTTTTTTTTTTTTTGGTGGGGCAATGAGGGTTAAGTGACTTGCCCAGTGTCACCTAGCTAGTGTCAAATATCTGAGGCCGGATTTGAACTCAGGTCCTCCTGAATCCAGGGCCGATACTTTATCCACTGTGCCACCTAGCTGCCCCTCCCCAGTCTCTTCTAATGAGCTAGTTCTTCCTTGCTGCTTATAAACACATTTTTTAAAAAAAATCTAAAATATTTCCATGTTAGTCATTTTATACATGAAGACTCGAATAAAAGAAAAAAGAAAGAACGTAAAAATAACATTCTTCAGTCTGTATTCAATCAATATCAGTTCTTTCTCTGGAGGCAGATAGGATGCTTCATCATTAGTCCTTTGGAATTGTCTTGGATCATTATATTCCTTAGAATACCTAAGTCATTCACAATCCTTCATTGAACAATATTGCTGTTACTGTGTATGTTGCTCTGGTTCTGTTCACTTCATTATGCATCAGTTCATATAAGTCCTTTTTCTGAAATCATCCTGCTTGTCATTTCTTATAGAACAATAGTATTCCATTACAATCCTATACCATAGCTTGTTTAGGCATTCCCCAATTGATAGGCATTCCTCTGACTTCCAGTTCTTAGCCACCACAAAAGAGCTACTCTAAATATTTTTTAACACATTAAAGTTTCTCCATCCTTAGAAAACCCTCACTAGATCCCACCATCTCTACTGGTTATTGTCTTATATCTCTCTTCCCTTTTTTATCCATACTACTTGAAATATCTATCTACACATGATGCCATTTCCTCACCTCTCATTCTGTTCATATACCTTGGCAATTTGGTCTCTGACCTCTTCATCCAAATGAAACGACTCACTCCAAAGTCACAATCTCTCAATGACAAATCTAAAGTGTTTATGTGTGCTCTCTCTTCATATAAATATATAGAAATATAATATAGTGGGTATATATGCATAGTCAGCTAGCTGTTTTTCATGTAGTTAGGTGCCATATTCAATTTTGTCATTATTTTAAACAACTTAGTGATTTATATATCCACCTATCTGTCCAGAAAAAGACAACCACCACTTTATGAACTGTTATCTTGTACACACTGGACAAAAGCCAGGTATGGAATTAGAGAATGGAACTCAGAATCAAAGGCTATTGGAAAGTCCAGAAAAAAGACATGAAAGATATAGATAACAGGGTAGAAGCACTGGGAAGAAGAGAGAGAGGAATTCAGGAACTAACATGATTTCGGCCATGAGCACCCAAATGAGGGTCTCCTTCCTTGGAGCTACTAAGGAAGGACTAATAAGCTTTTTTGTACCAGACCAACATACTAATCATAGCTAACATTTATATAACACTTACTTTGTGACAGGCAGTATGCTAATAATGCTTTTACAAATATCTTATCTGATCCTCTTAACAACCCTGGGAGGCAGGTGATATTATTATTCCCATTTTACAGATGAGACTAAGACAAATAGAAGTTAAGCGACTTGCCCCATGTCACATAGCTGGTAAGTATCTGAGGCCAGATTTGTGTGTAGCCAGGGGCCTGAAGTCAGGAGACCTGAGTTCAAATCTGACCTTAGACACTTACTAGCTCTGTGACCCCAGCCAAGTAATTTAACCTCTGTTTGCCTTAACCTACTGGAGAAGGAAATGGCAAACCACTCCAGTATCTTTGCCAAAAAAAACCCCAAATGGGGTCATGAAGAGTTGGACATGACTCAACAACAGCGACAACAACTTGTTAACTCCAGCCCCAGGGCTCTATTTAATGACCCACCTAGCTTCCTTGTTAACAGATGGTTCTAAAAAGAATTGCCAGTGAATTCAGAGGGTTGGGGGGTAGAATAGGTTTATTGTTGTTGTTCAGTCATTTTCGACTCTTCATCACCCCATTTGGGGTTTTCTTGACAAAGAAATACTGGAGTGGTTTGCTATTTCCTTCTCTAGCTCATTTTATGGAAATTAAGGCAAACAGGGTTAAGTGACTTGCCTGGGTCACACAGCTAGTAAGGGTCTGAGGTCAGATTTGAACTCAGGAAGATAAATCCTCCTGACTCCTGGCCTGGCACTCTATATTCTGCCCCACCTAGCAGCCTTTTAGGGGATGGGCAGAAGGAAGTAATTAGTGTATTTAAATTGCAGATTCTAGAACCAAAGTGAAACCACTGGAGATAGGGTGTTGTGTATAATAGCAAGCAGACATAGAGTAAGTTGTAAAAAGGCTGGAAATGTTGGAAGGGGCCAGGCTGTACAGAGCCTTCAATATTGAGACAGAGAGACAGAGAGAGAAAGAGAGACAGAGACAGAGACAGAGAGAAGGGGTGTGGAGCTGACATAGTCTGAACTGTTTGGTAGCTGAATAGAAGATGGATTAGAGTTGGGAGAGACCTGAGCAAGGAGACCAATTAGAAGGCTATTGCAGTAGTCTGAGAGAGAGGTGATGAGGGACAGGGGTGGAGGTGGGGGGGGGAGCCGGCAGCCACCTGAGTGGAGGGGAGACATATAGAAGAGATGCTATGATGATAGAAATGACAAGGTTTCACAACAGATTGGATATGTGAAGTGACTGAGACTAAGGAGTTGAGGATGACACTGAGATTACTAGCCTGGATAACTGGGAGGATGGTAGTGTACTAGACAATAAAGGGAAAGTTCAAACCAGAAGATTTCGTATGGGGAAGGTATATTCTGTTATAGACATGTTGAGTTTGTGATACCACTGGGATATCCAGTTCATGAGGTCTAGAAGACATTTTGGTGATTTGGGACTGGAATCTAGAAGAGAGATTAGAGCTGGATAAATAGATCTGAGAATTATCTGTATAGAGGTGATAATTGAACTGATGGGATCTGATGAAATTGTCAAAATAGTAGAGAGTGATGAAGAGGGCCTGGGACTTAGCTTTGGGGGATGCATAGTTAGTGGGTATGGCCAAGCTACTAAAAAGAAGTGATCAGACAAGATAGGAAAACTGTAAGAGAACAGTATTCTGAAAGTGAATATCCAGGAGCAGATGGTGATCAATAGTATCAAAGGCTACAGAGAAGCCGAGAAAGATAAGGTTGGGCAGTAGAGTTGGAAATTAGTTTACAAGATCATAGATAACTTTGGAAAGGACACTTTGGAACATGTCTGAAACCAGATTTCAGAAAGTTTAGAAGAGAAGAAGTGGAAGCATCTATAAACAGCTTTCTGAAGAATTTAAACAAGAGAAATATCCAAAAGTAAGTATTGGATTTGGTCAGATCAAGGATCAAACTAGGGTTTCTAAAGACAGGGAAGATATGAGTAGGCTTGTAGGCAAAAGGAAAGGAGTCAGATAGGGAGAATTGAAGATTAGGTAGTGTGGGGCAATCTGCTAGAGAAGATTTAGAAGGAAGAGGCAAGTCACTTAATTTCCCAATGACCCAGGCAACTCTTGAAGGCTATAAATTACAAATGAATTAATTGCTGATTCGTATCTCTATGGGGAGTTTCTGTAACAAAAGTTCCTCTACACCCATATATCTCAGGTACAGACCTGACCCAACAAACAAACCAATCTGTTTAGTTTTTGCTTAAAAGTTTGGAGAGAACGTGTCTATTTAATAGGATATTGGAGAAGTAAGAATTACTTTTACAATGGAACAAAAGCAATTACTATACAAAAGCTAACCAGAGAGTAAATACAAAAATCTAAAAAATAGGAGTGTCATTTACAGTTCTTGAACACATCAAATTGAACATTTCAGTATCTAAATGTTACCAGAATGCCCTTTTTTAAAAAAGCACCTACTTTTTGGAGGACAGGGTGCCATAATCTTATAAATAAATCTACTTATATCATTCCTCTGCTCAAAAATCATCAGTGGTCTCCTCTTAGCTACTAGGTAATGGCCTGGGGCTTAGGATGACCAGATAACAGAAATATGGAATAATCTGGGGACTACTAAACTATTAAAGTTTAGATTGAGCAACTAGATATCAGGACAGACACACCTAAGAAGTAAGGGGAGATAAAATTCTATTGCTGGAAAGTAAATTAGGCGTGGCTGCTACCTAACTGGTCCTAGGAGACAAGACAACCCCCAGGTCAGGACCATGATTTCAAAAAAATCCTCCTCAACTCTCAGGAAAATGACAAACACCTAGTCTTTTCCCCCACCCCAAAAAGGAATTTTCCATTTTCAGGAGTACACCCCATCTAATCCTCAATAAAAGCTTTTGCCTTCCTTCTGTTCTGAGAGGATAATGTTTTCTGAGACCTTCACCAAGGGGTGAAGTCTTCGATTTACCTCTGGGTCGCAAATAAAAGACCATTTTAATTCTAACTGGACTATGTGCAAGAGTATTCTTCTTCTTTTTTTTTTTTTAAGTGAGGCAATTGGGGTTAAGTGACTTGCCCAGGGTCACACAACTAGTAAGTGTTAAGTGTCTGAGGCTGGATTTGAACTCAGGTACTCCTGACTCCAGGGCCGGTGCTCTATCCACTGTGCCACCTAGCCGCCCCTAAGAGTATTATTCTTTACAGAGGAATACCTAAGGACTTCCACCTTCCGTGACAGTAAGGTTCAAACTTCTTTGATTGACATTTAAGACTGCCCACCTTATATTATTGCCCTACCTTTTGAGAACTGCAAAATTTACAGAGAACTGATTCTCCCCCCCCCCCCCCCACCAACTCCCCTCTTTCCCAGACAGGTGAATTGCCTGGGGCTCACTGTCTTTGTCATTTCCAGACTCTTGATGGACTTATGGACCTTCCCCCAAGCAACTTATCCCCACCCAATGTTCCCCACCTTTCTCCCTGGACTTTATGTTATTATGTAAAAAGATCCACCTACATTAAGTAGTTTCTATTCAGAGTCAGTAACGCCTATACTTAAATTAGGAGCTGTTCTATTATTTCTTTTGTCAAAGGTTAATTTATATTAATTAGCTATATGTCACTCTGGAGCAATCTTTTGGTTCCCTTTTGTTCTGTTTTGTTCTGTTACCCCATTAAAAACCCTGTCCTCTGTTCCCTTCTTTGGGTATTCCTAGCTTCGAGTTTTGCGATACCACGAGCTATAGTTCCTCTGCCCCGATTAAAGACCCCATTTCTCCTATATTGGTTGTTTCCTTAATTTCCAGGTTAACACTTTCTAGCCTCATCGAGCATTTAACTAGACTTTTGTTCAGATGTTCAGTTTTGTATTATTCTTCATGACCCTGTGGACCATGCTGCCTGTGGGGTTTTCTTGGCAAAGAAACTGGAGTGATTTGTCATTTCCTTCTCTAGTGGATTTAGGCAAAGAGAAATTAGGTGACTTACCCAGGGTCACACAGTTAGTACATGTCTGAGGTCACATTTGAACTCAGGTCTTCCTGACTTCAGGCTCAGCTCTATCCACTGAACAACCTAGCTGCTTTTAATGAATTACAACACTCTTACACAATTACATACCAGGAAGGCACCTTAGAGGTTATCTAGTCCAAACCCTCTCATTTTTGCCTTACACTTGTCTTAATGCATCTATCATAAAATATAGAATACAAGTCAACTCAATATTTTTAAGCATGCATATACTATTTTTTATCAATTGCTCATGGATAGGCTGAGCTAATATAAGAAAAAAAATATATACTATTTTTAAGGGTAGCTGGTGGCCCAGTGGATAGAGCACTAGGCTTGGAATCAGGAAGACTTATCTTTCTGAGTTCAAATCTAGCCTAAGACATGTACTAGCAATGTGACCAAGTCACCTTACCCTGTTTGCTTTGGTTTCCTCATCTGTAAAATAAGCTAGAGAAAGAAATGGCAAACTACTCCAGTATCTTTACCAAGAAAACCCTAAATGGGGTCATAGGCATGACTGAAAAACAACAACAAAAGTGAAGTTTGAAATCTAGTATTAGGTCACTTTGATGTAGGCAGAAATTTGGGGTCAAATTGATCGTGAGTCGTCCCAAAAGAATTACAAGACTCAGTGACTCAGTTTTCCAAGTTTTATTGCAATACTGTAGGTGACCACAGGGAGAGAACCAGAATAGTGGAAAGGTATCTCTTGAATAGTAAAAGAAAAGACAGTTATATTTATAGTATAGATAAATTGATTTATCAGTTTTATTATAATAATCTCCACCTTGGGGAGGTATAGGGGAGGGCCTGTCTTCATTAAAATATTCTCCACCTAGGGGTATTTCAGGGGAGGGCATATCCTAATTTGGAGTTCCTGGGGTCCTAAGCCAACCCTCAAGACAGGTGCCTTTTTCAGTGGAGGTGTATTTTGGGGGTTTACACATCATAAGGTGAATCTGGGGACAAATTTGGCCTTTTCTGCTCATGTCTCTTTCTGATTCCCATGGCTAGTTTCAAAATACCTCCATTTTTCATGAGAATGTCTATAGCCTTGTCTTATGTCTTATTGTTATTTGACCTGACCTTTTATGGTCCCGTTATGGGTACTGATTTCCTTGGGTAAGAGAACCTAGTACCCTGACTCATAAGTTATCCATTAACTGGGGTCTGAATCCCTTTTGGAGCTAATATCTGAATTAAAGCTTGGGTCTTAGGTTTTTCTATTAACCTTTTTTTTTTTGCCTCCTACATCAACTTCATACTTTAAAAAAAATTTTTTTGGAGACCTGATTTTTTGTTCTTCCAGATAAATTTTGTTATTATTCTTTCTTGCTCTATAAAACAACCTTTGACAGTTTGATGGGCATGGTACTGAGTAAGTAAATTATTAACATATTAACATTTCTATTCTATTCCCAAGGTCTACTTATGAACAATCAATATAGTTCTCCAATTGTTTGATGTCTTTACTTTTGTAAAAAGTATATTTATTTATATTCATAAAGTCCCTGTGTGTGTCCTGGTAGGTAGACTGACAATATTTCATACACTAGTTATTTCCAATAAAATTTGTCTTTTTATCTCTTCCTGCTGGGTTTGGTTGGTAATCCACAGAAGTGCTGATGTTTTATTTGGGTTTATTTTCTATCTTGCAACTTTGCTGAAGTTATTATTTCAGTTAATTTTTTAGTCAACTCTTTAGATAGCTCACCATATATCATCTGAAAAAATGACTGTTCTGATTCCTTCTTTGCTGATGTTTATTACCTGTAGCGTCTCTCTCTCTCTGATCAGCTGGTTCCTCCCAGAACTTCCAAATTAAGGAGACCCAGGCCAGTCATTTCTTCATTCCTCCCCAGACTGCACTGCTAACTTATCATTACCTTCCTTCTTCCTTTCTGTCTGCATTTATTTAGTCCATATGAAGAGTTGAAGTCAATGTCTCTGAATTTGTGCATATCTCACATTTCTTTGGAGCTAGTGATATGGGATAGATTTAGGGTCAAATTGATTGTGAGTTGTCCCAAAAGAATTACAAGACTCAGTGACCCAGTTTCCCAAGTTTTATTGGAATACTGTGAGTAAACACAGGGAGAGAACCAGAAAAGTGGAAAGGTACCTCTTGAATAGGGAAAGAAAAGATAGTTATATTTATAGTATGGAGAAATTGATTATCTGTCTCATAATAATCTCCACCTAAGGGAGGTACAGGGGAGGGCCTATACTAACTTGGAGTTCCTGAGGTCCTAAGTCAACCCCCGAGGTGGGTACCTTTTTCCATGGAGGTATGTTTTGGGGAACAAATTTGACTTTTTCTGTGCATGCCACTTTTTGATTCCCATGTCCAGTTTCAAAATATCTTCATTTATAAGTTGAATTTCTATATCCTGTCAGTATATCATTGTTATTGTTAAGGTCTCTCTGACCTGCCTCTTTATGTTCTTGTTATGAGTGGTGATTAATGTGGATAACAAGAACTTAGGCCCTGACTTGTTTTCCAAATCTTAAGTTATCCATTAACTGGGGTCTGAATCCCTCTTAGAGCTCATATCTGAATTAGAGCTTGGGTTTAGGTTTTTCTGTTAACCTCTTTTTTCCTTCTACATCACTACTACAATTCTACTTCACTCATAGAGCACAGAAGTTTCTGTGATTCTGGCACACCATGCTGGGTGGTTCTGTGCCAGTGCCACCATGTATCACAATCAATGCCAAAGTTCTTCAGAGAGACTGTCCTTCTATCCCTTCTTCTGATCTCCGTGTGAGTGCTTGCTTCGTGTGATTTCTCTATAAAATAGTCTTTTAGGCAAACATACATTTGGCATTTGAACAACATGGCCAGCCCATCAGAGTAATGCTTGAGATAGGACTTCAGTATCTGATACCTTATCTTGTCAATTGATCTACAGAATGATAGGTCTTCAGAATCACCATAGGTCTTAGGGCCATAAATAACCTTCAGGACATCATAACAGTGCTTTGTTGTTACTATCAGTGTGAAACTGAATTTCATCCACCTTCTTACTGAGCCAAGAGTCCTGCAGCTCTCTCAGCTTCCATTACATTTTGTATCTCTTGTTTCATTTTGCCAAGGTATTTTTGCAGTCCATATGGCCAGGTCATTCTTTTCTCTGGAGCTCTAGTTGGGGTTGTTGTGGAATTACTTTCTTCTTCTGGATTTACTTGCTTCTTGTGCTCCTTTCAATCCATAGTATTTCTTCATTATATTCAGCATTTTCTTCTGTTTACCTATATCATCCTCAGTTTCTGATTGCTTCACAAAATAATTTGAAATACAAGTTTTGATCCCGGTCCCTTCTCTGGCTCCTTCTTAAACAATCCTGAACCTAGAATTGGCTCTGTCTTTTTCTGTGATAGGCCCCAACCTGATGTTGTGCCTATGACAGGTGTCTTGCCACACTCTCAGGTAAAGGCATACCTTGGAGATATTAAGGTTTCCATTCCAGACCACTGCAATAAAATGAATGTTGCAATAAAGCAAGTCACACAATTTTTTTGGTTTCTCAGCACATATAAAAGTTATGTTTATACTATATTGTAGTTTATTAAATATGCAGTAGTATTATGGCTAAAAAATGTATATACCTTTATTTAAAAATACTTTCTTGCTAAAAAATGCTAACCATCATCTGAACCATCAGTGAGTCTCAGTCTTTTTGCTGCTGGAGGATCTTGCCTTGATGCTGATGACTGCTGACTGATCAGGGTGGTGGTTGCTGAAAGTTGTGGTAACTATGGTAATTATTTTTTAAATTTTTTAAATTTTATTTCATTTTATTTATTTATTTATTTATTTATTTATTTATTTATTTATTCATTCATTCATTCATTCATTCATTCATTCATTCATTTATTTATTTATTTGGTGAGGCAATTGGGGTTAAGTGACTTGCCTAGGGTCACATAGCTAGTAAGTGTTAAGTGTATGAGGCCGGATTTGAATTCAGGTATTCCTGAATCCAGGGCCAGTGCTTTATCCACTGCACCACCTAGCTGCCCCTACTATGGTAATTCTTAAGACAACAATGAAGCTTGCTCCAACTACTGACTCTTCCTTTCACTTGAACACTTAGAGGCCATTGTAGGGTTATTAACTGGCCTAATTTCATTATCATTGTCTCAAGGAATAGGGAGGGCCAAGGAGAGGGAGAGACAAGGATGGTTGGTCAGTGGAACAGTCAGAACATACACAACGTTTATCAATTATGTTTCCCATCTTATATGGGTGCAGTTCATGACACCCTAAAATAATCATAATAGTCATATCAAAGATCATTGATCACATAATACCAGGTATTATACTAATGAAAAGTTTTAAATATTGTGAGAATTATCAAAATGTGACACAGAAACACAATGTGAGCACATGCTATTGGAATAATAGTACCCAGACCTGTTTGATGCAGGGCTGCCACAAACCTTCAATTTGTTAAAAATACAGTATCTGTAGGGGGCAGCTAGGTGGCACAGTGGATAAAGCACCGGCCCTGGATTCAGGAGGACCTGAGTTCAAATCCTGCCTCAGACACTTGACACTTACTAGCTGTGTGACCCTGGGCAAGTCACTTAACCCTCATTGCCCCGCAAAACCAAAAAACAAACAAAAAATGCAGTATCTGTGAAGTGCAATAAAGTGAAGCACAATAAAACGAGGTACTGCTTTGGCCATTTATGATGGCTGTATATGATAATGAGGAGGAGACCATAACATTAACCAACTTACATACAGGGGCAGAAAGGAAAGCAGGTCACAAGGGAGCTAGCGTCATTCAATTTGTGACCCAAATAACTTACAGGTGAAACTAGAAAAGTGCTTATGCAAGTAGTCAGAGGATAATACTAATATTTGCCCCCATAATGCATGCCTAATCACATATCTTTATTGATGTACTTAGAAAACATTTATTTATTTTGTTTTTTTTTTGTTTTTGTAGGGCAATGGGGGTTAAGTGACTTGCCCAAGGTCACATAGCTAGTAAGTGCCAAGTGTCTGAGGCCGGATTAGAACTCAGGTCCTCTTGAATCGAGGGCCGGTGCTTTATCCACTGCGCCACCTAGCTGCCCCCAAAACATTTTATTATTATTATTTTTTTTTAGTGAGGCAATTGGGGTTAAGTGACTTGCCCAGGGTCACACAGCTAGTAAGTGTCAAATGTCTGAGGCCAAATTTGAACTCAGGTACTCCTGACTCCAGGGCCGGTGCTCTATCCACTGTGCCATCTAGCTGCCCCTAAAAACATTTATTTTTAACATTCATTTTTAAAAATTTTGAGTTTCAAATTCTCTCCCTTCAGCCCCTTTCCCACCCATTAAGAAGGCAAGAAATATGATATGTTTATTCTTATATTAAATACTATGTGTTTCAGAGTTATGATTCTGCTTTTTTACTTTGCTATTTATTATTATTTATATGATAAACATTGGGTTTATAGTATAACATCTTTCTTTTAGCTTTGCCTTATTTTGTTTTTTATTTGTATAGCAATAAACATGAACTTTTCCATATATAAAGTAATGTTTATAATGCTTATAAGTTTTTATGTGGGTCTATTGATATTATTATTACTACCTCAGCTAGGTGTGGTTTTTTTGCCATTATGTTTATTTGCTGGTGTACTATAGTCATTCTTCTGTTATGATGGTATGTGTATATGTGCCTGCATATCATTTAGAAACCTGGCTCCTGAAGCAGCCTTTTGAACACTGCTTTATACTCAGGTCTGTCTATTGCATATAATGCTAGTGAGGATTTGTATAAATAGTTTCATGAGATGGATAACCCAGGATTCTGGAATAACCATCCTTTTTCTTTTAAGTGTTAATATTTATTTTGATAAGTTTGGGGGTAGTTAGATGGTGCAGTGGTGCTGGGCCTGGAGTCAGGAAAGCTCTGAGTTCAAATCTGGCCTCAGACACTAGCTGTGTTATTCTGGGTAAGTCACTTAGCCTTGTTTGCCTCAGTTTCCTCATCTGTAAAATGAGCTGGAGAGGGAAATGGCAAACCACGCCAGTATCTTTGCCAAGAAAACCCCAAATGGTGGCACAAAGAATCGAACATGACTGAAACAAATGAATAACACAAAAACCTTTATTAAGTGCAGGCCTCTTTTCTACTGCACTGAAGTACTTGGCAGTTTTCTCATCTGTAAAATGATAATAATAGCACTTACCTTACAGGATTGTTGTGAGGATCAAAAGAAATGTTTGTAAATGGACTAGCACAATGCCTGGCACATAGGAGCCACTTAATAAATGCTTATTAAGTCTAAATCTAAAGTCTAAAGACAAGTTAAGTGATTTTTCAGGGGTCACACAGCTAGTAAATGTCTGAGGCTGGATTTAACTAACCTCCAGCAAGAGGGGTGTTGGTGTGGTTGTCCCTGATTGTGCCCTGAATCACACACTAATATCCCACAAAAGCTATAATTCACCTTGGAAAATAAAGATGCCTTCCAATGACTGATAAAGACTTTCTCAAAGACTGATAGTTGTGACTGATAGTCACAACTTGGCAAGATCCTCATAGACCTTCACCCCTAATAGTCCTTTTGCAGTCCTACCAGTGTAAAGCTAAACTGGTTGATGAGTTCACTGCTCCCTGATTGCTCCCATCCTGGTCCCTGTGTGTACCCAAACAGCTTGAGTTGAGCCTTAAAGGAAGAGGAGAGTTCTGAGAGGGAGAGATGAACAGACAACTCACCAGCAACTTAGATTTTTTTGTACAGAGGGAAGCAAGGGCAGGTAACAGAGGATAAATGTAAAAGTGTGGCACAGTCCTGGAAGGATAGTGTCAGAAGTGCCAAAACTAAAAAAATGAACAAAGCCTGGGAAAGAAAGCTGAAGACAACAAAAAAGATAATGGTTTTTTAAAAAAAACTATATGAAAAGATCAAAGAAAGGATAGGACAGCTGCTTGGAGTGGTTGGTTGGAATAATGATAACATAACAGAAGAAGGCAGAGATGCTCCACTTTTATTTTACTTTTTTCAGTAAATTTTCTTTCTTATTTTGAATTTGAAAATCATCAATAAACATGAACTTTTCCATATAAAAGAATGGTAAAGGAGGACTGTATATGAAATTCACAAATCTTATTTTCAACAGATGCCAATAGTATCCTTATGAACTTCCTTCTCTCTTCTCTTTCTCCTTTTCTTCTTTTTTATATCAATATAAATATTTCTCTCCCCTTCCTATTCTCAACCCTCACTCCCACTCCATTTTAACAAATAAGTATCATCTAGGAAAACAAATCCACACATTAATTATGTTTGGAAATGTATTTTTCAATCTGTACCTCTGGTCTATCACCTCTGATGAGGTGGAAAACAAAACAAAATCATGATTTTGCTTCTCTTTTCTCAGCAAAAAACAATGAACTTTGTGTGGAAGAAAAACTCAGTACCATGCCAGTTTGGCACAAGCCTTTCAGAAACGAGTTTAAATTAAATTCTTTTTTTTTTTTTTTTTTGGTGAGGCTATTGGGGTCAAATGGCTTGCCCAGGGTCACACAGCTAGCAAGTGTCAAGTATCTGAGGCCGGACCTGAACTCAGGTCCTGTGCTCTATCCACTGTGCCACCTAGCTGCCCCTAAATTAAATTCTAAACAGTGTAGCTTAGAGAAAAAGAAATACAAAAAGGGCAGAGTTTCCCCTGCCTTTGAAAACTTCTAACCCTAACCGCTTTCTGCTTCCAATTGAGAGTTCAAGAACAAAGACATTAATTACCCTTTGGGGAGTTCTCATGTCAGTCTTCCCATGCTTCTCTGTATTCCTTTTGTTTATCATTTTTTTAATCAGAAAAGTGTTTTATGATTTTACAGTTACATGTAAAGATAGTTTTCAACATTTGTTTTTATAAGACTTATAGTTTCAAATTTTTCTCCCTCCCCAAGACAGAAACCAAGCTGGTATAGGTTATATATGTGCAATCACATTAAACATATTTCTGCATTAGTCATGTTGTGAAAGAAGAATCAGAACAAAAAGGAAAAACCTCAAAAAATAAACAAACAAACAACAATAGCAGCAACAAAATAGAAATAGTATGGTTCAATCTGCATCCTGATTCCACAGTTCTTTTTTTCTGGAAGTGGAGAGCATTTTCCATCATGAGTTCTTTGGAATTATCTTGTATCATTGTATTGCTAAGAAGAGCCAGGTCTATCACAGTTGATCAGCATACAATGTCATTGATACTGTGTACAGTGTTCTCCTGGTTCTGCTCATTTCACTCAGCATAAATTCAAGTAAGTCTTTCTAGGTTTTTCTGAAATCTGCCTGCTCATCATTTCTTAGAGCACAGTAGTATTCCATTACATTCATATACCACAACTTATTTAGCCATTCCCCAACTGATGGACATCCCCTCAATTTCCAATTCTTTGCCATCACAAAATGAGAAGTTTATAAATATTCTTATACATGTGGGATATTTATCATTTCTTTTTTCTTTTTTTTTGTGAGGCAATTGGGGTTAAGTGACTTGCCCAGGGTCACACAGGTAGTAAGTGTCAAGTGTCTGAGGTCAGACTTGAACTCAGGTCCTCCTGAATCCAGGGCCGGTGCTCTATCCACTGCTCCACCTAGCTGCCCCGAAGGATCATTCCTTTTTTTTTTTTTTTTTTTTGTGAGGCAATTGGGGTTAAGTGACTTGCCTAGGGTCACACAGCTAGTAATTGTTAAGTGTCTGAGGCTGGATTTGAACTCAGGTCTTCCTGAATCCAGGGCTGGTGCTTTATACACTGCGCCACCTAGCTGCCCCAATATTTATAATTTCTTACAAAGTAATGTTCCATTGCATTCACGTACCACCACAATTTGTTTAGCCATTCCCCAATCTATGGGCATCTACTTTGTTTCCAGTTCTTTGCAAACACAAAAGGTGACGCTATAAATATTTTGGTGTATATTAACCCTTTCTTTTTCATCAATTACCATGGGGTATATGCCTAATACTGGGTGTATGACATCTTAGTCACTTTCTTTACATAACTCCAAATCAATTTCCAGAATTATTGTGCCAATTCACAACCCCAATAACTGTGCCCATCTTTCCACGACTTCAATATTGACTGTATCTTTTAGCAAAATGCATCCAAAACATGTGTATATGAATGTTGATAAATGAAGAAGATGCCTAAATAAATGTTGAGTGACTAGAACTTTTTGCTGGCCAGAATGATAAACTATGAAAAGGGACTTTGTTCTTCCCAGGCTTACATAATAAAGGCTGGAAAGTAGAGCCAAGTCCCTGTAGTCCTTCCAGTTGGACATAACTCCTTTGTTTTTGCTCCCAAATTTATCTGAGTAGCAGCCAGGGAGTGAGGCCTTGAAGTTTGCTTGTGTTGAGGTCCAGAAATGGTTTGTGGAGATAAGAGATTGACAGTCATGGATCTGTCAGGAGTTAAAAATAATTTTCCATGTCCAAATCAGATAACTGACCCTAACCTCAGAGAGGGACTCCAACTACCAAAAGAGCAGTCAAAAAGATTTGATTTTAAAGTAGGGCTTTCTTCTGGGGTTTTTTGGGCCTGGTTTGCTGTGGTCGCCCAGAAACCTGGGGCTTGATCTAAAAGGGCTTTATCAGGATAGCTAGGTGGTGCAGTGGATAAAACACTGGCCCTGGCTTCAGGAGGACCTGAGTTCAAATCAGGCTTCAGACACTTGACACTTATTAGCTGTGTGACCATGGACAAGTCACTTAACACTCATTGCCCTGAAAAAAAAAAAGAGCTTTATCTTCCTTTCCAGGGATAAGCTTACTAACTGCTAATCCCCAATTATTAAAAACAGATAATTGTAGATCAACTCTGGAGCATAAGTCTCTTTTCTCCTAGTCTACTGCTATTTCTACACAAAGGAGCACAGTGATGATATGAAATAGATCAATCTGGGCTATTTGGGGGATTCATCTATTTTTAAATTGTTGGATATATACAAGAGACATATTTAAACTAGCATGATTAGAAAGTATAATTTTAAATAGTTTACTTTCATTAAAAATTTGTTATCTCAAAATCTATCTATTTTTGTGACTCTCCATTCAAGATCTGGATTCAGGAAAAGTTAGCCTGAAAAAATATATCTGGCCCTTGCATTACACTATTTATTGTTCATGAGTTATACTGCAATATTTTTATACATCCTTTCCCCCTCTTTTATGAAGAAGTAGTTGGAGTAGATTAATGGACTAGCATCTCCAGCTTCCTGGCTTTGACATCTTAAATTTGGACAATAATTCTTGTTCAAAGATATTTACAAATTTACACATTACTCATGCCATTGAACATATATATATATGTATATATGTATATATGTATACATGTATATGTATATATATATATATATATATACACACACACACACATATATATTTGGGGGGGGGTCAGGGCAATGAGGGTTAAGTGACTTGCCCAGGGTCACACAGCTAGGAAATATCAAGTGTCTGAGGCCAGATTTGAACTCATGTCCTCCTGACTCCAGGGCCACCTAGCTACCCCGAATGTATTTTTGTAGACTGTCATAATAAGCTCATCTTGGTGTCCTTGGTAGGTGGAGCCTTGCATCCCTGGTAACTTCTTATCCTTAGCTCTCATAAAATGCTCCTAACAGGACTTGTCCATCAGGTCCCCCAATGTACCTTCTAACTACTGTTATATTTTCTATTATTTATACCTCATTCTACCCCCCACTGTCTACATTATCCAGACAGCTCTTTAGCTTCTTCATTTTAGAATACATTAGCTCAATTTTAGCCTAGAGGGGGAAAAGTTTTGCACAGAAAATCCCACATGGAATTGATTTTGTTCCAACATTTCATGAACTGGATTGATTTCCAGCAGTGAAAGAACTGGAAGGGATGCAGGCCTAGAGACACAAGTGGGAATATCTAGTTTAAAACAATTTCACTGATCCCTTTTCTTCCCTTTATTATTTTTACAGACATTTGCAAAGTACCAGAACTTTGTCATTTAACATTCTATGAAGTACTGTTATGTTTTCAAGTAAATTCAGAAGGGCTAAGAGACAAGTAAAGGTAAGACAACAAATTAAAGAAAAGTTTTCAAGCCTTTCTAATATTAGGATGCTAGTTCATATACTTTTTTTTTTTTTTGCTTCTAGGAAATTGGGTGATCTGAAAGAAAGTCCTATTATCCTTAGAAATGTCTTACAGAATTACAAAATCTTTGTATACTTTATACAAACTCTGGAGGTCTTCGTCCCAACTCCCATTAGGACTAACAAGTCAGGTTCACAGAGCATAGATATATATCCCTTCCTCGTGATTCTTAGGCCTACTTCTGAGGGGTTGGGATCTCTTTTTAATGCTAAGTGGTACATGACTGTAGTCTGCTTCCCCAGTATCAATCACCAGTTTTAGTTAGTATTTTCTTTACTGATTATTTCAATGATTAGCACCCCTATATCATAGTTTCACCATATATAGTTTGACCAATTAACATCAATTAGCTTTTTTACACAAGTATATTTACTAAGATGACATAGCAAGAAAACAACATTCCTCCCCTTCCCCCCGCCCCAGAACTGGGGGCCCATTCTCTCAGTTATATCCCAGTACTTAAGGAGAGTGGGCTCAAAATTAATGAGCATTGAGTTTACTCCTAAGTATGCCATAACCCATGGACAGTGTTGCTCTCATGCTTGTAGGAAATAGCATCTCAGCTGCTATCAATCAGCTGCTATTAGGTCTCCTTGAGGTTGCCCTCTTAATCCAGGCTCAGCTGCCTGCCAATTCTTGCGGCTCTTCTAACCTCTTGATCTCATAAGGTACTATATACCAAAGGACAGAAAACACAAACAGGATGTGCCCCGTCCTAGACAGAGATTTGTCTAGGAAGTTATGTGTGAGAAACAGGGGCAGACCACCTTCTCAAAATAAGTTCTTTCAGAGGCAGCTTTGGTATGACAAAAGCCTTTACTACATTCTCATGAGAATGGGGCACCCACAGTAAAGCCAATCAGTGAGTGCCAAATGCTCAAAGTAAGCACCTTGTATTTATCCTACACTCTGCTGCAATCAGTCCTTCCCCTGAGCCACCATAAGTTGCTAGGCACAGGTTCAAAATCTTCCTGGAAGAGTTCTAGCTAAATCTTCCTTGATATGTTACCCCTCCCATACACATACACCTTCACGCGACCCATGATCGAAAATGGGGTGGAGATTTTAGACAGGGGAGGAGAAGTTAATGTTAGTAAGTCTATTAAGCAAGCACAGTAGAGATTAGGGTTAACCTTTTACTACTTTTTCTAGGATACCAGTGAGAACCAGCTCAAACTGGTTTCTATCTCTAGCTCTGAAAAACTTTTCTCTTTCTTGGGTTGATGTAATTCACTAGAGAATATTGCCCTGCTCTTCCCTATATGGGCATGCTTCCCTTGAGAAGAGTTTCTCAGGTATCAAGCTACTTCTGAGAAGATTTCACCATGTATCAAACTATTACTGTTTCTCACACAATGTATTCCTCAGTGATCCCATTTCAAGGGGCTGTGTCTCTCCTCATAGAGGACAAGTTTCTCTACTGGGGCTTCCTTGTAGGCAGTCTCAGTTCTAGCTCAGCAGACAAGGGAAAAGGCCAAGAAAAAAAGCACATAGGGAATGGTCAAAGAATATCTATCTGTGCTTTGAAATGGAAAGCCACGTTCCTTTATTCCACTTCACAAACTTCTGGATGAAGACTCACACAATATCCATACAGGTCCTACAGATTCCCAGGACTAAGCCCTCACTGGGCAGCACCCCCTCACCCTCCAGAATTACATTAGAGTTAAAAGGGACCTCAAAGCCATCTAGTCTAACCCACAGACCCACGCCCATTCCCCTAAAACATATCTGACAAATAGTCACTTAGCCTTTGCTTGAAGACTTCCCTACTGAGGTAGCCCATTCCACTTATGGAAAGTTCTAATTGTAAAAAAGTTTTTCCTGACATCAAGCCTAAATTTGCTTTTTGTGTGACTTTCACCCCTTGTGCCTGATTCTAAATCCAAATAGAAACAAATCTATGTGACAATGCATCACATAGTTGAAGACAGCTGTCATATCCCTTTATCCTCTGTTCTTCATGCTAAACATTCCCAGCTTTTTAACTAATATGGACTCGAGTTCTTCCCCACAGTAGCTGCACTCCTCTGAACACTTCAGTTTATCCACATACTTTTTTTTTTTTTAAGTGAGGTACAATTGGGGTTAAGTGACTTGCCCAGGGTCACACAGCCAGTAAGTGTTAAGTGTCTGAGGCCGGATTTGAACCCAGGTACTCCTGACTCCAGGGCTGGTGCTCTATCCACTGCGCCACCTAGCTGCCCCATCCACATACTTTTCTAAGTGTAAGATCCAGGAATCTGAGTCTGGTCTGGTTGAAAGAGGGAAAGGCAGAGAAATGGGATTAGATGGCTTTGGTTATAAATTCCCTCCCCTTCCCTGCCTTTTTTTCCCCCCTTTATAATGGGAGTGGAGGGCAGAAGAAAAAGAAGAAAAAGCATAACAGGGTATGATGGAAAGAAAAATACAATGAACAATCATAACCATGAATATGAATGGAATAGACATACCCATAAAACAGAGGAAGGTAAAGTGGATTAGAAAGTCGAATCCAACAAGAGAAGCCTGAAGTCAAGGTGCAGAATAATATTTTCAGACATGTAACTAAAGTGTTTATTTTTTATCTATCCTTATTTACTTGCTGTTCCTTGAATGTGATACCCCCATCTCTGATTCTGTGCCTTTAAACTCATCCTCTATTATATCTGGAATGTTCTTCCTCCTTACTTTGTATCTTCCTTTGCTTCCTTCAAAACTCAGCTCAAATCCCATTTTCTGCAAGAAACTCTTCCCTATCTTCCTTGCAGCAAGTACCTTTCCTCTGAGATTACTTTCCATATGGTCTGTATATCTTTTGTATGTACATAGTTATTTACATGTTGTCTTCTCCATTAGAATATGAGTTCCTTGAGATCAGGGACTGTGTTTTTGTCTTTCTTTGTATCCCCATGACATTTTGGGGTTTATAGGCTAGGTTTCTCTTTTTTTTCTCTTTCCTACTTCCCTACTTCTCTTCCCTATCATTAAAAAAAAAACACCAACATACCTTAAATCCAAATCACTGATTGGCCGACAATAGGTCCCAGCCCAAGCCTCACTTTGTCCTTGTTTGGGTTTTGATGGTTTAGAGTGAGTGTAAATAGTAATTCTTCTGTTTTGGCCAGAAACCCAATCTCAGATTGATTCTTTTTACTAGCTAAAAGAGGCTATTTGGGGCCTCATTTCTTACCCAGCTTTAATCACTGAATGGGGGTTGCCTCAGACAAACTGAAACCTTAGCTTAAAATGGCCAAGGTCTCTCACTGCATCTGAGGCCATCTTTAGCTGTCCTGATGTATAGCTTTCTACTGGACCCAGATGAATCTGGAGGACAGAGTGAGGCTGGTGACTTTGCACACCACTGCCTCACTTAAATCCAACTCACTTGCAAGGCAAGACATCACCTTCCTGATGTCACTGGTCCTCTTTGAGAAGGAAGGACAAGGGGCAGCTAGGTGGCGCAGTGGATAGAGCACTGGCCCTGGAATCAGGAGTACCTTAGTTCAAATCCGGCCCCAGACACTTAACACTTACTAGCTGTGTGACCCTGGGCAAGTTACTTAACCCCAATTGCCTCACTAATTTAAAAAAAAAAAGAGTAAAAATGATAAAGAGAAGGAAGGACAAAGAACAATTGCCTAGACTCAGCACAGTACTTAACAAATAGTAAATGTCTAATAAGTGCTTTTTGATTGATTGATTGATATTTATTACCAGGGAAAGGAATTTATGAGGGGAGGGAGTTGGAGGGCAGTGATAGTGATGGAAAAAAGAAGGAAAAGTACCAATTAAACATTAAAAAATACACAAAAGAGAGCAAAAAGAAGTTCAGAAGGGGTCATAGACAAGAAGATAAGTTTTGTAATTGTGGTATAAAGTTTAATAAACATTTAAAAATTATATTAACAAGGAAATGTTTCCATGGACAGTACTCTTTTCCATTCTTTGTGCATTGAGACATTTGTGGTTGTTAATATTTAGATTTGTAATAAAAAAAGGAAAGGAAATTCAAACAAAACAAAATACAATTGAAAGTATACTATGGGGCAGCTAGGTGGCGCAGTAGATAGAGCACCAGCCCTGGAGTCAGGAGGACGTGAGTTCAAATCTGGCCTCAGACACTTGACACTTACTAGCTGTGTGACCATGGGCAGATCACTTAACCCTCATTGCAAGCATAGAATGATCATTTGACAAAATGATACCTTCCAGCTCCTAGCACCCTTTGTGGGGTGCTCAAGAAGCTCCCCTTAAGCATAGAGTGAGTAGTTTCTTTGTTGGATTCTTTGTAGTACTTTGAATCATCTACTTCCATTCTGTCCTTGTTTCCCAATATGACACTGCCACCAGCTACTGCTGTCTGTGTCTGTCTAGTGCTGTCTCCTGCAGTCTCAGGGGATAATGGCAGGGGTGCTGATGGAAAGATGGGAACTCTAAAACCCTTTAAAGCTCAAAAAATTCTCCTCCAGCTGAGGGTGGAGGAGGGGGAGACCAAAGCCAAAGCTGAAGAGTTCTGCCTCTCCCCACACACCCCAAGTCGATTTTCTGGGGATTTAGTTGAAATCCCCTCTTTCCTCATTTGCCGCTTGCTGGAATTGGAATTTTTACCATATGCTCAGATAACTTGGGGTCTGAATTGGTCTATTTTATAGAAAACCCAGCAGGCATGACATAAGTTTCCTCAGTTAATCTGAATACTATTCCTGTCAATGTAACTCCAGCTCATGAAAGGACATCTTGAACATTTGCAGTATGTCTTCTGACCTCCATGATCTTTAAAATATCAGTAATAGTGACTAAGAAAATATATCTACCTGTCTTTCTGTAACAAAGAATGCATGTAGTTTATCTAGTTCAGGTGATATAAATTCATCAAGGGCAGCTGAATGATTACTTATTTTGAGTAATTAATGATTTACTATTTGCCATTTTGTCCTGTCGTTTCTGTTGTGGCTCTTAAATTGTTTGACTTGTGTGCAACTCTTCATAACCCACTTTGGGGTTTTCTTGGCAAAGATACAGGAGTGGTTTGCCATCTCCTTCTCCAGTTCATTTTGTTTGTTTGTTTGTTTTTTGTTTTTGGTGAGGCAATTGGGGTTAAGTGACTTGCCCAGGGTCACACAGTTAATAAATGTCAAGTGTCTGAGGCTAAATTTGAACTCAGGTCCTCCTGATTCCAGAACTGGTGCTCTATCCACTGTGCCACCTAGCTTCCCCCAGTTCATTTTTCAGATGAGGAAACTGAGGCAAGCAGGGTTGAGTGACTTGCCCAGGGTCACACAGCTAGTAACTGTCTGAAGTCAGATTTGAACTCAGGAGATTCCTGACTCCAGGCCCAGGACTCTATTCAATTTGCCACCTAGCTGCCCTGTCCCTTTAGATCCACAGGTTATTCTACTATTTCTACTATAAAATAGTGAGCAGCTCTGCTTTCTTCTCTGTTGTTGGTTATCCTCATTTTATCTAACTCTAGCAACAGTTTTATCCTTTCTTTGAGCCTCCTCTTTTCCCCAGTACTGCTAACTTGTCTAACTCTCAAAATTAAAACTTCCTTTTCTGCTGTCCATAGCTTTCCATATCATCCTTAGCTTACCATTTTGAGTTTTAGCATGTCTGACACAATTCTTATAGTCCTGTGCCACCTTTTTGTGATCCAGATTAGTCTTCTTACTGTTCCTTACACATGGAATTCCATCTCCTTTCTCCACTTCCTGGAAGGTGCTTCATCTTCAAGGGGCAGTTAGGTGGTATAGTGGATAGAGCACTGGCCCTGGAACCAAGAGGACAAGAGTTCAAATCTTGCTTCAGGCACTTACTAGCTGTGTGGTCCTGGGCAGCACTTAACTTCAATTACCTTAAATATCTGGGGCCATCTCTGGTCGTCCTGATGTATATCTTGTCACCGGACTCAGATGGCTCCTCTGGAGGAGAGAGTGA